>NC_064557.1:11277939-11630211 GCF_023856365.1 Brienomyrus brachyistius | reverse complement strand
TTCCCCGCACTTCCGCTGGTAGAGCTGCACGGCCGCCTGTCAGCAATGCGTGAATGTGAGTGGAGGCACGCGGGGAAGGCAGCGTGCTCTAATGCCCCCGGCGCTGCTCATGTGCCGGGCATCTGGCCTGAAAATACCATCATGTTCAGTGGTGGGGGGGGGGGGTCCTCTCCATCCCCAGCTATTTTTAACCTCCTAAATGTTATCCGATGTGACTGCTTTCCACTCGACGTGAGACGGGATGGACCCCGAAGTGAGTGTCGGGCAGTAGGATCACGGGAAGTGAAGCGAGGTTCAGCGTGTCCCTGCTGCGGGGAGGAGGGGGCTTTGTATTCATTGGGGGGTTACATCTCACCTCATGAAGGCAGCTCTGTGAATGGGGCTCTCTGTTGGGATAGCAGAGGTAGTAGGTTGCAGTATGTATGATATGGATTGCTGTCATTTTTGGCACGGTTTTGTTTCATTTTCAGACACCGAGGGGGGGGTCTGATTCAGTGCTGTGGGGGAGGTCTGTGGTGTGCCTGGGAAATAAAGGGGATAGCTCAAATCAGAGGTGACGTTTTACTGTCTTAATCAGCACATTATCAAGGCGTGTTTATAAGTCTGACGGATAAATACCCTCCCGGCAAGCACAGGGCTGCTGGGGGGTTTTCTCCCAGGACTGACACTGCCGTGCCATTAAAATGAAAGCTTGCTTGCACCTCCATTTTTACATTTAAATTATGGAGATGTTTGAGCTCAGGTTGGTGAAGGTAAGCAAACCAGACCGGCTTAATAAACGTTCAGCCTGTTTCGGGATCCAGCAGCGTGCTGCAGACCTGTCAGCGGATTAGACCGTCCGACTCGGCGATAATCGCAGGCTGTCATTCAACATCTGTCTCTGTCATATAATTATTAGTGAATATTAACAGTGCGTGTGTTCATGTTTTCTATGGTACACTTTAATGGTGCCATTTCCTTCAGGACTTTCTGTTTAACCCTGTTGAGCTATAAAAACAGTCATTGTATATTTCTGAGGTTCCTCTTCTGTGGTTCCTGTTAGAGAGTATTTACTAACAATAAAACACCATACTCTTCTAGGGTATTTCCTGTTAGTATTTACTAATAATATAACACCACACTCTTTTATGATATCCATCCATCCATCCATCCATCATCTCCCGCTTAATCCGAGGTCGGGTCGCGGGGGCAGCAGTCTCAGTAGTGAGGCCCAGACTTCCCTCTCCCAGGCCACTTCATCCAGCTCCTCCGGGGGAATCCAGAGGCGTTCCCAGGCCAGCCAGGAGACATAGTCCCTCCAGCGTGTCCTGGGTCTTCTTTTATAGTATTTCCTGTTAAAGTGTCTTTAAAATAAAAAGAGAATCTCCAATCTGGTCCATACTGATTAAAACGTCAGAATTCACTCCGCTTAAACACTCATCGATGATTAACAATCACTTACTTAAGCATTACACTGTTAACAAATACTGTTTACATTTCAATTAACTTTTTTTCAAGTGAAAACACTTTATTTCAATTAAGGACCAAACGAGCACAGAAAACCATTTAGCTGATTATCAGGTTCTGGCATGCTGAGATTAATATATTGTATTAAACCTCATTCAGTGCCGGAAATAACAGTCAGTTGAAACCTTAGAGAGCCAGTCAATCACTCCGCAGGGGGTGTCGGGGGGGGGGGGGGGGGGGTTCCTGTCCACATGGATCAGATCTTATGACTGAGAAGTGTTTATGAGTGACATTAAGTGCAAGCCAGTTAGCAGATAGCTAACTCTTTCCTCTCTCATTTGTGGTGTCCACACCCAGTGTGTGTGTGTGTGTGTGTGTGTGTGTGTGTGTATATATAATATACAGACTCATACACATTGAATGCCTAAAAATATGGAGATATGAGTTTTGGTCCATCTCTCTGAATACCGGTGCTCCAGGATGAAAGTGGCCTACATCTGGTGGCAAGGTTCAGCACCTTTGCATCACAACATCTGAATGTCACTGGAAGAAATGAAATGGTTAGTGGTTAGAGACGTAGAACCAGTTATAGGACTGACCAGGGGAGAGGAAAGTGGGCTTTGTCTGACTGGGGATGTAAAATCGTAGACTGTCTCCTCGTTGCCAGTGTCTGTCACAGGAATCCCATCACCATCAGCTGTCCAGGATGATGTGAGGGCCTACAGCCGGCAGGACTGACAGAGAGGAACGTCTGACACCCTGCCAGAACCAACAGGCTCAGAGGCAGCGGGATCTCGGGTTCTGGTGTCTTTCCCTGACCAGACCGCCGTGGTTCTGAGTCACATGCCGGTGTCAAGGTGCGAATCTGTGCTGCTGTCCAATGACCCCACCGGCTCATAAATGGACGACTGGCTGAAAGTGGGAAATGCCAGCATGCAGACTTAGCTGTATTCTGCCTAGAGGAGGTCCATCAAGTAGGACATTGGCCAAATGTATGGAATTTCGCCCTTATGACAGTGACAATGACCATTAAATCCAATTACCGAGCCTTAATAAACACTCCTGACTCAAAGGTGAGACTCATCCATTCGGGGTCTCTGGGATGATCCGATGAGGCAAACATGGCTGTCCTTGCTCAGTGTTGACAAACGCTCTCCGTGGGCATTGTGGCTCATCCAGGGGGGGTGCCCCTTTCAGGGTCACGGAGGCCTTTGGCTGTGGCGGGGGTGACCTGCTGTGAATTAGCCATCCAGGCGAGGAGGCGGGGCCCCTCCAGGAGCATTATCAACTGCTGTTTTACTTCCTTAAATGGAGGACTTTGGTGGAGTGAGCTGTCACTGAATAGTATGATTAACCAGGGAATTTACCCCCTGCTACCCCAGCAAGTCTCCTACTCTGGCCTGGCTACCTTAAAATGTAAATGACAGGCAGCCAGGCATGAAATTGTGTTCGCATGACCTGAAGGGGCCCAGGGGGGATGTCAGGGAAGCCCCAGCCCACTTCGGAAGCGAAGGAACCCACAGCACACAGAGAAAAGAGTCGGTCAGGACTGCCTTCATCCCAGTCACAAGCTGCGCAGCTCCCAGCTGCTGATCCAGATCCACACTGCAAATTCACATCTATGAAACCCAGCAGATAAAGGTTTTTTTTAGCAGTGTCTGAAGGTTCAGTGTTTTGTCCAGTGAAGCAGTGTATCCAGTGAAGCAGTGTCTGATGGTGCAGTATATTGTGCAGTGAAGCAGTTCCTGAAGGGGCAGTGTTTGTCCAGTGAAAGAGTTTGAAGGTACAGTGTATCGTCCAGTGCAGCAGTATATCTCTTTTTTTCTTCAAGGCCCAGCTGTCAACCAACAGGGTCAGGCACGGTGAGCTTACCAGCCTTGAGCTTGGCCTCCACAGTTAGTGGAGGTCCATGCTTGTCCCAGAAATGTGGATGGTAGTGTAGGGCTCCTCAGAGGGATGGCCAGTGACTGAATATGAGTCCCCCCAGGTCTGTACCCAGCGTCAGTTCACAGCCTGTCAGGTTTGCCGATGTCCCAGCAGCCTTAACTCTAAGCCTCCCACCCACAGACTGGGGCGCCTCCGAAACCAAGCGCTTCAGGTCTTATTTGCATTTTCCAACACTGAGTGTTCAGAAGGCTGGTCAGGTAGGCCCTGGCTCAACATCCCATAATCACCTCTGACACTGGTCTGCCGTCAGAGTCACTTGCTAACATGTGACTCACCTAAGGGAAAGTGGCAGGGTGGTGGGGGGGGGGGGGGTTGAGAGAGGGCTGCCCCCCCTTTCCTGACCCGGCTGGTGTGCCATGCTGGTACCGGTTAAGTTGCCATGGCAAAGGCTTTATAATGCGGAAGTTGTGTTACTCAGATTGTTTAAGAGAAGGTTGTGGTAAAATGGGCCTCATTTCGACCAGTCGGGTTTCCAGCACTCCGTCCATCATCTTCTCCCATCTCCGCCTATCCCTGAAAGGCAGGCGGCTCGCCAGTCGCTTCAGCACCATGTGATCGCCATGGGGGGCAGGACGAGACTCACGACCTTTGCCAGCGATGGGGAGAGCCCAGGCAGCTTTAGCGACAGATTATGCTGTTATTCAGAGTATGGTCTTCGCCTGTCCTTCAGCTGGGAAATTCCAGGGGAAAATTCTCTGCTTCTTGGATTCGTGGTCTGCTGAGAAAATGTCAGTCTTTACAAGGCAATAAAATCTGCTGAAATGTTTTCCAAACTGTCTGGAGTAGCCATACACAAATACATTTATTTTAGGGCCCCCTCTTGCATTCCAGGTTCCAGAGAGCATCGACACAAGCCCTCACCCTCGTGTGTGGAGCCGGGGGCCTGTCTGTGTGCCCCCCTCCCCCCGCCATGGCACCAGTTCCCGACACCAGCCCGGGGACACAGACGGGTCCTTCCGCCTCCGCTCAGTCACAAAACAAAAGATGAATGCCTGGGGGGGGGGGGCTCCGCATGCGCCCTCTCCATTATCACAGCGGAGTTGAGCGCGGCGCAGCTCCGCACCATTGCAGGTTTCTCCCACTAGACGCTCTATGGATGCCCGTGTTTTCCACACAATCCCAGTAAGTGTCTCCTGGGAGAAGAAGGCACTAAGCCAACAAAAGCCCCTGGTCATCCATGAAGTTTTTTAATACTACAGTCTGCCATGAGCGATGAACTTCGGGATATCGCAGCGTCAGCCCGTTTACACGCTACACGCTACATATCACAGGAAAAACAATACCGTGTGCTCGGTGCATCTTCGGTTAAATATGGGATGTGTACGTTTAGTGCAGGGTCCTGTGTGAATGGAGAAGGGTCACAGGGGGGTCAGGGTTGCCAAGGGCGTTAAGGAAATGGGTTTGCGTCCCAGTGGAATCTGTTAGATGTCCAGTCCCTTCATGTAGTCAGGGTGGTGTGTGGAGAAGACGCGAGATGCCTATAACCTCTGCCTTACCATTTCCATAGAGACACTGCACGTCCGCACTGTACATCACTGAGAGATGGTGGGGTATCTGACAGACCTCGCTCTTCTGGGGGTGTGATATGACAGCAATAGGTTGCTAACCCTCTTCCTGTGTGTGTCAGCCTGGGCAGGATTCACTTTACTTGTACTCGTGTAATCAGGAGTCTTGAAGTTGCAGTGGTTTACACAGTATATGACGGATCAGCAATAAGAAATTTCACCAGGAGGAATCACTGATGAGTCTGTCTGGTCTCCGAACTACGTTTTGTCACAGAGCCACATGTGTGAATGACACCAGGAAATTCTAGTGTCAACACGCTATGAAATGACAATAGATACATATGCTCAATATTTACAAACGCATGGCAAATTAACCCTTATATGCATAGAACTCTCAGGAAACAGTATCGCATGCAACCCCATTTGCAAAAAATTGGGGTGCTGTGCAAAATGTAAATAAAAACAGAATTGCAAATCATGTAAACCCATAATCATCTGAAAAAGAACAAAGACAACATGTCAAATGCTGAAACACATATTTTACTGTTTTATGACAAATATCAAAACAACAAAAGACTGGAAGAGTTGTGTTATGCTAAAACAAAACAGCTGGCTGAATGTCTCTGTTAATTGGCTACAGGTCAGTAAGATGATTTGGTATAAAAAGAGCTTCCCAGAGAGGCAGAGTCTCCGTGCAGTGAAGACGGGCACAGGGCAGGCACAGTCACACCCAGTGAGCACAGTCACACCCAGTGCGTTCGGGGGAGCAAGTCACACCCAGCGGGTACGGGGGGGCACAGTCACACCCAGTTAGCACAGTCACACCCAGTGCATTCGGGGGAGCACAGTCACACCCAGCAGACACAGGGCAGGCACAGTCACACCCAGTGAGCACAGTCACACCCAGTGCATTCGGGGGAGCACAGTCACACCCAGCAGACACAGGGCAGGCACAGTCACACCCAGTGAGCACAGTCACACCCAGTGCGTTCGGGGGAGCAAGTCACACCCAGCGGGTACGGGGGGGCACAGTCACACCCAGCAGACACAGGGCAGGCACAGTCACACCCAGTGAGCACAGTCACACCCAGTGCATTCGGGGGAGCACAGTCACACCCAGCAGACACAGGGCAGGCACAGTCACACCCAGTGAGCACAGTCACACCCAGTGCATTCGGGGGAGCACAGTCAGACACAGGGCAGGCACAGTCACACCCAGTGAGCACAGTCACACCCAGTGGGCACAGTCACACACAGCAGTATTTGGGAATCTAAAATTGAGGGGGGACTGTTTTATATTCCAGGAGAGCTGCCTGTGCTCTGCCCCCCCCCCCCCCCCCCACAATTCACATGGCAGGAACAGATGAACTGGCACTGCTGAGTCCAGTCAATCTAAAGTGATATGTAACCAGAGTAACACCAGACACTTCGAGGAGGGGGGGTCCCCTGTGAGTAACCTTACTCCCCCCCAAGAGCCAATCCCTCAGGCAGCCTGATTTTGCTGTGGTTTGCCCAGTCCTACGAGGTAGATGAAACAAACATCAGCACATCATTTTGTTAATCTTTTATACTGAAAGTAGGTCTTAGCAGTTCACACTGCTGAATCTGAAAATGCACATTTTCAGACCAATGACCGGCAAGTTTGGTCAGTGACTGACAGGATGCAATGATCCCACCTACATCTTTATATCCATTGCTGTGAAAAGTACACATCAGTTATTCACCCCAGCTATTGGCTGATCAGACGTCAAAAACAGCTGCCAGTAGAGTGTCCTGCTTTCTCATTGGCTAACCTGACTTGTATACTGATTAGCTAAACATGCCATTTTTAGTATGGTGGAGCTGTGCATTAAGGCTTTGCTGGGTAATAGATGTTAAGATGTTTTGGTGCAGTTCCTGACCCGTAGGGTGCACCGGGCTCCCTGCATCCTCTTTTTTCAGGATCACCCCATGTAGAGCATCAGGCCTAGCTTTTAGCGTTAGCTGAAATGGTACGCCCCTGTCCCCGGCTGAATCTCGCACTTTTCATTTAGACGTGCTTCTAGCAGATGTCTGGCTCTGAGCTCTGAGCCCAGTACCATCCAGAGCAAGCTCTACATGTTTCTGCAGAGCGGGAAAGCGAGAAGGTACCGTCAAAGTGAGGCGGTCATCTGTCCAAGGCTCAGGGATGCAGATGGCCTTCTTTAAATGCCCTCCCCCCCCCCCCAACTAGGAACCTGCTTTAACGCCATCTACCTCAACCCCTGAGCAGCGATTCACTCGCCCACCCTGCTGCGAGGGATCCTCAAAAACACAAGCATATGGGACGTGTTAATGGCAGCTCTTAGCGATTAAGCTGTTAGCCAAAATGAGCCATTGAATGAGAGACGTCAAAGGAAGACAGCTCGCTATTCCACATCCTCACAGCAGGGGGCAGAGTGGCCGAGAGACAGAATCAAAGGCTTCAGAATCGTACAATTAAGAGACAGCCATAAAGACATATTTATTAATGTCTGTGGGTTGATGCGTTGCTAACCTCGCTCCTGTGCGTCTCTCTGACAGGCAATATCTTCGTAGTGAGCCTGGCGGTGGCGGACCTAGTGGTGGCCATCTACCCGTACCCGCTGGTGCTGACCGCCATCTTCCAGGATGGCTGGAGCCTGGGTTACGTGCACTGCCAGGTCAGCGGCTTCCTGATGGGCCTCAGCGTCATCGGCTCCATCTTCAACATCACCGGCATCGCCGTCAACCGCTACTGCTACATCTGCCACAGCCTCAAGTACGACAAGCTCTACAGTGACAAGAACTCGCTGTGCTGCGTGCTGCTGATCTGGCTGCTCACCGTGGCGGCCATCGTGCCCAACCTGTTCGTGGGCTCCCTGCGTTATGACCCGCGCGTCTACTCGTGCACGTTCGCCCAATCGGCCAGCTCGGCCTACACCATCGCTGTGGTCTTCTTCCACTTCATCCTGCCCATCCTCGTCGTGACTTACTGCTACCTCCGCATCTGGATCCTCGTCATCCAGGTGCGCCGCCGCGTCAAGCCCGACAGCCGGCCGCGGCTCTCGCCGCACGACATCCGCAATTTCGTCACCATGTTCGCCGTCTTCGTGCTGTTCGCCGTCTGCTGGGCGCCGCTCAACCTCATCGGCCTGGCGGTGGCCGTCAGCCCCGACGTCGTGTCCCCTGCCATACCGGAGTGGCTCTTCGTCGCTAGCTACTTCATGGCCTACTTCAACAGCTGCCTGAACGCCATCGTCTACGGCGCGCTGAACCAGAACTTCCGCAATGAGTATCGCCGCATTGTCGTGTCCGTCTGCACGGCACGCATCTTCTTCCAGGACAGCTCCAACGACGCAGCCGAGCGCATCAAGCCTTTGCCACTGCTGACCAACAACAACCAGGTGAAGGTGGACTCGGTGTGAGCCCACAGCAAGCCAGCCGAAGACACGAACAAACGGCAGCCGGTTTTGTCTTCTCTGTACATATTAAAATGTTGGTTTTCGCACATTGTATCACATCCTCCTTGGTTTGACGTATCTTGAAATTACAGTCTTTTGTATTAACGTTTATAGTAATTGTCTGAATATGTATGCATATGTACTTTCGTATGAACTTTATATGAACCGAATTTAGGGTTACATATAGCCCAAATTAATGCAAGCAACATGCAAGGTTGCAGATTTCACATCCTGCAGCCTTGCAGAGTTAGTGTCTTTCCTGACTGACTGGTTAGACCCATTTTGCCAAATCTGTATGCTGCAGGGTTTGTCTTACATTCACATCCCAGTATGAAACTGGACCAAAGCAATATTTAAGGTGGCTACTGTTTTCTGTACTCTGAAAAAGAGACATTAAATAAATGTGTTTTTTTTTTCCTAAACTGTGTACGTGTGTGTGTGGGAGTGTGTGACTGTGACCAGGGTTACTGTGTATATCTGAACATGATCCCGTGACCCCAGTGCTAATGAGGTTACGGATCATGATCTCTGCATCTTTGGGGCTCAGCTGACGACCTGGACGAGGCTGAGGAACCCACCCTGCACCTGGTCCCACGCCTTTGTACAAACACCACCCTGCCAGAAGGCATTAACACCCGGGACTAGCCTGGTGGTACGTATGTCCATGCTCAAGATGGCTCAGCTAACCCCCCAGCGATGAGGAGCTCCCTGCCCTCCTTACAGCATTACTGACCTCCTCTTTTGGGGGGGGGGGGGGGGGGTGGTTGGGCCCTGGTTCGCTGTGTCTTTTTGACGCCTCATATATCAGCTCTGCACGCTAGAAAAGGGTGATCACTTACTCCATGTCAGGGGGGACAATTTGAGCTACGACAGGGTTTGTAAACTACCATTTCACTTTAGCACTGAGTTCTTGCTTTGTGCTGATTGGTCCATCCATCCATCCATTTTCCAAACCGCTTATCCTACTGGGTTGCGGGGGGTCCGGAGCCTAACCCGCAAGCAATGGGCACGAGGCAGGGAACAACCCAGGATGGGGGGGCCAGCCCATCGCAGGGCACATGCTGATTGGTCAATCTCCCATAATCGTGTATGTGTCAATAATGTTGATGTAAAACAGGTTGATGAGTCTTTCAGTCAAGATAACAGCAGTAAAAGCACAAGAAGAGCTGAAATATTTAGTCAAGCTCAGGAAGTGTTTGTAAAACTTGACACATTTCAGATACACGCGTCACTGCAGTCGGAAGCCGGTAACCTGACATGGCAGGTCAGTGTCCATGCAAATCATGTGATTGTTTCCATGGTGATTTCACAGGAGCCCCCCATGAACGAGAAGCCCTGTGTTTAAACCCCCAGGCTCCTTTGCTAAATCCACGATTCTGCCGGTACGGTCCCCGGGTGCAGAGAGCCAGGACACCGAATTAATCTCTAATCTGGGTCTGTCCTAGAATTCCACATCCATTCCCTGGCAACAGCATCCATCACAGCATCCAGAACAGCTGGGCGAGGCGGGAAGATGACTAATCCCCGGCACGTCCTCCGTGCCGAGCGCCCTGTCGCCAACACGCCACGTTCGGCACGTGCCAGCTTCTGCGGGCGTCCCTACCTGTCGTCATGGCAACACACAGGATTGGGTCCAAGAGGAACCAGGTGGAATATGTTCCTTTTATTAAAGCTTCTAGCTCTTTCTGAGGGCATTCCTCCCCTGGACCCACGCCTGTTGGCTTCTTATCCATATTACACTGTATGTACAGCGCCTATCTCAGAACCTTTATTCTAATTCTGATTAAACATTACGTCCGCCTAGCTGATGTAAAGCCAGGATCCAGACGTCCAATACCGTTGGGCCGCTGGGGGACTCTGAGGCCATCTTGGTGCCACACAGAAGCCAAGCGTTGGCAGCCTTTCCCGACTCACCCCAGGGAGGGACCATTATCTGCCACATCCATCTGTGACCACTTCACACCACAAGCTCCCGATTATTGTGGTAAAAATAATATGAATTGACCTTCACCTCCACTGGTTCGGGTCTTGGACCCCAGTGAGAGCTAGTAGTCATTAAAAACCACTCAAGAACTGAGCAAAGTCAGGAAGCAGATTTGTTATTTTCACTGTTTTTAGTGAAACTCTGTGACTACCTGTTACTGCGGTTCACAGGTAGGTAAATCCCTTTGGTGGAAGGCCGACAGAGTGACTTCCTGCATAACGTCCCTCCAAGTCTTCGGAAACGCAGGCTGCGGACCTGCTCGTGTTCTTTTGTCATCCCCCAAGTGGTCACCATGGTGACACGTTACCGTGGCAATCACATCATGGCAAAGGCATGGGGCACAATCACCGGCTGTCTGCTCCCACGAACTCTGGCACCCACTGCTACTGTGAAACGTGGTACGGCACAACCAGTCGGGCATGCGGCGTTGTGCCCCTCACCCGGCAACCTCTGGCGGTTCACAGCGGTGGCACACACCTGAACACCGTGAAGCGGTGGAGATGTGAAAAGGGGCTCAGCACAGCAGAGCAGCCTGTAGACTGAATTTCCGTAACAGGACCTGCCCGTCAGTCTCTGCCATGGGTTGGAAATAGTGTGGGCAAAATCCCACATCACTGGCTGGTGTACCATTCTACTGCAGAAAAACGGGCTGAGTACCTTGCTACTACAAAAAATCAGGCTGAGTGACTCACTACTACAGTAAATTAGACTGGTGTACCTCGCTATTGCAGCAAGTCAGGCTGAGTACCTTGCTACTACAATAAATCAGAATGAATACCTTACTACTGCAGTAAATCAGGCTAAGCATCTCACTACTACTGTAAATAAGGCTGAATACCTCAATGCTGCAGTAAATCAGACTGAGTACCTCACTATTACAGCAAATGTAGCACCAAAAACTATATCTCATATATATATATATATATATATATATATATATATATATATATATATATATATATGTGTGTGTGTGTGTGTGTGTGTGTGTGTGTGTGTGTGTGTGTGTGTGTGTGTGTGTGTACTTGTATGTATTTTCTATGAAGTCAGAGCCACATGTGAGATGCATGAACACTTTTATTCAAAAGAAATGCAAATGTCATGGTTGTGCAGGGAACGCATGGTGTCCCGGTCCACACTGCTCCCATCTGCCTGGCGTGAGGAATGAGACACAAGCTCCACATTGTAATTGGTAGTTATCCACAGTCACTGGCACAGACAACACAAGACCCCCTGCAGTCTGGACTGAAGATGTAGGCCTCCTGGGGGGCTGGGAACTCTCCCCTTATGTGCATGACAAGAAGACTGGAGAATGTAATCTCAGTGAGTCACAGGCTAAATGGTGAGGATCATGGAGAACTGTGGCTAAGCGGTGATGATCCCCGAGTACCACGACTATATGGTGATGATCCCCGAGTACTTCCAAAGTACCGCGGCTAAACGATGAGGATCCCCAGGTACCGCTGCTAAATGGTGATGATCCCTGAATACCGCGGCATATCAGAAAGTACAGGCGCTCATTCACAAACGGTAACCTAACATGCGGCTCCGAACTGGGCCTAACCTTAGTCATGGGGTACGTGGCCCCTCGCATTTGGACAAAGGCAGGAAAGCGTGGCTGCCGTTGACTGATGCAGCTCGGAGCCAGAACCCTCACTCCCCTCAGCGCTGATCCCTCCGCTGGTTATTTGACACGGTGTCGTCTTCGCGGGACATCTGCAGGAGAGAAGCATCCTGGCAAAGCAGTTAGCCATGCTGTGACTGCCATTTCGGCTACATATGGGCCAATCGCTCATTAACACAGTAACCATATGTTCGCGTGGATGGAGCACAAACATTAGCGTGGCAGCGTTTCCATGGAGACCCCAGCATTCCATAACCTTTCTGTCTGTAACATAATTAAAGTTGAGAATTATAAGTAAACATTTTGGGAGGTCCCTGTTGCAACGGGAAGATTTGTTTTCTTTAGTTTAAGTGTATCGATTTCTCTGCTCTGTTAGTCTGTGTGTGGGGGGGGGGCTCACATTGTTAATTATACAGAGGCCCCGAAGGTTTGGAAATGTTATGACAGCCGAACCTAATCCTCACCCTAACCCCACTGACGGACACCTCACCACCAGGAATGTCTCTCTAATCCATTTTATTTTGGCTCCACATAGATATCCGTGCATTTTGACGACAAGACAATCAGAAAGGAAATTAAAAAATGTGGGATATTAGAGATCACCAAGGCCATCAGCTGATTCTCCAGTCACATTTCTCCAGACAGGTGAGACTGTGAATTCGGTCCATCTGAGCACTGACATGCATCGGCGCTGGTAAAAAAATCCCAAAAAAAGCCCAAATTGTGAGGCATAAGCTCCTTTAAACTCTTTATGTAAACAAGCACGTCTTGGAAATTGTGCAATTTCCCCACCCCCCCCCCCCCTCCCCCCGAGAACCCACACCCATTTATAAACCCATTAAAACTAGTGACAGGGTCCAACCAAACAGGAAAACGACCCCTGAACGCCACCCAAAATCTGCGTGTGTGGGAAGGTAGATGTGTGTCTCAGTGTTTCCAAAAAACCCTTGTCGGGTGTGTCATTGAAATCTGTAAGGATCTGTGCTCAAATAAAAGGGCATGACAGGGAAACACATGACCTGCAGTGTGAGATGCTGCTCACTGGCGGCCGCCTGCATGTTTGCTTTATTTAAAACAGGATTAAAACAAACTACATTCCCCTTCTATAAAATTAAACCAATCATGCTGCACGTGTTGTGGATAGATGGACGTTTTTCCCAGACGTGCTCCTGTGATAAAACGGCCATCTGCACTGATTATGGATAAAAAGGATGCATGTTTCTTTAAATATGAAATCCTTCTGAACAGCACACAGAATTCCACCACTTTAGGTCTTTCACCGAGACTCACAGGCTGGCGCTGAGCAGAAAAGACTTCACAGGGCTTATAAGATAAATCCTGTGATGTTTCCATCTGGCGTGATGGAGCTGGAGTCTGGTCTCCGCTTTGATGGTAGTGTCTGATCACCTGAAACAGAGCAGACAAAGAAAGACCCGGGGAATCCGTGCGCTGTGATCTTGTGATGGAGGGTGGGCACGCACCATTGACGCACGCATGGGTAGCACGATGGCTCGGATCGCTCAGATGGCTGAACTTCGTGACGCAGGGGGTATTTCACCCAACCCTGCCTGCCTGCAGGGTAGGTGCCTCTTTCTCCCAGCACCTCAGAGGCACAGATGTGCATGTGAAATGATCGCTACTACAGGGAGTGCTCTCCTGCAGCAGTCTTCGTCCTGGGAAAGCATGCCGAGGATGAGCGCACGCCTGCAGACAGCCGTGCAGCTGGTAGCGTGTAGCCCTGCGTGGCTTCACTCCTCTGCACACGCAGCATGTGCGCACACTGACATGTATGTGTGAGCAACACAGCAGCCAGAAGGCAGTGGGAGAGCAGTCACTACACCCCTGACCTACACGGACGTGGCGCGGGCATCTTGACCATTATTAACTATGCGGGGGCATCTCGACCACTGTTGAACATGTGGGGGCATCTTGACCCCAATCTGACCCTCATTGCCTTTCACTCCCTCCATGTGGAGGGGTCACCTCTCCACCCGGATAACAAGGTTGTGCACTGGGTCTCCACATGAACAGCACGCTTAATGAGCCAGCCAGAAAACGAGCTTGCAGCACCGACACGAACAGCAAGCTTAATAGGCACAAGTAACGCCACAATTAACGCAATTAGTGTGGATTTTAATTCAATTTATACTCCATGGGAAGGAATAATTTGTCACTCTTAAGAATGTTAAGCTTCCACAACGAAGCTTGAATGTTTGTCATACAGTTTTCATTTAATGGTTAATTTATGAAAACATTTAACTGGTGTAATTAGTCATCACCAATAGCACTTGTTATAATTCTTTTGCTTAAATGGAGGCTTGAGGCCAGATTCTGTTAGATTTAACCTCCAAGCAGACTGTACTATTATGTTTTCTCCATCTTAACATTTATTTAGAAAGGATTTCTGACCCCAGATCAGTCCATCAACCCACCCAAAGATTTATGATGCCTGAATTCTAAACTGCTTATGCAGATTAGCTTCAGTACTGCCTAACTATATCTGTTATGCATAATTCGCTAATAAGATATGAAGATAATCTTTAATTATTTTTATTGTTTCTATTTAAATACAGGGTTAAACATTTCCTATATAACCTCCTCATGCTAGTAATTTCATACTCGGATGACAGGAACCCAAAATGAAAACCAGCAACTGTAGCCTTAATATCTTTGGTCTAAAAAGTCTGGTTATGTCTCAGTGCCATCAGAATATGAGAAAGAAGCAGCCACATTTGGAGGGCAAAAGCAAGTTCTGAAGACGGTGTTTCCCAGCTTTTAATAATATCGTGAAAAATACAAGCTTCCTTTTAAGAATACAGCTCACCTAGCTAGTAAACCTGTCAAATGCTTTCTGTTCTCAGCAGTAACCAATTTTAATGCTAAAAAAATAATAGTACCGGATCCAGTCGAAGTAGTGCAGGTCACAGTAGACAGTGTTCACACTTAGATCAATGTTCAGCGGATGTATGAATGAGAATTTACAATTAATTCTTATTATTTCTGAAACCAAACGTGGCACCTGCTCACAGATCCTATGCACCCTACATTACTCACTGGAAGCACTTGTTAGAGATACATTTAACACAATGAATACCTTCCAATGCCTCCACACACCTCCTCAACACTTCCCAGCACTTTCCAGCACTTCCTCAACACCTCCCAAGCTAATGGTGCGCCTGACCCTGATTGGTTTGAAGTGGCATATCCTCATGTCTTCAACAATTACACACCTGTCTCAAATAACCTGTCCGTCCATCCATTTTCTGTAACTGCATGTCCTGTTCAGGGTCGTGGGGGGTCCAGAGCCGATCCCGGTGGCTACGGACACAAGGCAGGGAACAATCCAGGATGGGCTTCCAAATGACTCAAATGACCCCTTTTTCTCAAAAAAAACCCCAGAGAAAATACTTGCCGCCCAACTGTTAACATGACAGGATATATTTGAGAAGTTTCCACCAGAGCCCTGGTATTGGTAGATCTTTATTGATGGCCGAGAATGATGAACGTCATAAATGATGAAAGCCGTAAGTGATGAGTGGCGCGAATGATGAGCACCATAAATGATGAGTGGGGTAAGTGATGAATGCTATGAATGATGAGCACCATACATGTTGATGGCCATAAATTATAAGCGCTGTAAATGATGAGGGCCGTGAATGATGAGGCCCGTGAATGATGAGGGCCGTGAATGATGAGCGCCGTGAATGATGAACACCGTGAATGATGAGCAGCATACATGTTGATGGCCATAAATGATAAGCTGTGTAAACTATGAGTGCTGTAAATAACGAACATCATAAATGATGAGCACTGTAAATGATGAAGGCCATAAATGATAAGCACTGTAAATGATGGGGGCCGTAAATGATGAGGGCTGTGAATGATGAGGGCCGTGAATGATGAGGCCCGTGAATGATGAGCGCTGTGAATGAGGAGGGCCATAAATGATGAGCAGTGTAAATGATGAGCGCCGTGAATGAGGAGGGCCATAAATGATGAAAGCCGTAAGTGATGAGTGGCGCAAATGATGAGCACCATAAATGATGAGTGGGGTAAGTGATGAATGCTATGAATGATGAGCACCATACATGCTGATGGCCATAAATTATAAGCGCTGTAAATTATGAGCACCGTGAATGAGGAGGGCCATAAATGATGAGCGCCGTGAATGATGAGCGGCATACATGTTGATGGCCATAAATGATAAGCTGTGTAAACTATGAGTGCTGTAAATAACGAACATCATAAATGATGAGCGCTGTAAATGATGAAGGCCGTAAATGATGAGGGCTGTGAATGATGAGGGCCGTGAATGATTAGGGCCGTGAATGATGAGGGCCGTGAATGATGAGGGCCGTGAATGATGAGGGCCGTGAATGATGAGGGCCGTAAATGATGTGGCCCGTGAATGATGAGGGCCGTAAATGATGAGACCCGTGAATGATGAGGGCCATAAATGATGAGCAGTGTAAATGATGAGGGCCGTAAATGATGTGGCCCGTGAATGATGAGGGCCGTAAATGATGAGACCCGTGAATGATGAGGGCCATAAATGATGAGCAGTGTAAATGATGAGGGCCGTAAATGATGTGGCCCGTGAATGATGAGGGCCGTAAATGATGAGACCCGTGAATGATGAGGGCCATAAATGATGAGCAGTGTAAATGATGAGGGCCGTAAATGATGTGGCCCGTGAATGATGAGGGCCGTAAATGATGAGACCCGTGAATGATGAGGGCCATAAATGATGAGCAGTGTAAATGATGAGGGCCGTAAATGATGTGGCCCGTGAATGATGAGGGCCGTAAATGATGAGACCCGTGAATGATGAGGGCCATAAATGATGAGCAGTGTAAATGATGAGGGCCATAAATGATGAGCAGTGTAAATGATGAGGGCCGTGAATGATGTGGGCCGTAAATGATGAGGCCCGTGAACGATGAGTGCTGTAAATGATGAGTGCCGTAAGTGCTGAGCACCGTGAACCATGGACCACTGTCCTCTGAGGCAGAAGGCACTGTTCCTGCTCCTAGATGCTAGTGTGGCCTTTCACATTATGAAGGTAAGCTGAGTGCTTCACCTTCTCTGTAAATAATCGTGCCCCGGATGTTAACAGTCTAATAACAGCACTGCATTGATACTGCCAGTGAAATATTGAGTCCTGTGGGAATCGGTGTTGTGACCTTTATTGTCCAGTCTCTACGTGTTGCCTCTAGAAAGTATTATTATATGAAAACACAAAAGTACATTTCAGTCATGTGCTCATGGTACACAAATGACCTCTCAGGTGCACAAAATGGCCACATATCCATAATCGCCCTGCTAATCTGCTCTAATGGTGTAAACAGATAGATGAGTGATCATTATCGCTAGGAGCAGGCTGACAAGAAAAAGCCGCCTCGGAATCTGCCGCTGACTTGGGCGGGGGGTGCCCCCCTTGATTTCATATGCCGGGGGGGTCAATTGCGGAATTCACCAATTACATTGTGAACTAACCATCTCCTACAATCAACCTATAATTACGCTGAAATGATCAAGTGATGGCTTGGGCACCCCCGGTATATAGGCCACATAACACCAGCCTTGGGGAACAAACATCCCCAAGCTTCACGATGGGCTGTCCGAGCCTAAGTCCATCCACCAGATGGTATTGAAACCCCCTGTCATGCTTATGGTCACGTGGACATTCACAGGTGCCTCTAACATTAGGACTGCTTATAGAGGCAGGTTTGGCAGGAGCTTGATGGCTTGACTTGATGTTTGAAGTCTGACAGAGAGATATAAGTCAGGGGAAAACGTGTCCAAGACCATCTGCTTCACAGCTGCGAAATCGATGTATTGATGAAGTAAAAATCTTCACGGAGGAGGCTGGTATGGCCGGGCTGCAGGTCACAAATCCTTTTTCAGACCTAAAAATACTTTTGTGTGAAACGCCATGGAAATAACAGAGGCAGGAAGTCACATGACCAGCTGAGTCATCCGCTCTCCAGTTCTCAGGCACATGAGGACATGCATGGCCCGTTTCAGATGACGCCTGCGGGCTTGAGTCTTTCTTTCCCATGGTGAAAGGTTCTGGCAGCACTCTTTGCTTAGCGAGATCCACTTAATCCCTTAGAGGTCAAGATTAAGCAGCACTAACTACAAAGCCCTTGTGAGCGATCACGCTCATCCTACGGAGAAGCCGTCCTGTTCCGGTGGGAGAGCAGCCTTCCAGAAGGACAGGGCTCCTGTCTACTGGTCGTGAGTCACTCAAAGCTTTGATGAGCACCAAAACTATGCTGACCACATGCCGGCCCAGATACCTTGTCTTGACCGGGCTGGACTCTTGATAGGGTCTGCAGAGGGGGCCTCAGAAGCTACAGTTGTCACAGCACCAAGCGATGGGAGCTCAGACGGGAGAATGGTGTCGTATTCTAGAGTTGTGGTAGAACCAATGGCATCTAAGCAGTGGTTGTGTACGTGTGGGTAGGAGTTTGTGTGTTTGTGCTGTGGGTCTGTGACTGTGTCTGTGTTTGTGTGTCTTTGCGTTTATGTGTGTGTCTCTCTGTACCTCTGTGTCTGTCGGTGTGTGTGTGTGTGTCTGTTTTTGTGTGTGTCTGTGTGGGCGGGAGTGTGTGTGTCTCTGTCTGTGTGTGTCTATGTTTCTGTGTGTGCGTGTCTGTGCCTCTGTGTCTGCCGGTGTGTGCGTGTCTGTGTTTGCATGTGTGTGCTTAACCTTTTATTGGGTTTGACCCCCAGCTGTTTTATCAGGGGAAGCTGGGATATGAGAATGCAGTATCTTGAGGCTGCAGGCGACTCCATGGCCGAGCTCCTTACCCAGGCTGTGTAGACCAAGATCTAGTTCCCAGTGTCCCCGTAAATATGGTGGCACATCTTCCCATGTGAGCGTCGATCTCGTGAGAGCCTTTCCACCCTATGGGTGACCAGACGTGACTTTCCTGACGTCCAATAGCCTGCATAGCATAGCCTGGCACTCTCTGGCTGCGCAAACTCTTGGATTTTACCTATTGGCTGATTCGTCTTCAGTCACAAGACATCCTGTCACTTCTGCCAGAAGCAACAATTGTAGAAACTCACCGAGCACTAAGCTAAGCTTTTTATCTTCTCTCCCTGGACCTCTCCCGAACAAGGGGTGAAGTGTGATGTTCTTAATGCTCTGTTACAGACACATCTCGCGGGAATGAAGTATCTGTGCTGGTGTGTCTTCTGAGTCAACAGAACATCTGAGCAGCGCTCATACCAGTTGAAACAGCCTTGTATTTCACCATTGTTTTTGTATTTCACTCTTGTATTTTGTCTTATTATGGTCTGTTTGCCTGTAGCAGCTGCGCTGAAGATTTCATTTTGAAGCATGTTTGGCATGGAAATGGTTCCCTTCTTGGAGCTCTTCAGCCACGATGGTTGCCACTGGCTCCTCAGACACCTTCGGCTGAAGACGTAGAGCTGTTTGGGTGCTGCATGGCAGAAGAATCAACCCTCAACTTTCCAAATGCATGTTTTTGTGGTTCGATCCCCATACCGGCAATGTCGCATTCACTGCGACGAGATGCATTTGGGGGTATGGCCCCCTTGGTCCTCACCGTGGGGGTGTGACTGTCATGGGTTCAGAGGGAAGCTCATCACAGCAGCACTCCCTGCATTTTCCAAGCACATTAAGCTAATTGCAGCTGACAGATTTAGTTCAGGCCTGCTCCGCTGGAGCCACCGCTGCCGCCTCGCTGTGAGTGATGTCGCTCTCGGGATCTCCACTAGCAGATTCACAATAGGATCTGCAGATGTTCCCGTGGGGGGGGGGGGGGGGGGGGGCTCCAGGGGGAGCCGTTTGCTGATGCTATTTGGTTTGACGATGACTCAAGATCCTGCAAAGCCTCACTTGGGAGCATCAAAGAGCTTCAAACTCAGCAGTGAGTTAGTTTACGCGGTAAGTCTGGCTGTAATTAGGCCCCGTCTGGTGTCACGACGGTGTGGACGAGCCTGTTTTTCATAGGCTGACGTCAAAGAAGGAAGCTGGAGATGACAGGAGGACCCCTGACCTTCTCCCCAAGTGGTGTGTACACACATTCATCACACTGATCATGCCAATAGCTCTGCCACGCTTCCTGTGTCACGGGGAAAGGAAGATGATGACACACGAGTCCTGGCTATTGCTGACCCCATAACCCTCGACCCTTGACCTCTTCTTCTCCATCCCGGCACTGCCTGTTGCCCTCTGAATATCTGCCAGGTCCCATTTTTACATTTGTTTCCTCCTTTCCAAAATCAGTGTTTCATCCAGAGCGCCAAGCAGAAGGAGGCAAAGCGTGACCTCGGCAGAGTTTTGCTGTTAGTGTGGAAAGCACACATTTGGAGAGAATCGCACGAGATACAGGTGATTGCTTAGGGAGGTCAATTTCATTGATCTGTTAGTTATTTCTAGCAGGACTTCATGTGAGTGCCAGTTTTTTTGGAATGTCACATAAGTCTCCACACTCTTTTGTGTGAAAGTATTCAGTTTCTTGGGAGTGCTTGCATTTCTTCTAGAAGAATGGGAAAGCAAACGGGATTGACAGGGACGCAAGAACAAATCCCATGCATTGCTAGTCTTGTGCTTTGGTTCATTCGCACTCATGCTATTTTTGGGAAAGAGACAGACCCTGGTAAACGTTTCTGGGTGATGAACCTATTCACGACAGCTTTGAGATGTTCCCACAAAGGGACGACCCGGGCTGATGAGGCTTCGCTCAGCAGAGGCATGTCAGCTGACCCTATACTCATTTTACAGCAACCTCTAATGGATCCAGACCCCCCCTCTCCACGGGCATCACACTCTGCCCCCATGATGCTTTTAGCTCTTTTATTTTGTTACTTTTGAATTCTGTATTATTATTATTATTTCCAAATAGTTTTTTAAATTTTAAATAATGCCTCTCGATATGAGTTTGCCCAGGTGTCTGAAGTCACTCCCCATTCCCTTTGGTTTTTCAGGAGCTGACGTGCTTATTCATGTATCGTATCGCTGCTGCATCCTTCCAGGGTGGCGGTGGGCATGTTGCCATGGCGAAGGCATCCCAGATGTACGCCGCCGCTCCCAGCATGATAGCAAAAAGTGTGGAAAAATCCGAGAAAGAGTGATGGAGTCGGATAAAAATGCCACTCAAGCAGGAAGCTTAATTCGCATCGCAGTCGCCGTGTGCAGTGACAAATTCAGACGATGCTCTTCATTTCCTGGCTGGTGATTAAAAGGCGTGGGATTTGTCAGCCTACAGGCTCAGGGCTACAGAACGGAAAGGTCTGGGGGCAAAGTGACCCGACTGAGTCCCCGGAGGTGTAACTGCTGGGGGGTGTGTAGGAGCGGCGAGCCCCTCACACGCCGATGACACGGCGAGACTCCGAACGATCCCGCAGAATTCATTAACGACAAACATCTGACCTGCATCAGCAAAACTCACTGGCTTCGGAAAAATACTCATTCCGCCTGTAATTAATGGGAATCCTTTACTAATTGGGACAATTGGGAATAAACAAAGGAGGAATAAATATGAATAAAGAGATTTCTGGGTAATAGAAGGGAGAGAGCGTGGCAATCTGGCCCGAGATTCACCGTAACTCTCCTGTGATTTCAAAGCGGCTGTTTGCCTTGGGATCTTCACACAGACATGTCGCTGTCTGTCTGAGTGACAGGCTGCGAGGCGGGCTGTTCCGGGGGGTAAATCGTCAGACCTAACTAATGCAAAGTGGGGGGTGGGGGGCAACGGGATTCTCTGCTGTGGGTCTCCGACACCAATCTGTAATGCCTGTCCTGACGAGCAGGTTCCTCGGGGTCCAAACGGCAGCTCCCCCCATGTGAGCTGACAACCCCCCCCATGCCCGCCCACCAGCATACGCCCGACAGCCCAATGGGCTCAGTAACGAGTCGCTTTCCCACCGAATATTCGCAGCTCCACCCGCCATTGGCTCCATTTCGTGTTGAAATGGAGCCAATGAGGTGAAAAGAATGATGGGAAGCCTCATGCCAGACTGGGGGGGGCACAGAGCTCGGGGAGGGGAGACCACGGCGCTGCAAAGCCTGAACACTGAGGGAGGGGAGCGGTTTAATTGGGGGGGGGGGGGGGGGGGGGTCAGTGGCAAGAGTTAGAAGCATGACAGACTGGGAGTCAGGGGGGCTTGCAGCTAGAATAAATGGGGGAGTTGGGTGAGTCAGCCCCCCCCTCGGAGATGGCGGGCAGCTCACACACATGCAATATTGGAAGCATGAGGGCTGGGAGGCTGGGAGTCAGGGGGGCTTGCAGCTAGAATAAATGGGGGAGTTGGGTGAGTCAGCCCCCCCTCGGAGATGGCGGGCAGCTCACACACACACAACATGTGAGCGACATTTTAACAGCCTGTGTGCATGAGGCCCCTTCCCAGGTTCTGTGAGGTGACGCCTGCCACTGGTACCTGCCAGAACACTGTTAATAACTTGACATTTTCAAAGCCAGAACAATTACAGGCTTTCTTTGACTCCCACCAGGCCCAAGCCCCCCCCTTTGTTTTCTCAAAGTGCCCCCCCCTCCCCCCGTATATGCACATTCCAACACCAATGAAATCCTAGGACTTGATGGCGCCCAGAATTTGGGTCCGGAAACACAGTAGGCTGACCTTCATGATGTGGTTCTGACCATGGGGTGTTACTCTGTGCATCACATAAGACCATCAGGGTGTGGAATCCTCGTTTGCGGGGGATGAGCAGGGCTGTATTCGCCACAGGTACATGACAGGCTGACGGGGGCCAGAGGGGACACTGTAGACCAAGCAGGTGGTGAGGGTCTAACTGCACCACCAAGTGCATGACGCGGTGAGCAGGAAGCCTGCGGACATAGACGCTCGGTGCCGAGCAGGTAGGGTGTGAGCACCGTGGGATCGCCACTAAAGCGCTAACGTCCAATGAAAAAGAAGCTCAGCATCTGTCCAGCTTCAGCTCCGACAGGGAAACGTCGCCTTGTGCCACATCAAGCAGGACGCCGAGGGTTCGGAAAAATGCACCAGTACTGGGGGCGAGTGATACGCTGAACTCAGCCTCCCACCCAGCTAAAAACGACAACAATCAGGTCATATGACCAGGGAGGCTGTCTGCCACTCAGCCAGATACATGTCAGCTTTAAGGTACGAGTAACATCATCTATTTATCCTTATTTGGGGCATGAGTTCTGTTTATTTTTTATGCATGAAGTAAAAACAGGGCGAAATTTCGGTGTCTTTCCCAGCGTTAGTGCATGGCAGCTATGCCTCTTGCGTGAGATTTTCCCCGGTAGGAGGGCGATCAGCGTGGAGGTCGGGGCTGCAGATGCAATCCGTGCCACACACTTACACACGCCGGAAAGAGACGGCCTTACGCGCCGAATGGTGCTGCTTCACGTCCCAGCTAGCGCTCCCGTGGAATCCCTTCTTGTATTTTATGGGTGCAGCCACACGCTCAGGTGGTCATGAGTAATAGGGCCGCTGCCCTTTGTGCTGTGCAGCTATGCGAACAATGGATTCCGCTCCACGGTAGCTTTCAGTGAAGCTTTCAGCAGAGGCAGCTCTGTCAGGTGGGCGGCTCTATGGTCACCGGCCATGGGAGCTCTTCTCCAACTCTCTCTCCGTTAGAACCAACAATTCGTCACCTTTGCCAGTTCTCCCAGTTTGTTATTATGCCGGTTCAGTGGCAGGACTGGGTTCAGTGCCCTGGCTCTCATGCGGCGTCTTGATTAAACCCCCTACCATGATGTCATATGTCTCTGGGTCAACAAGGGCGGGGCTTGCTTTTCAATTCTTTAACCAATCACAATCTTCATTTTATGACATCACCACATTAATTAACACCAGTGTTTTCTGTTAAGCGACAAGGCGCACAGATTTCCAAATTGCCTGTGTAATTGTGTCTGACTTGTGTTAAGGGGCGTGTCACGAATAAACAGTCAAAAACGCAGGAATGTACTTGCCTGCAATCGCAGCTGCCACAGGAGGACACCCCCGGCTGGTCCACACATGCATGGCGTCTTTCATGTCAGAACTCTCCTCGGTGCTGGGGGGGGGGGGGGGGCTTCCCAGGCAGACCTCACCTTCAGCCACGACACGGCTGTCCACGCAATTCCACAAGTCCAGTGCCCCCTGGCAGATGCTTATGGACATCACTACCGAGGCGATACTCACACTAAAAGCCAGATGGTCCTGGAAATCCCCCACAAGTACTGCGGGAATCCTTCCAAGCAAACACTCTCAGGAGAATAACCCTGAGGAGCACACAGCACAGATTAGACTAAAAGATGCGCAGATCAAACAGATGCGGGGCTCAGCATTTCTGTGCCCACGGTCCTCGTATCCACGTATCCCATGATTCCTCAGCACACCTGGAATATGCACCCCTGTCGTGTCAGGCGGCGGGCTGAGGTTCTCCAAGCCCCCGTCCTGAGGGAAGGTGAGGCAGGCGGCACCAAGGAGACCCTTCCAGAGCTCAGGCTGTTATCAGAAAAAATAACAGCACTTTGTCCGGAAAAATATGGGGGGGTTGTGTGACAATGATGGAACAAAAGGCTTGTGGGAAGGATAAAGTTCTACTCAATTATAGAGAAGGACCTGCTTTTAAGAACAGGGGGGTCATTACCGAAAAGGAGCCCTAAGAAGGAGCACCCCAGGTTTGGCTGGGAGGTGCTCCTGCTGGGGAGGTGCAGGGAAGAGCAGGAGGTCAGAGAGAGCCTCTCAGTATGCATGTCCCTGTTGATCCTCTGCTCTCCGCCTTATGTGATTCATTGAGGCCACATCACCTTTGGCAGCTGCAAATCCTTTGCTGGACACACTCCTGCCGCCTGGTGCACTGGCTTTACCCATCCATCCATCCATCCATCCATCCATTTTCCAAACCGCTTATCCTACTGGGTCGTGGGGGGTCCGGAGCCTATCCCGGAAGCAATGGGCACAAGGCAGGGAACAACCCAGGATGGGGGGCCAGCCCATCGCAGGGCACACTCACACACCATTCACTCTCACACGCACACCTACGGGCAATTTAGCAAGTCCAATTAGCCTCAGCATGTTTTTGGACTGTGGGGGGAAACCGGAGTACCCGGAGGAAACCCCACGACGACATGGGGAGAACATGCAAACTCCACACACATGTAACCCAGGCGGAGACTCGAACCCAGAGGTGTGAGGCAACAGTGCTGACCACTGCACCACCATGCCACCCCCACTAGCTTTATAATAATAATACTCATCATTATTATTATTATTATTATTTGTAGGGCTGACCTGGTACTCGGGAGGAGGTGCTATACTTCGCTGGTGGTGGGTGGGGCCCCCAGCTTGTAGCAAATTAAGGGCTAAGAAGAGTCTTTATAGCTCTCAAGGTATGTCATAGACAGCTCTGGGATTCGCCATGAGTTAACGGTCTGTCAGCTTCCTGCCAGGCTTCAGGCCACCAGCCAATCAGGCTTGGCGGGGAAGCGGGCAGGTAAGCTGATAGGAGGATGGAGCCAGCAGGCTGAGAATGACAGCTCCACAGTGACCTGGAGCAGGAAGCGATCCAGTATGTGGGCTTAGCCAATGAGACCACATGAGATGTGACCCATAATTCGGACATGATGTCGTAACCCCCACCCACCTGGGTCTGTTAGAAGCAGCGTGGGATGTGGAGGTGGGCCGCAGATGGCCACAGCCTTGGAGACTCCCCCCAATCACTTTGATTCCTGCAAGGTGCCGCCTGGATCAATCTCCCGCTGATCTGGGGTCAGGCCATCTGGCCACACTGACCACTTCGTTGGCTGCTGTCCTGAAGCCAGATCGCCGAGAGTCTGATCCTTATTTGCCAAAGCTCTCCAACCTCCCCAGGGACGACCTCTCGACCTGGGAAGCAGGAAATGCCTGTCTCACATGTGTTCATCTTGTCACAGACATGTCCTGACTGCCTGGAAGTGTTCCAAGTGTCCAGGGGCAGAAGAGGACACACAGTCTCACCAGCAATAGCAGGCACCCATGTTCAAAAGCACGGGCTCCTCCTTGGTATTCTGCTCTGCATCTACTTCTAACCAAAATAGAAGGTAGAGCCCCTCAATTTAAGGGTCTCGCTACAATCAGGACAGAGCCGTGCCACTGGAAATATTCACTGGCACGCAGGGATATTGTGCTCAGGGGGAAACTGTCGCCTCAAGAGTAATTTCTCTAGGATAATAGAGAACAGACACATTGATGGCCAAAACAGTGACAAAGACCTCAGTGACAATGAGCTTTCACGTCAAAAAGCAGCTATTCTCAAGGAGGAGGAGCAAAGACAGTGATCGATTTTCACTGCTCTAAATTGAAAACGAGTTTTACTTTTTAAAGCATATCTTTATTTAAATGTATAAACTCAATACACTGCTGCTATGTAAGATTAAATGAATGACCTTCAGATGACAGAGAAGTAGCTGTTCTGTTAAGGATCTCGCTGTTCAAGTTCATTTCAGCACTCAGAGACAAATCGCGGATCGGATCATTTACGATTGACTTGGCAGGATTCTCTGGGGGATTTCCCGGGCATAGTGCGTGTCGGTGAACGGCCCACACCGACACCATAAAACCTGTGAGAGGCTCTGAGACCCTGTCAAGGCATTTTGTTCCATCTCCTGGCGTGGACAGGAAAGGCAGGGCGGGGCCTGCTATTGCTCTGCCGGAAGGGAGATGCTGTCAGGCTGGCAGCCCACCCCCCCGGGAACCTGGAGGGATAGCGGGATGGTCCAGAGGACCGCTGCATCCCACTCGCGGCTGCCCCCCCATGTGCTGATGTCCCCATACAGAGTCCCCCTCGACCATCATGGCCCTCGCAGAGCAGCCCTGACACTCCTGTAATCGGCCAAAGAAGGTTAAGCCACCGTAATTCCTCCGGCTTTTAAATATTTCGAACTTGTGCTTCAGAGAAATTGGCTGCATTGCTGCTCTGTGAATTGGGGTGGTACTCTAATATATTCCATATATATGACATTTAGTGATATGGTACTACAACTACGGGTACCTAATATTTTAGTATTTAGTAGTCAGGATCGTAGCTGCAATGCTGAGTATTGATCTGCAATTGGCGTCCTGCTGTCTATCATTATCTATCACTATCAATTTGCAGAAACAAAAGTTTCTCCCGCAGTTCAGAATCAGCAGAATTCCTGCTTTACATGCCAGTCAGCTAGTGCAGCTCTGTAGGCCTGAGCACGTTTGCGGCGTGTTCACACGGCAGGTTTTCCTGGTGTGTGAAATAAATAAATGACGACGTAAAAAGCCTCCCATCCCGACAGAATGTGCCGTTGCGTGACTCGGAGCCATCCGGCTGACAGGCCACGGCTGTTAGTATGTTCCACGTCTTTTTTTATCCTCCAGTGGGGATATTTCCGGTAACGGAGCTTTAATTATTCACGCTGTACCCTGTTTACCTTCAAAAACAGTTATTTCGGGCGAGCTGGTAGGCAGGCCAGAGTGTGTGGGGAGCATGAGGCCCACGGCGCTGAAATGCGGCTTGACGGCGCGTGTAAGACCAGGGCACTGAATGGGGCACCCGCCACCTGTCACGTGACCAAGCGGCCGCGGCTCGCTTCAGCTAGTTGACATCGCCCTTAGTCTGTGGTTCCTGAGTTTAAGGGGCTTGGGGTGACTGGGAGGGTGGGGTGACTGGGGCTCCCAGGGGGCGTGGCCAGCCTCTGCACGTGATTTGGTCCGTGCTCTTAACGGTATGCTGGGATTCTCACAGCACACAACTTTAGGGTGTTAGCAACATTAGCATGCTGTAAGACATTAGCCTTAGCTACCTCCCTGCTCTCGACATTGGCTCACAAAGGACACCCATCGTGCTGCCATCGATTGCAGATCGTAGATGATAATCATCTGCTGCACAGTGAGGCAGAGACATCCGCACAAGCCGTGAGATTTAATGCTCCAACTGGGATCTTTCAGGAAAGAAGCAATAAGGTTGTTTTCAGTCTGATGTGTCTCTGGTCTTACCCAAAAAGGTCATGAGAATCCTGGGTTAGGATCAGACCAACTGCCTGAGCAGCGATTGGTCTATTTTAACCCCGGTAGTTGTGAAACAGGATTGATTTTTTTTCAGACCACTGCCCTGGAGGTTGACAGCAGCTGCAGGGGCTCCAGACTGAGCCAATCAGAGGCGAGATGGGCTGGCCATGTTCGTGTCACATGACAGCCTCGCTCCACTGCAAGGCCTCTGTCTCCTCTGTTGACCTTTTCTGAACGTCACGATCAATTCATACATGTGCGGCTGTATGTTCTTCGAAAGGTTAGCCATGACGTTGTTTAAATCACTAGTGACATTTGTCAGGGCATGTTCCTGCTGCTCGTCTGGTAGATATTGAAGGCGTGTATTTGTGACATACGACACCATGTATCCTTGTCTGTCAAAGATGCTCCTGCTACACAGAGAGGCTGCATGCTCAGGGCCTGGTGTTAGGTGCCCTACGGCTGGCTCGGTGTGGAATGGACCCCCTAGAGCAGTGGTCCCTAACGTTTTTGCCACCACTGACTGTTAACATTTCTGCCGACCAGGTGGGGGGGCGTGTTAAGAGATGTGCGAATACGTGTAACGGTCCCCAACCTTTTTTGCGCCATGAACCAATTTCATGCAAAACAATATTTTCATGAACCGGTATACAAACAACTAAATAAAAATTGTGTAAAAATACAACTCACCATCACGCTGAATTAGCGAGAGCCCAGAGCTTGTTTCCCTCTTACGAGCCGGGTTGGGGGAGGGAGAGGAGACATGTAACAAAGATAATAAACTGCGCAATATTTAACTAAAGTAAAATACAGTTTTAGGGGGCGGCATGGTGGTGCAGTGGTAAGCACTGTTGCCTCACACCTCTGGGACCCGGGTTCGAGTCTCCGCCTGGGTTACATGTGTGTGGAGTTTGCATGTTCTCCCCATGTCGTTGTGGGGTTTCTTCTGGGTTCTCCGGTTTCCCCCCACAGTCCAAAAATATGCTGAGGCTAATTGGAGTTGCTAAATGCCCATAGGTGTGCATGTGAGAGTGAATGGTGTGTGAGTGTGAACTGCGATGGGCTGGCCCCCCATCCTAGGTTGTTCCCTGTCTCGTGCCCGTTGTTTCTGGGATAGGCTCCGGACCCCCCGCGACCCAGTAGGATAACCGGTTTGGAAAATGGATGGATGGAAAATACAGTTTTAACGGACTTCAAGGGACCTGGCAAAACAGTCCATTATATCCAGTTGCTGTTTGCCCAGAACACAACTACAGCAGACCATTTACTCATGCCACACCCCAGCAGACACACTTGTGGTATAGATTATTATATTATACATGTAGTAATCCAACTTTACCTGACCAGATGCGTGACTATTAATAATCCCGACTACGTATCTGCGCTGGAGTTCACCGGCGCGTCACGCGCCTTGTGGGCGGAGCCTGCATGTCTGTTATAGCCGAACAAAACTGCGCTGGATATCACCGGCACGTCACGCGCCTTGTGGGCGGAGCCTGCATGTCCGTTATAGCCAAACAAAACTACAGCTAAAACCAGCCATGGGGACCACATTGTTTTTCCGTTATAAGCGAAATTCCATTATATGCGAGTACGGACCTCATCTGTTATAGACGATATTCCGTTATAAGCCAGTCCACTATAACGAGATTTTACTGTAATTACTGTGCATTGCTTTATCGCCACCTATGAACCACAGATGGAAGTGTTTTCCAGAATAAAACAGCCTCTGTTATCCGTTCACCGCGACCCAGCACAAAATCCTCCACGGCCCGGTACCGGTCTGCGGCCAGGTGGTTGGGGACCCCTGCCCTAGAGGACAGAGGAGAGTACTACATCCTCAGAGGCCGGTCCTGACCAGCATTTGAAGTTTTTCATCCAGAATTGAGACGAATCCTCTAGCTGGGTCCTCAGACGTGTGAGAGGAGTCATTTTAGCGCCCAGCCCTGACTTGCCCCCCCCCCCCTTCCTCCCCGAAGGACCCTGCTGAAACACCATCCCGGGCCCTGGGGGTGACACCGGCCAATCTGTCCCTGTGGCCAGCATTCGGTTTCGGTTATCTCCACTTAATATGCCGTTAATCATCAAACAGGGCATCTTCCTGTCCGTCCCCAGGGAGAACGTAGCCCTGAGTCACTGCTAACGGGGGTGGGGGGGGGGGGGCTCTATTGAATGATGAGGTAACCTGCTGCTTAAGGACACCACGGCCCTGCTAATGTACCCTTAAGCAAGGCTCGTAACCTGAACTGCTCCCAGAAATTTCCATCTGTTTGAGCAGGCAAATGAAGCTCATTTAGATAATAAGGTCTGGGCTTTAGGTTAAGTGTGCACTTCTTAACCCACTCGGTTGGATGGAAGTGTGAATGTATTCAAATGTTAACGGGAGATTGGGAGCACAGCGATCTCCTGCCATGGTCACACCAGAAGTCTGACTACGTGTGGACCTGGGGTATGGGATCTCACATTGCCCTCCTGCCCTGCCGTCCCCAAAATTTACAGCACCGAGGCAATGCTATAATGCTATATATTTTAAAAGTACTGAAGCAAACTGACTGTAACGTTATTGGTTATCAGGAATGCGGCTGGCTGTGTTATTGAACGTCTCGCCCCACTTTCCTTTTTTCGACTCGTGTTGGTTCACTTCTCCAGGCCCTGTTCGCTCCCCCTGTATCCGTCTCCTAGCCGGACACCAGCACGTGTTCCGCGGAAAACCAGGATGCTTCACTCGCTTTTTGCCGCTTTATCTCCGGATTAGGATTCTCTGCCTAGCTTTCCGGGATTTTTGTCAGCAGTGCTCGAAAGATCTCTGCCATCTCCATCTCATCTCAGCAGGCACCTGATTAACTCGGGAGGCTTCTAAAATGCCCGAAGGGTCTCACTAAAGAACACAAATGGTAAGATTTAAGATCTTGCAGTTTTATTGTTATCTAGCACCTTCAGTCTATTTTCATGCGTTATGTGGATCTTCCAGCAAACTTTAGACTCGGTGGAATGTGATTTGTGACCTTTGACTAACCCATTAATCTGAGCTCATGTTAAACAGCACTCCCTGCCTTGTAGTGCCTTGTAGTGCTGAAAATCATATGAACCATCCAGCGTATGCTCACCGCTTTCCATGAAACAGTTATAAGGTTTCCCATAATCCTCTGCGTGATCTGAAACCCGTTACACATCACAGCAGGTGGTTGTTCAGTTGCTCCTTAAGATATATCCTGAGCTTTTTGAGGGAAAGCCGGGGATGTGTGTAGGAGAGGCGTGACATGCTTTTGGCATAAATGCTTGTGCTCCCTTTGCCCTGTGAAGAACTATGATTTTTATTTTATCACGGGGAGAACTGGAGGTGCTGTAAAGGTTATGTGGACCTGTGTACCTGAAGGTGATGTGGACTTGTCTACCTGAAGGTGACACAGACCTGTCTATCTGAAGACTGTCTACCTGAAGGTGACACAGACCTGTGTTTATCTTTAGCTGTAGTATTTTTTTCAGCAATTCTTGTGTCATTCGCTGTAATATAACAGGAACAAAATTACCTTCAGTGGTAATGAAATGCCATTTATGGTCACCATGGTGTAAATCAGTCTGTGACGCCTGATGATCCGCTTTCTGCGAGGAGCGCGGAGAGCTTTAGGCCAGGTCTGTAATCTCCTGTAGCGGTGCAGTGATTGGGCTGAAATCAGCCCAGACTTCTGCTCTGTGTCTCGGGTATCAGGCTGTGGAAGGCAGCCTGGAGGGCAGCGACACTCTCACTCTATTAAGTGTCTTCTTACTCACCAAGATCTCCAGAATTTTTACTGGAGAATTCAGTTGTCACTGGTTCAGTTTGTCTCTATCTGAAATACCAAATTATTAAAGTATTGTAGAAATGATTTAGTCCATTACTCTCTGACCCGTTTGTCACCAGCCATCATCATCATCATCATCATCACAAATAAGTTAAAATATTATAAAATATTTTCCCAATAGTGGGATTCTGGTCCAGGAACATGTCTCAATAGGTGCCTTTCTGTCTCCCCCTGCTGGTAGCTGGTGAGGAAGCCTGACCGGCTGAGAACCGCAAGCAGCACTTCTGACAAGCTAAGTCTACGTGAACTTCAAAGGCAGACATTTATGCATGAGGCGTGGTCCTGAGGCCTCCCTGTACGCATTGTGTCCACAAATAGCTGAAAGAGCTTCATAAGATTCCTGACTGGGAGAACTTCAAGAGATTCAATTGTCGTTTTCCTTCCACAACTCAGAAGCTAAAAAGAGGTCATAAACCTTACACACTCCTCAGAGCAGTACTATGTATCCTTAAACCTTACAAACTGCTCAGAGCAGTACTATGTATCCTTAAAGCTTACATACTGCTCAGAGCAGTACTACGTATCCTTAAAGCTTACACACTGCTCAGAACGGTACTATGTATCAATAAACCTTACACACTGCTCAGAACGGTACTATGTATCAATAAACCTTACACACTGCTCAGAGTGGGGCTATGTATCAATAAACCTTACACACTGCTCAGAGTGGGGCTAGCTATCCTTAAAGCTTACACACTGCTCAGAGTGGGGCTAGCTATCCTTAAAGCTTACACACTGCTAAGAGCTTTACTAGGTATCCTTAAACCTTACACACTGCTCAGAGTGGTACTAAGTCTCCTTAAACCTTACACACTGCTCAGAGTGATGGTAGGTATCCTTCATTATTTTGGAGGAAAATATTTTCTCAACACAGTAGATATTTGTGGAGGTTATTTGAATGTGGTATAAATAGACAAATGAAACACTTCTGTTTACTTTATAACTTTTTGGAAAATGAAGCATGTGCAGAATTGGATATCTAATATACCTTTAATAATGTTTAAACATTGGATTCTGCTATGAAAGGGGCAGAATAACATAGTAGGGGTGGCAGAGGACGTGTTGGAGATGTTATTTCCACAGAATAACATTGCCTTAAGGTAGTGTTACTGAAAAAAGTGAACGTAATTATGGTGCCTGTGTCTGCCAGCATAGTCTTCAAACTAATGTCAGCATTGTGTTTCGGGAAACAAAGCCATCCATTGAGTGGGTTAATGGTATTGGGACACCAATGGCCAGCAAAGTGCATGCGACTAATCACCTTTTCAGCCTAACCAACTATCGATCTGACCTCGTTAATGTATGTGGGATGGGCTACATGACTGGGCCACGGAGAGCGTTCGGCAGCATCACTAACAAGGGACACTTCATCGGGGGACAATGAACCGCAGCATCCATAATAACAGACGGCCGTAATTAAACTGTCCCGAGAATCAAACAGTCCATTAAGCAACTCAGCATGGCTGCTTTTAAAATTCATGGTGCATTAAATGCACAGTAACTGGCATGTAGTTACTCTCCGCAAGTATAAAGAGTGCTGGCGGTGGGAAAGGGAGCGGCCATTGTGCCCCATATGAGATGCAGTGGGGCCAGGTCTTCAGCCTGCTGTGACGTTCAGGAGCCGTCCTTCATGGCCGATGTGAAACTGCACAGCTGTTCTGTCGTTCGGAGGGTGATGGCCTTGCTTAGCGCCTCATGACGCACGCTCGGACATGCACTCGGCCTACCTGCGTTTGAAACCCCTGCTTTTATCTCCCGATTGGCTGTTGGCTGGTCACATGACCAACTAAGGTTTTAAGCCATTTTAAAAACTGAGTGGCCAGGAAATATGTGTCTGAGAAACATCGCATTTGAGAAAAAAGCAACTCTAGAGAGTATTATGTAAATTTATTTTTGCTGCTTTTTGGGGGAGGGGTTTCCTTACGGCTTTATTTTAGACTTTCTGACCCATTCACTTCAGGTCCCCCTTTGCCCTGATGCCTGATGCCCCCCCCCACCCCATTCCACCCCAAAGTGGAGAGGGGCGATGGAGACAGAAACAGATGCCCCGTCAACCTTGAAAGTGAACGTGCAGGAAATGCACTCGTTTCTCTTTTCATGGCGGCAAATTAACAGAAGACATTTGTGGGGCTGTTCGTCTGAAATCGACGTCTCCCTGGGTTTAAGGTTAAGGCTCCGGGCCATTTTCGTCTGAATCAGCCTTAATGCTGTCCGCCCTCAGCCACAATAACATTCCTGTCAGGTTAAGTGTCTGTCAGCTGACACGTTCAGGACATCAGGAAGAGGCAGGAGGGAGCCAAGGGAGGAAAATATAGGCAGTTACACATGTGATAGAAAAGCATGGTGGGGGGGCCATGGCAGATATGCTGGGAAACCGGAAAGGGGAGCAGCTACGCTTTCTGGGACTATCAGTAAAGGACAGACATTGGGGTGGGTGGTGTCTAACGGGTCCTCTTCGTCAGGCGGATCCAGATCCCCTTCTCTGGACGCAGGATGAGGTCCCCGATGAGTTGGAGATCCTCTCGCTTCTGCATGGCCTCGATGTTGAAGTAGCGCAGGATGTAGGACAGCACCACCTTCTCCTCCATCAGCGCAAAGCGCTGACCTGTCCTCATACACACACACACACACACACACACACACACACACACACGCGAGAGGTTATAAATCCATATGCAGGAGGGGACATTTCAGGTACAGAAAGTCAATCCAGACTGAGATTTTGATTCAACCAACCAGTTGAGTCTCTGTGACTGATTCTTTATGCACAACTGGTTGGTTGAAAGAAAAGCCTGGTCTAGATTTGAACTTTCTTGACCTGAAATGTCCAGATCTGTCCATGTCCTTGTAGATAAGTGTGTATGCATATGCATATTCATATATCGTATAAGGTATACTCTATAAGCAAAGTGATTCAATCATTTACACACACAGAAAGATACCTAAACAAGAAATCCATGACCAAATTATTCAAATGCATGTTTCAATACAGATCTCCTGTGAATTGTCTCTATTTCATGATGTTGGTCTACAAAGTGAAGTGCAATTCTGAAGTTCTGCTGTAGAGTGCCAGCCGAAAGTGTCCCTAACCCAGCTGTATGAATGAATGGAGGTTCAGGGCTGGGAGGAAACGCCTGAGCATGAGATGGGAAAGCTTCTCAAAGGCCCTGAGGGGCGGGGAGGTTCTCGGGGGCTACGCACCGATGCAGTTCCGGAGCCCGGCGGAGAACGGGATGTAGGAGTAGGGGTGCCGACCCGCGGAGTTCTCAGGCAGGAAGCGTTCCGGCCGGAACAGCTCTGGCTCTGGGAAATAGCGTGGGTCCCGGTGCAGGGCATAGGGGATGATCATGGCGTTGGCCCCCCGGGGAACCTTGTAGCCTTCTGTAATCAGGGTGGGGGAGGCAGTGATCAGGGCCATAAACCCCACCTCAGAAAGTCAGAGACACTGAGGCCTTCAAATTTCAGTTTTTCATGCCAGTCAGTGAATAGCTACAGTGTGCATTCTCACATCACTCACTGCATCTGGGGCGAGAGTTAATAAAATGCCCGGGGGGGGGGGGGCGAGGCCTCAACACAAAAAACATTCATCACCCATGTAGCTCTGATTTTAATGAGAGACTTTTCCCAGAAGGACATGTTCTCACTAGGATCTCACTCGGATGGGGGGGGCTGTATGCATAGAGGGGCCAGAACGCCACAGCAACAGAGTTGGGGCTTTGCCTGGCTTCCCTGTGACCTGCAGCCACGAGCTTTTCACATGCTGAGGGAGGGGGGTGCCTGCCTCTGTAATTAACAAACCTACAGAAGGACAACAGCCTATCGTGGCTAAGGAAAGCCCACGTAGCGTGCACGGCTCTCTGCTGCCACCTACTGATGACACAGTCTTCACAGATGCTGCGAGCGAACATGGGCACCGAGGGGAAGAGGCGGAGGGATTCTTTGATGACACACTCCAGGTAATGCAGCTTCTTCATGTCGTCCATGTTCACAGGCCGGTCCGAGGAACCTGGTGGAGAAAAACATAGAGCCGTGAATGGGGGGGGGGGGGCGTTTACTTAAACAGGAAAGCCAGATGGACGTATCTACAGGGAGCAGAGGATACCAAACACTTCCTGCAGCTCCTGCTGAACCTTTCTCTGCACTTCAGGGTGAGAACCCAGGAGGTGAATGGCCCAGTTCATTGCTGAGGCTGTAGTGTCATGGCCCTGCCACAAGAGGGAGACAAAGACAACATTGACATTAAATGCTTTCATTTTCCATCCATCCATCCATCCATCTTCCAAACCGCTTATCCTACTGGACAGAGAAATCATGCAAAATACAATTATCACATTTTCACATGGACCTAAACAGTTTTTTGTTATTATTTGTTTTTTATGCATGAATAGGAGATCACTCATCAACCAGTTTGCCAAAATTAAATTGTATAATCATCATATAATTTGATTTACCAACTTGTAGCTGATATTTTGTGTTCATAACAATCATTACTTAGTAGGTCTGTTCATACTGGACTGAAGCCAAAAGATTTCCTGTGATTGTTGATTCTATATCAAACAACTTGGAAAATCTAAATCTGTCATTCCAGAGAAACATCCAATGGCTGTTCCTCCTTCAGGGTTACTGTTCCCATGGCAACAGTCCCTGTCACTACAAGCCCAAAGCGTGAACCCAAGCCCATCAGTGCCACAGTGGCTACTGTGATGCCATGTCTGACATGTGCTTCCTACCCTTCAGTCAGCCTCCAATCTGACACGGTCCCCTAATAATTAATGACTGTCCTACATACAGATACACAGGCAGGGAGAATAAACAGTATAAAGGTTAGATATCAGCTCAGCTAATCACAAATGGCCTTGGACTCCAACCCTGGACCAAAATTGCAATCGTTCCTCATGGAAAATGTTTCCATGTGTCGGGTCAGAATTGCAGTCCAAGCAAATTTTCAGAGCTATAAATGTTACACAGGAGGGCCCTTGTCTTTAATCTCCAAGCGTGTCCACAGCCGACTGAAATATACAACAAAAGATAACATAGAGCTTTCCTAAAACTGGAACAAATGCTATGTTTTTGCCGGCTGATGTGAGCAGTGCTTCCTCGGAGGACGTTAAGACATTAAGAATCCAAATTTGTCTGTGTGTACTGAGGACGTCCACAGCAGGCAGCCCTCCTGATCACAGGACCTCTTGGTAGAGAGGGGCGCTGTGCTGGCACAGCACTGGGGTTTCTGGTCCTCCAAAGGGCCACGTGTACCTCGAACATGAAGGTGTCCACCTCTTCCTGGATGTCTTTAGGGGTCAGCTTGTTGCCATGCTGATCTGTCGTCTTCAGCAGCATGTCCAGGAAAGCCCGCCTCTTCCTCCTACCTTCGTCGGATTCGCTGTCTGACTCAATGTTGGAGATGTATTCCTCTCTCTCTCGGATCACCTGTGGAATGAAAACATGGGGGCCTTTTGAAGTGGGGGGTATGGGCAGGATATAGTCAGCCACAGGAGGGTTACCTACTGAGGGCCAGCGGGGTTTATCTCTCACTCATCTTCTCACCAAATGAAGACACTCCCACCACAAACGCTAAGTCCGTCTCTCACGATCATCTTCCTTGGATTCCCCAACCATCTTCACCATTATGTTACTCACACTGTTCGTGAAGGAGTGCAGAACCTTCAGGCTCCGGTCATGCTCCTTCCCATCCCCAAGGAGGTGGTACATGAAATTGGGCCAGTACCAGGGCATCCTCACCCTGCGGGTAATGATGTCGCTCATCCTACAGGAGAAGGCATATGGGTTGTCACTTGAAGGCTGTCTGTGAAGGACCCATGAGGTTGTGCTCACAGTAAACACTAAATGGTAATGACCTTCACACACACAGCTCCAGGAAAAGCAAACCAAGAGTAGCTCATATCAACAAACACACACAGGAAGGAGGAGGACTCACTTGTACACACTGCGGACATACTCAGAGTCTTGGTTACTTTGAGCATAGATTTTCTTTCCCATTGCAGTTTCTGAAATACAAAAAAAACACTGATATAGATTAAAGTAGCCCTTGCAGTAACAATGATGAAATCATCAAATGCTTCTTTTACTCTACATCAAACCACAGGGGTAGGTAATCCTATCCATGAAGTGCCATTGGGTATGCAAGTTTTCACTGCAACTCCCTAAGTTGAATACTAATTACAGGACTGATTGGCTGAAGAGACACCTGGATTTGAACAGATCACCTAAAGTTCATTCCAAAAACCGGCATACACAATGGCCCTTTGAGGGTAAGATTGGCCAGCTCAGTGCTAAACTCACCGCAGGTGATGTTCAACATATCACAGATAATGATATTGAAACAGATAATGCTAAATTCACCACAGTTGGTGGTATATTAACCATATATGATGCCCAACTCACCACAGCTGATCCTAAATTACCTACTACTGTTAAAAATTAAAGTACAGCAGATGTATGGATAAAACTAGATGCTAAAAACTAAAATAGCCTAATTCTTGGTTTTTTTTTATAGAGCACCTAATTTAGATGCAAAGGAAAGCAGAATGGGTGGGTGGGTGGTGTAGCAGATACTGATCTGGCAGCAGAGAGGCTACAACGGGATCTAGATTTAATTAGCGACTGGGCATGCTAAACTCAGCAGGGGTGAGGTTAAACTCGATCACCTCAGAGGTTGCTAAATTCACCACAGAGGATGCTAAATTCACCACAGAAGATGGATGCTAAATTCATCCCAGATGATGCCATATTCACCAAATATGATCCCCTGGGGAAGACCCAAGACACGCAGGCGGGACTATGTCTCTCAGCTGGCCTGGGAATGCCTCAGTAGGGGTGAGGTTAAACTCGATCACCTCAGAGGATGCTACATTCACCACAGAGGATGCTAAATTCACCACAGATGATGCTACATTCACCACAGATGATGGATGCTAAAATCATCCCAGATGATGCCATATTCACCAAATATGATGCCCTGGGGAAGACCCAAGACACGCTGGAGGGACTATGTCTCTCAGCTGGCCTGGGAACGCCTCAGTAGGGGTGAGGTTAAACTCGATCACCTCAGAGGATGCTAAATTCACCACAGAGGATGCTAAATTCACCACAGATGATGGATGCTAAAATCATCCCAGATGATGCCATATTCACCAAATATGATGCCCTGGGGAAGACCCGAGACACGCTGGAGGGACTATGTCTCTCAGCTGGCCTGGGAACGCCTCGGTAGGGGTGAGGTTAAACTCGATCACCTCAGAGGATGCAAAATTCACCTCAGAGGATGCTAAATTCACCACAGAGGATGCTAAATTCACCACAGATGATGCTACATTCACCACAGATGATGGATGCTAAATTCACCACAGATGATGGATGCTAAATTCACCACAGAGGATGCTAAATTCACCTCAGAGGATGCTAAATTCACCACAGATGATGGATGCTAAATTCACCACAGATGATGGATGCTAAATTCACCACAGAGGATGCTACATTCACCACAGATGATGGATGCTAAAATCATCCCAGATGATGCCATAGTCACCAAATATGATGCCCTGCGGAAGACCCAAGACACGCTGGAGGGACTATGTCTCTCAGCTGGCCTGGGAACACCTTGGTAGGGGTGAGGTTAAACTCGATCACCTCAGAGGATGCTAAATTCACCACAGAGGATGCTAAATTCACCACAGAGGATGCTAAATTCACCACAGATGATGGATGCTAAAATCATCCCAGATGATGCCATATTCACCAAATATGATGCCCTGGGGAAGACCCAAGACACGCTGGAGGGACTAGGTCTCTCAGCTGGCCTGGGAATGCCTCAGTAGGGGTGAGGTTAAACTCGATCTCCTCAGAGGATGCTAAATTCTCGACAGAGGATGCTAAATTCACCACAGAGGATGCTAAATTCACCACAGATGATGCCATATTCACCAAATATGATGCCCTGGGAAAGACCCAAGACACGCTGGAGGGACTATGTCTCTCAGCTGGCCTGGGAACACCTTGGTAGGGGTGAGGTTAAACTCGATCACCTCAGAGGATGCTAAATTCACCACAGAGGATGCTAAATTCACCACAGATGATGGATGCTAAAATCATCCCAGATGATGCCATATTCACCAAATATGATGCCCTGGGGAAGACCCAAGACACGCTGGAGGGACTAGGTCTCTCAGCTGGCCTGGGAATGCCTCAGTAGGGGTGAGGTTAAACTCGATCTCCTCAGAGGATGCTAAATTCACCACAGAGGATGCTAAATTCACCACAGAGGATGCTAAATTCACCACAGATGATGGATGCTAAAATCCTCCCAGATGATGCCATATTCACCAAATATTATGCCCTGGGTAAGACCCAAGACACGCTGGAGGTACTATGTCTCTCAGCTGGCCTGGGAACGCCTCGGTAGGGGTGAGGTTAAACTCGATCACCACAGAGGATGCTAAATTCACCTCAGAGGATGCTAAATTCACCACAGATGATGGATGCTAAATTCATCCCAGATGATGCCATATTCACCAAATATGATGCCCTGGGGAAGACCCAAGACACGCTGGAGGGACTATGTCTCTCAGCTGTCCTGGGACCGCCTCGGTAGGGGTGAGGTTAAACTCGAACACCTCAGAGGATGCTAAATTCACCACAGAGGATGCTAAATTCACCACAGATGATGGATGCTAAATTCATCCCAGATGGTGCCATATTCACCAAATATGATGCCCTGGGGAAGACCCAAGACACGCTGGAGGGACTATGTCTCTCAGATGGCCTGGGACCGCCTCGGTAGGGGTGAGGTTAAACTCGATCACCTCAGAGGATGCTAAATTCACCACAGAGGACGCTAAATTCACCACAGATGATGGATGCTAAATTCATCCCAGATGGTGCCATATTCACCAAATATGATGCCCTGGGGAAGACCCAAGACACGCTGGAGGGACTATGTCTCTCAGCTGGCCTGGGACCGCCTCGGAAGGGGTGAGGTTAAACTCGATCACCTCAGAGGATGCTAAATTCACCACAGAGGATGCTAAATTCACCACAGAGGATGCTAAATTCACCACAGATGATGGATGCTAAAATCATCCCAGATGATGCCATATTCACCAAATATGATGCCCTGGGGAAGACCCAAGACACGCTGGAGGGACTATGTCTCTCAGCTGGCCTGGGAACGCCTCAGTAGGGGTGAGGTTAAACTCGATCACCTCAGAGGATGCTAAATTCACCACAGAGGATGCTAAATTCACCTCAGAGGATGCTAAATTCACCACAGATGATGGATGCTAAATTCATCCCAGATGATGCCATATTCACCAAATATGATGCCCTGGGGAAGACCCAAGACACGCTGGAGGGACTATGTCTCTCAGCTGGCCTGGGAATGCCTCGGTAGAAGTGAGGTTAAACTCGATCACCTCAGAGGATGCTACATTCACCACAGAGGATGCTAAATTCACCACAGAGGATGCTAAATTCACCACAGATGATGGATGCTAAAATCATCCCAGATGATGCCATATTCACCAAATATGATGCCCTGGGGAAGACCCAAGACACGCTGGACGGACTATGTCTCTCAGCTGGCCTGGGAACGGCTCGGTAGGGGTGAGGTTAAACTCGATCACCTCAGAGGATGCTACATTCACCACAGAGGATGCTAAATTCACCACAGAGGACGCTAAATTCACCACAGATGATGGATGCTAAATTCATCCCAGATGGTGCCATATTCACCAAATATGATGCCCTGGGGAAGACCCAAGACACGCTGGAGGGACTATGTCTCTCAGCTGGCCTGGGAACGCCTCAGTAGGGGTGAGGTTAAACTCGATCACCTCAGAGGATGCTAAATTCACCACAGAGGATGCTAAATTCACCTCAGACGATGCTAAATTCACCACAGATGATGGATGCTAAATTCATCCCAGATGATGCCATATTCACCAAATATGATGCCCTGGGGAAGAACCAAGTCACGCTGGAGGGACTATGTCTCTCAGCTGGCCTGGGACCGCCTCGGTAGGGGTGAGGTTAAACTCGATCACCTCAGAGGATGCTACATTCACCACAGAGGATGCTAAATTCACTACAGAGGATGCTAAATTCACCACAGATGATGGATGCTAAAATCATCCCAGATGATGCCATATTCACCAAATATGATGCCCTGGGGAAGACCCAAGACACGCTGGAGGGACTATGTCTCTCAGCTGGCCTGGGAACGCCTCAGTAGGGGTGAGGTTAAACTCGATCACCTCAGAGGATGCTAAATTCACCACAGAGGATGCTAAATTCACCTCAGAGGATGCTAAATTCACCACAGATGATGGATGCTAAAATCATCCCAGATGATGCCATATTCACCAAATATGATGCCCTGGGGAAGACCCAAGACACGCTGGAGGGACTATGTCTCTCAGCTGGCCTGGGACCGCCTCGGTAGGGGTGAGGTTAAACTCGATCACCTCAGAGGATGCTAAATTCACCACAGAGGATGCTAAATTCACCACAGATGATGGATGCTAAAATCATCCCAGATGATGCCATATTCACCAAATATGATGCCCTGGGTAAGACCCAAGACACACTGGAGATACTATGTCTCTCAGCTGGCCTGGGAACGCCTCGGTAGGGGTGAGGTTAAACTCGATCACCACAGAGGATGCTAAATTCACCTCAGAGGATGCTAAATTCACCACAGATGATGGATGCTAAATTCATCCCAGATGGTGCCATATTCACCAAATATGATGCCCTGGGGAAGACCCAAGACACGCTGGAGGGACTATGTCTCTCAGCTGGCCTGGGACCGCCTCGGAAGGGGTGAGGTTAAACTCGATCACCTCAGAGGATGCTAAATTCACCACAGAGGATGCTAAATTCACCACAGATGATGCTACATTCACCACAGATGATGGATGCTAAATTCATCCCAGAGGATGCTAAATTCACCACAGATGATGGATGCTAATATCATCCCAGATGATGCCATATTCACCAAATATGATGCCCTGGGGAAGACCCAAGACACGCTGGAGGTACTATGTCTCTCAGCTGGCCTGGGAACGCCTCGGTAGGGGTGAGGTTAAACTCGATCACCACAGAGGATGCTAAATTCACCTCAGAGGATGCTACATTCACCACAGATGATGGATGCTAAATTCATCCCAGATGATGCCATATTCACCAAATATGATGCCCTGGGGAAGACCCACGACACGCTGGAGGGACTATGTCTCTCAGCTGGCCTGGGACCGCCTCGGTAGGGGTGAGGTTAAACTCGATCACCTCAGAGGATGCTAAATTCACCACAGAGGATGCTAAATTCACCACAGATGATGGATGCTAAAATCATCCCAGATGATGCCATATTCACCAAATATGATGCCCTGGGGAAGACCCAAGACAGGCTGGAGGGACTATGTCTCTCAGCTGGCCTGGGAACGCCTCAGTAGGGGTGAGGTTAAACTCGATCACCTCAGAGGATGCTAAATTCACCACAGAGGATGCTAAATTCACCTCAGACGATGCTAAATTCACCACAGATGATGGATGCTAAATTCATCCCAGATGATGCCATATTCACCAAATATGATGCCCTGGGGAAGAACCAAGTCACGCTGGAGGGACTATGTCTCTCAGCTGGCCTGGGACCGCCTCGGTAGGGGTGAGGTTAAACTCGATCACCTCAGAGGATGCTACATTCACCACAGAGGATGCTAAATTCACTACAGAGGATGCTAAATTCACCACAGATGATGGATGCTAAAATCATCCCAGATGATGCCATATTCACCAAATATGATGCCCTGGGGAAGACCCAAGACACGCTGGAGGGACTATGTCTCTCAGCTGGCCTGGGAACGCCTCAGTAGGGGTGAGGTTAAACTCGATCACCTCAGAGGATGCTAAATTCACCACAGAGGATGCTAAATTCACCTCAGAGGATGCTAAATTCACCACAGATGATGGATGCTAAATTCATCCCAGATGATGCCATATTCACCAAATATGATGCCCTGGGGAAGACCCAAGACACGCTGGAGGGACTATGTCTCTCAGCTGGCCTGGGAATGCCTCGGTAGAAGTGAGGTTAAACTCGATCACCTCAGAGGATGCTACATTCACCACAGAGGATGCTAAATTCACCACAGAGGATGCTAAATTCACCACAGATGATGGATGCTAAAATCATCCCAGATGATGCCATATTCACCAAATATGATGCCCTGGGGAAGACCCAAGACACGCTGGACGGACTATGTCTCTCAGCTGGCCTGGGAACGCCTCGGTAGGGGTGAGGTTAAACTCGATCACCTCAGAGGATGCTAAATTCACCACAGAGGATGCTAAATTCACCACAGATGATGCTACATTCACCACAGATGATGGATGCTAAATTCACCACAGATGATGGATGCTAAATTCACCACAGAGGATGCTAAATTCACCTCAGAGGATGCTAAATTCACCACAGATGATGGATGCTAAATTCACCACAGATGATGGATGCTAAATTCACCACAGAGGATGCTACATTCACCACAGATGATGGATGCTAAAATCATCCCAGATGATGCCATAGTCACCAAATATGATGCCCTGGGGAAGACCCAAGACACGCTGGAGGGACTATGTCTCTCAGCTGGCCTGGGAACACCTTGGTAGGGGTGAGGTTAAACTCGATCACCTCAGAGGATGCTAAATTCACCACAGAGGATGCTAAATTCACCACAGAGGATGCTAAATTCACCACAGATGATGGATGCTAAAATCATCCCAGATGATGCCATATTCACCAAATATGATGCCCTGGGGAAGACCCAAGACACGCTGGAGGGACTAGGTCTCTCAGCTGGCCTGGGAATGCCTCAGTAGGGGTGAGGTTAAACTCGATCTCCTCAGAGGATGCTAAATTCTCGACAGAGGATGCTAAATTCACCACAGAGGATGCTAAATTCACCACAGATGATGCCATATTCACCAAATATGATGCCCTGGGAAAGACCCAAGACACGCTGGAGGGACTATGTCTCTCAGCTGGCCTGGGAACACCTTGGTAGGGGTGAGGTTACACTCGATCACCTCAGAGGATGCTAAATTCACCACAGAGGATGCTAAATTCACCACAGATGATGGATGCTAAAATCATCCCAGATGATGCCATATTCACCAAATATGATGCCCTGGGGAAGACCCAAGACACGCTGGAGGGACTAGGTCTCTCAGCTGGCCTGGGAATGCCTCAGTAGATGTGAGGTTAAACTCGATCTCCTCAGAGGATGTTAAATTCACCACAGAGGATGCTAAATTCACCACAGAGGATGCTAAATTCACCACAGATGATGGATGCTAAAATCATCCCAGATGATGCCATATTCACCAAATATGATGCCCTGGGGAAGACCCAAGACACGCTGGAGGGACTAGGTCTCTCAGCTGGCCTGGGAATGCCTCAGTAGGGGTGAGGTTAAACTCGATCTCCTCAGAGGATGTTAAATTCACCACAGAGGATGCTAAATTCACCACAGAGGATGCTAAATTCACCACAGATGATGGATGCTAAAATCATCCCAGATGATGCCATATTCACCAAATATGATGCCCTGGGGAAGACCCAAGACACGCTGGAGGGACTAGGTCTCTCAGCTGGCCTGGGAATGCCTCAGTAGATGTGAGGTTAAACTCGATCTCCTCAGAGGATGTTAAATTCACCACAGAGGATGCTAAATTCACCACAGAGGATGCTAAATTCACCACAGATGATGGATGCTAAAATCATCCCAGATGATGCCATATTCACCAAATATGATGCCCTGGGGAAGACCCAAGACACGCTGGAGGGACTAGGTCTCTCAGCTGGCCTGGGAATGCCTCAGTAGGGGTGAGGTTAAACTCGATCTCCTCAGAGGATGTTAAATTCACCACAGAGGATGCTAAATTCACCACAGAGGATGCTAAATTCACCACAGATGATGGATGCTAAAATCATCCCAGATGATGCCATATTCACCAAATATGATGCCCTGGGTAAGACCCAAGACACGCTGGAGGTACTATGTCTCTCAGCTGGCCTGGGAACGCCTCGGTAGGGGTGAGGTTAAACTCGATCACCACAGAGGATGCTAAATTCACCTCAGAGGATGCTAAATTCACCACAGATGATGGATGCTAAATTCATCCCAGATGATGCCATATTCACCAAATATGATGCCCTGGGGAAGACCCAAGACACGCTGGAGGGACTATGTCTCTCAGCTGGCCTGGGACCGCCTCGGTAGGGGTGAGGTTAAACTCGATCACCTCAGAGGATGCTAAATTCACCACAGAGGATGCTAAATTCACCACAGATGATGCTACATTCACCACAGATGATGGATGCTAAATTCATCCCAGATGGTGCCATATTCACCAAATATGATGCCCTGGGGAAGACCCAAGACACGCTGGAGGGACTATGTCTCTCAGCTGGCCTGGGACCGCCTCGGAAGGGGTGAGGTTAAACTCGATCACCTCAGAGGATGCTAAATTCACCACAGAGGATGCTAAATTCACCACAGAGGATGCTAAATTCACCACAGATGATGGATGCTAAAATCATCCCAGATGATGCCATATTCACCAAATATGATGCCCTGGGGAAGACCCAAGACACGCTGGAGGGACTAGGTCTCTCAGCTGGCCTGGGAATGCCTCAGTAGGGGTGAGGTTATACTCGATCTCCTCAGAGGATGCTAAATTCACCACAGAGGATGCTAAATTCACCACAGAGGATGCTACATTCACCACAGATGATGGATGCTAAAATCATCCCAGATGATGCCATAGTCACCAAATATGATGCCCTGGGGAAGACCCAAGACACGCTGGAGGGACTATGTCTCTCAGCTGGCCTGGGAACACCTTTGTAGGGGTGAGGTTAAACTCGATCACCTCAGAGGATGCTAAATTCACCACAGAGGATGCTAAATTCACCACAGATGATGGATGCTAAAATCATCCCAGATGATGCCATATTCACCAAATATGATGCCCTGGGGAAGACCCAAGACACGCTGGAGGGACTATGTCTCTCAGCTGGCCTGGGAACGCCTCGGTAGGGGTGAGGTTAAACTCGATCACCTCAGAGGATGCAAAATTCACCTCAGAGGATGCTAAATTCACCACAGAGGATGGATGCTTAATTCACCACAGAGGATGCTAAATTCACCACAGATGATGGATGCTAAAATCATCCCAGATGATGCCATATTCACCAAATATGATGCCCTGGGGAAGACCCAAGACACGCTGGAGGGACTATGTCTCTCAGCTGGCCTGGGACCGCCTCGGTAGGGGTGAGGTTAAACTCGATCACCTCAGAGGATGCTAAATTCACCACAGAGGATGCTAAATTCACCACAGATGATGCTACATTCACCACAGATGATGGATGCTAAATTCATCCCAGATGGTGCCATATTCACCAAATATGATGCCCTGGGTAAGACCCAAGACACGCTGGAGGGACTATGTCTCTCAGCTGGCCTGGGAATGCCTCGGTAGGGGTGAGGTTAAACTCGATCACCACAGAGGATGCTAAATTCACCACAGAGGATGCTAAATTCACCACAGAGGATGCTACATTCACCACAGATGATGGATGCTAAATTCATCCCAGATGGTGCCATATTCACCAAATATAATGCCCTGGGGAAGACCCAAGACACGCTGGAGGGACTATGTCTCTCAGCTGGCCTGGGACCGCCTCGGTAGGGGTGAGGTTAAACTCGATCACCTCAGAGGATGCTACATTCACCACAGAGGATGCTAAATTCACCACAGATGATGCTACATTCACCACAGATGATGGATGCTAAATTCATCCCAGATGGTGCCATATTCACCAAATATGATGCCCTGGGTAAGACCCAAGACACGCTGGAGGGACTATGTCTCTCAGCTGGCCTGGGAACACCTTGGTAGGGGTGAGGTTAAACTCGATCACCTCAGAGGATGCTAAATTCACCACAGAGGATGCTAAATTCACCACAGATGATGGATGCTAAAATCATCCCAGATGATGCCATATTCACCAAATATGATGCCCTGGGGAAGACCCAAGACACGCTGGAGGGACTATGTCTCTCAGCTGGCCTGGGACCGCCTCGGTAGGGGTGAGGTTAAACTCGATCACCTCAGAGGATGCTAAATTCACCACAGAGGATGCTAAATTCACCACAGATGATGCTACATTCACCACAGATGATGGATGCTAAATTCATCCCAGATGGTGCCATATTCACCAAATATGATGCCCTGGGTAAGACCCAAGACACGCTGGAGGGACTATGTCTCTCAGCTGGCCTGGGAACACCTTGGTAGGGGTGAGGTTAAACTCGATCACCTCAGAGGATGCTACATTCACCACAGAGGATGCTAAATTCACCACAGATGATGCTACATTCACCACAGATGATGGATGCTAAATTCATCCCAGATGGTGCCATATTCACCAAATATGATGCCCTGGGGAAGACCCAAGACACGCTGGAGGGACTATGTCTCTCAGCTGGCCTGGGACCGCCTCGGTAGGGGTGAGGTTAAACTCGATCACCTCAGAGGATGCTTCATTCACCACAGAGGATGCTAAATTCACCACAGATGATGCTACATTCACCACAGATGATGGATGCTAAATTCATCCCAGATGGTGCCATATTCACCAAATATGATGCCCTGGGTAAGACCCAAGACACGCTGGAGGGACTATGTCTCTCAGCTGGCCTGGGAACACCTTGGTAGGGGTGAGGTTAAACTCGATCACCTCAGAGGATGCTAAATTCACCACAGAGGATGCTAAATTCACCACAGATGATGGATGCTAAAATCATCCCAGATGATGCCATATTCACCAAATATGATGCCCTGGGGAAGACCCAAGACACGCTGGAGGTACTATGTCTCTCAGCTGGCCTGGGAACGCCTCGGTAGGGGTGAGGTTAAACTCGATCACCACAGAGGATGCTAAATTCACCTCAGAGGATGCTAAATTCACCACAGATGATGCTACATTCACCACAGATGATGGATGCTAAATTCATCCCAGATGATGCCATATTCACCAAATATGATGCCCTGGGGAAGACCCAAGACACGCTGGAGGGACTATGTCTCTCAGCTGGCCTGGGAATGCCTCGGTAGAGGTGAGGTTAAACTCGATCACCACAGAGGATGCTAAATTCACCACAGAGGATGCTAAATTCACCACAGATGATGCTACATTCACCACAGATGATGGATGCTAAATTCATCCCAGATGGTGCCATATTCACCAAATATGATGCCCTGGGGAAGACCCAAGACACGCTGGAGGGACTATGTCTCTCAGCTGGCCTGGGACCGCCTCGGTAGGGGTGAGGTTAAACTCGATCACCTCAGAGGATGCTACATTCACCACAGAGGATGCTAAATTCACCACAGATGATGCTACATTCACCACAGATGATAGATGCTAAATTCATCCCAGATGGTGCCATATTCACCAAATATGATGCCCTGGGTAAGACCCAAGACACGCTGGAGGGACTATGTCTCTCAGCTGGCCTGGGAACACCTTGGTAGGGGTGAGGTTAAACTCGATCACCTCAGAGGATGCTAAATTCACCACAGAGGATACTAAATTCACCACAGATGATGGATGCTAAAATCATCCCAGATGATGCCATATTCACCAAATATGATGCCCTGGGGAAGACCCAAGACACGCTGGAGTTACTATGTCTCTCAGCTGGCCTGGGAACACCTCGGTAGGGGTGAGGTTAAACTCGATCACCACAGAGGATGCTAAATTCACCTCAGAGGATGCTAAATTCACCACAGATGATGCTACATTCTCCACAGATGATGGATGCTAAATTCATCCCAGATGATGCCATATTCACCAAATATGATGCCCTGGGGAAGACCCAAGACACGCTGGAGGGACTATGTCTCTCAGCTGGCCTGGGAACACCTTGGTAGGGGTGAGGTTAAACTCGATCACCTCAGAGGATGCTACATTCACCACAGAGGATGCTAAATTCACCACAGATGATGCTAAATTCACCACAGATGATGGATGCTAAATTCATCCCATATGATGCCATATTCACCAAATATGATGCCCTGGGGAAGACCCAAGACACGCTGGAGGGACTATGTCTCTCAGCTGGCCTGGGACCGCCTCGGTAGGGGTGAGGTTAAACTCGATCACCTCAGAGGATGCTAAATTCACCACAGAGGATGCTAAATTCACCACAGATGATGCTACATTCACCACAGATGATGGATGCTAAATTCATCCCAGATGGTGCCATATTCACCAAATATGATGCCCTGGGGAAGACCCAAGACACGCTGGAGGGACTATGTCTCTCAGCTGGCCTGGGAACGCCTTGGTAGGGGTGAGGTTAAACTCGATCACCTCAGAGGATGCTAAATTCACCACAGAGGATGCTAAATTCACCACAGATGATGCTACATTCACCACAGATGATGGATGCTAAATTCATCCCAGATGGTGCCGTATTCACCAAATATGATGCCCTGGGGAAGACCCAAGACACGCTGGAGGGACTATGTCTCTCAGCTGGCCTGGGAACGCCTCGGTAGGGGTGAGGTTAAACTCGATCACCTCAGAGGATGCTAAATTCACCACAGAGGATGCTAAATTCACCACAGATGATGGATGCTAAAATCATACCAGATGATGCCATATTCACCAAATATGATGCCCTGGGGAAGACCCAAGACACGCTGGAGGTACTATGTCTCTCAGCTGGCCTGGGAACGCCTCGGTAGGGGTGAGGTTAAACTCGATCACCACAGAGGATGCTAAATTCACCTCAGAGGATGCTAAATTCACCACAGATGATGCTACATTCTCCACAGATGATGGATGCTAAATTCATCCCAGATGATGCCATATTCACCAAATATGATGCCCTGGGGAAGACCCAAGACACGCTGGAGGGACTATGTCTCTCAGCTGGCCTGGGAACGCCTTGGTAGGGGTGAGGTTAAACTCGATCACCTCAGAGTATGCTACATTCACCACAGAGGATGCTAAATTCACCACAGAGGATGCTAAATTCACCACAGATGATGGATGCTAAAATCATCCCAGATGATGCCATATTCACCAAATATGATGCCCTGGGGAAGACCCAAGACACGCTGGAGGGACTATGTCTCTCAGCTGGCCTGGGAACACCTCGGTAGGGGTGAGGTTAAACTCGATCACCACAGAGGATGCTAAATTCACCACAGAGGATGCTAAATTCACCAGATGATGCTACATTCACCACAGATGATGATTCATTCACCACAGATGATGGATGCTAAATTCATCCCAGATGATGCCATTTTCACCAAATATGATGCCCTGGGGAAGACCCAAGTCACGCTTGACTCGCTGTAAACTCACCACAGATGTTAGTGGTGCTGTATACTCACCATCGATGATGCTAAATTTACTATAGATGATGTTAAATTCATCACTGATGGCGCTAAATTCACCACTGGTGATGCTATAATCACCACAAATGACGTTTTATTCACCAAATATCATGTTACTTTCAACACAGTTGATGCTAAATTCAAATACAAATGATGCTAAAGTCACCACCGATCATGATGTTAAACTCCTTCACCACTTCTGATGCTATACTCAGCACAGATTATGCTAAATTAAACATGGAGGATTGTGAGTGAATGGTGTGTGAGTGTGCCCTGCGATGGGCTGCTCCGCCGTCCTGGCTTGTTCCCTGCCTCGTGCCCATAGCTTCAGGGATAGGCTCCGGACCCCCCGCGACCCAGAACGATAATCAATTTGGACAATGAATAGATGGATAAACATGTAGGATGCTATACTCACCACAGATGATAATGCTATACTCACCACAGATGATAATGTTATACTCACCACAGATGATAATGTTATACTCACCACAGATGATAATGTTATACTCACCACAGATGACGCAAAATTCACCAAAGATGATGCTAAACTTACTCTCCGCAGATAATGTTCAACTCACAATGGGTGATGCTAAATTTACCACATATGATACTAAATTAAACACAGATGATGCCAAATTCACCACTGACGATAGCGAATTCACCATTTATGATGATGTTAAACTTGTTCACCAAATATGGTGCTAAATTCATTAAAGATGATGCAAAATTCACCAAAGATGATGCTAAATTCACCGTATATAATTCTAAACTCAAACTGGAGATGTTAAACTTACACGCCACAGATAATGTAAAACTCACAACAGGTGATTCACCATAGATGATGTTAAATTCATCACAGATGACACTCACCAAATATGATGACGATGTTAAACTCACCACAGAGGATGCTAAATTCACCACACATGGCGATGTTTAGGTAATCAGAGGTGATATTAAACTCAATCACAACAGATGATGCTAAACTAACCACAGATGATGGTACATTCATCATATATGATGTTGAACACACCAAAGACGATGCAAAACTCACCAGAGATGATGCTAAACCAAGTATGGGCAATCTAATCCAGAATGGGCCATTGTGTATGCAGGTTTTCTCTGACACTCCCCAATTAGATTACTAATTAGAGGACTGATTGCCTGAAGAGTCCTGACATTTGGGTTTGAATAGCGGGCCTAAAGGTCATCCCAAAAACCTGCATATACACTGGCCATTTGTGGATAACCTCAGGTGATGTTTAACACAGCATAGTTGATGTTAAACTTATTACAAATGATGTCACACTCACTACAAATGATACTGAATTCATCACAAATGGTGTTCAGCTCACCACAGATGATGTCCAGAGCGCAGAGCGTGATGTGGTTGAAGCAGTTGAATGGTCCCTGACCAGCCTCTTTCTCCAGCTTCTCCATAAGCACCTCCGCCTGCTCGTTCATGACCTCCAGGAACTCAGTCAGGATAGAGAAGTGGAAGGTGGGGGTCAGCATCTTCCTCCGGTTGCGCCACTTGTCCCCGGTGCTGAAACCAGGCCAAGGGACGTTTTAAACTCATACTCATGACTCAACTAACCGAAGCACGAAGTTTTGGATCAAATCAAACCCATTTAGTACCATCATCATCTCTGCTGCAAAACTCCCTGACTCATTTAACGAGCCCAAACACTACCGGCTGCTCCCAGAGGTGGGTTTGGTAAATTCTAACTGTGAATAATTACCACACACTGACTGCCCTACACACTCTGTCAGATGATCGAGATTCAATGCCAGGACATGGGGCTCCATAATGAGCCTCCATAAGGTAGGCATTGCACTCGGAGAGCCCACCTGGTCAGGAGACCGGTGCCGAGCCACGGGTGGAGGAACCTGTAGATATATGATTTGTCCATGTGCTTGGGGTTGTTCAGCACCATCTGCGGCACACAGGACACGCTGCCATGTCACATCATCAAGTGGTTTGTATGTTATGTCATTCTGTGTCATTTTCTGGTACTTCAGTGATGAAGAATTTAATGGGTTCATTACCTCAACGTTTTCAGCATGGAACAGGACAATAAATGGTACCGGTCCAATCCACAACTTCATCAGTGGCTCTTTCTTGAACTGTTCTGTCAGCTGGACTATCTGGCGGAAGAATTCTGCCATAACATTTAAAGCAACCATTAGTTGTCTAGCTGCACGTACAGCAGCAAAAAAACACCCACACTGTAGGGATGAGTTACCCCTGCCGTATTCATGATAAGAATGAGGATGCTAATGGTAGGGATGGAGTTGTTGAGATTACTTTAAATCTGTGTTGTTCATCTGCATGCTGGAATCAAATTCCATACGACAAGGTGAAGACCAGGAGACAGCCAGAAACTGCTAATGTGAATGCAATGCACTAATGAGCTTTCCCACAAAATCAGGGTCACCGTAAAAGTTCTTGCTAGTTTGACTGAAAGAGTAAGAATGCATCCTCAACGATGTGAAACCCCCTCACCTCCAGCGCTGGATTTGAAATAGAGTGCGTTGCCCAAGATCGGGTAGGTCTGATCCAGCCCGGGGATGGGCTTCATCTCCTTCCATTTGTGGATAAACCTGCTGAGCAACTGGTACATGACATAAGTCACAAAGGCGACCGAAAGCGTCACGATGAAGGACGCCGCGGTGTAGGATCCCAGCACCAGAGCCATCTCTGCGCTTCACTGGAGCTTCTGCGTCCGTCTCTAACCCAGCGAACTTTACACCAACCGTTCCTTGACTCTGGCTCATATATATCATCTGAATAATGATTAGCCAGTATAGAGACAGGGACACTGAAGCGGTGGATATGGACTTGAGACTAAGTGAATCAGGTCCCACTGGAACCTAACCTGAAATGGTCAGTCGAACCAGCTTTTGACAGTGCTCATTAAAAGCGTGTGGCTTAAAGTGCTGCCAACCAGCTGGGATAATACGTCACATAAATAACTCGACAAATAAACAGAAAAAATAAAACAGAAAAATAGATAAATACCCAGTGCGAATTGTGCTGAATGTTCAACATTCTACTGTACTATATACATGGCTCTGATCTGAACATTCAAGCCATCTATGTCTGATCAGATCAGATCATCCTTATTGATCCCAGAGAGGAATTACAGTACATGCAGCAGCGAGGTTTGTTGAGCGCCGACAAACATACATACAGCGTGAGAGACAAGGTACAAGGCCAGTACACATAGTATAACTTCATAGAAGTGCATGTTTATCCAAACGGACTTTGCACATGTAGATACAGAAGTCATGAATCTGACAATGGCTGCGCTGCAAAAATGCTCTTTATTATCATCAGAAATGTTTAATCTTAGAAGAGTCACATGGTCAATCCCAGCATGCATAGCAGCACTGGGTTCCCACAGCTAAAAATTGTTCATGGTCATGAACCAGCCTTCTTGATGAAATGGTAGTTTCCTCCGCTGAATCGTTCCATCTCGTGTCACCCTCTTCTGATCCTTCCATCCCTTAAAAAGAAGCCTAACCATAATCCAAGAAGCCACGAAGGCTTCTGTGACGACACAACAATCCCATCCACATCCCGGTCTGCAGGAGACGCCTCAAGACTTGTGCGTGCGATTGGTGGAGCACAGCGCCCCCTTGAGGCTCAGGCGGAAAGCAGGCCTGCGGGCACGCTCGGGAGGCCAGCACAACAGGCAGGAGCGGCGCAACATGCCACGTCGCAGCAACAGAGCCCGGCTCAGCCGATGGTCTGGCACGTCCTCCAGGAATACCAGCACCACAGAGTCTCGGCTGTCCTCGATCAGCTGGTGCATGGCGTGGTGCACCTTATACCTGGGGAGGGAGACAGCGGGGGGCGTTAACTGGGAGCAGCCTCACATTACCCTAACCCTAATTCCGTGTTTCCCATCATGCACTGGGGACTCATTATATACACAAAGGGCTGTTGGAGTGACCCCCCATCGGGGGGTACAGTAACTCTGAGCCCTGTGCAGCCCCCCTACCCCCACCCCCATCCTGCCCAGGATAAGAAGATGGATGGATGAAAGTATATAATGAAATAATCAGCCACTGAAAGATACATTCCTGCCTTTTCTCCATTACTATGTGTAAAATTACCCTGCAGTGTGCAGGCGGCTCTCCAGTATAAGAATGAAATGTCCCACCTCCCCCCCCAGCCAGGAAAAGACTGACATACTGCCTTTGAGCTTTACATAAGGAACAAACGCCCCCACACTGAAGTTAAAAGGGCGGTATGAGCTAGCAGCTGAAAACCAGTAGGGGGCACCGGCAGATGGAGAAATCAATGGGAGACCTCCTGCCTTGAGACGGCAGTGAGTATCACTTCCCCTGCTTCTACCATTCTCACTTCTGCCAGCACGGTGACGGACAATGTCTCACGTACAGTGTACACCAGGGGTCCTTCAGGAGCGTCTCCGTGACAATAAACACTATCTTCCTGGATTGCCTCATCTTCTCCACTATACTTTCGAGTCGCGAAGTCCCAGGAGTAAAGTCACGATCCTCCAGGCAGAACCCGAAATTCTCCTCCATTTCCAGTGGCAGGAGATGCCGGTCCACCCACTTCCTGTCTTCCGGAGCATGTATCACATAGGCGTCAAACAGGAACCTCTTCTCGCCCCGGTCCACTTCCCTGAAGCCCAGGGTGCGGCTAACCACTACCTTCCAATAGAACTGAATCCTCCACCCTTGGAAGCGGAGCAATAGAGCGGTGCCCATGAGGACCAGCACCACAGTGCTGCTCAGCACGAACAGGGCCTGGAAGGGGGTCAGATCCTTGCAGGACAGCACGTTGAACTGGGTGACAGATTTATTGAAGTAAGCGGGGGGGGTGTTGCAGATGTAGGCCGATTCACGCAGGGGTACGCTAGTGTTAGTGGCATTGAGCCAGCTCACAAACCAGAAGATGCTGTCGCAGGTGCAGTCAAATGGGTTCTGGCCCAAACGCAGTACGGCCAGGTTTCGCAGTACCGGCTGGAACACAGCCTGTGGAACCGAGGTGATAAGGTTCTTCCGTAGGTCCAGGGAGCGCAGTGAGACCAGGTCGCTAAACGCACCGGCGTGCAGAAATTCCAGCACGTTCCCAGTCAAGCTGAGGTCCTGCAGCTGCTGGAGGCTGCTGAAGGCATGGGTCGGGATCTCGTCCAGGCCGTTGTAGTCTAGCTCCAGAACCGTGAGGTTCTCCAGGCCCTGCAGGAAGAATGTTGGACCTTTGGGGGTGACGCTCTTCCACATGTCTGCCAGGTTGTTATGTTGCAGTTTCAGCACTTTGAGTTGTCCTAGGCTGCTTAGTAGGTTGGCATTGATGATGGCGATGTTGTTGTTGCTAAGGTCCAGCAGCAAGAGCTCCTGCAGGGGCAGGAAAGGGGACGTCTCGAAATCCAGTTGGCCCAAGAGGGTGCGCCTCAGCAGAAGCGTTTTAAGAGTGGGCACATTGACGAACGACAAGGGCCTCAGCTGGATCTTCTGCCTGTTGTAGGACAGGCAGAGCTCCTGAATGCTGGCCAAGCCCCTGAACTCAGCCCCGGTCAGGACCTGGGAGATGAAGTTGTCTGTGAGGAAAAGTCTGGTAAGGTTCCGCAGCCCGGAGAAGGCGTCATCATGGAGCAGCTTGATATTTGCAGCTGTCAGGTTGAGCATGCGGAGTGGCGAGTCAGCCAGTGATGCAAACGTGCTACTGGTCACCGTGCTGAGGCCTGCCAGGCTCCAGGACAGACTCAGGTTCTGCAGGCTCGACAGGCCCGAGAAGGTGTGTGCCGACAGGTTGTGCAATTTCGTTTCATCTAGCCAGAGGGACTCCAGGAGCTTCAGTGGCTGGAAGGTGTAGTCATCTATAAGGGCATTGTTCACCAACGCCCCCTGCAGTTTCAGTGACTTTAGGTTCCCCAGCCCTGTAAATGTGTCCTTGGTGAGATGAGAGAAACTGTTCCTCTGCAGTGACAAATCCTCCAAAGTGTGAAGGTAGCGGAAAGATCCGGAAGTGATGGAGCTCATGCCATTGTAGGAAAGGTCCATGGAGTTGAGGTTGGTGTCCTGCAGGCCCTTAAATGTGGTGTTGGTGACAGAGTCAAGCTTTATGTTCTGCAGCGACAGCCAGCGGATGCGGCTGCCTGCAAGCTCCTGGGAAAGCTGCTCCACGAGATCCGGGCCCAGCTTGCTTCTATCCAGCACCAGCTCCTTCAAGCCCCTCAGAGGTTTTAGGCAACCTGGCTTCAGCTGTACGTGGGCAGGAGATACAAGAGGGTTACTGTATCATCATGCTGGAGATGGTGACATCGTGGCTTCGGCTGAGAGGACGGAACCACAAAGTGCCAGAACAATGATCAAGCGGCGAGCTGAAGAGAGAACGTGTGCGTATGTATGGTGGGAGCCACACTCACCAGCTTGAGTGGCAGTGCAGCCATCCTTAGCACACGGACAGAGGACTGATTGAGCCAGGAGAAGTCCTCTGTCTGCAGGGTGGAGATCTTGTTCCCTGACAGCGAGAGCTGCTCCAGACTCCACAGTTGTGGCTGGATCCCCAGCTGAGCTGAGATCAAACCGTTCACTGACACGTCCAGAGATGTCAGATTCTGCGACACAGACAGCATGTTTACATTGCAGCCATCAGGCAGCATCTTAGTTAAAGTACCATACAGCAGAGCTGAACAGTTACAGATGAAGGATGGTATAGATTATCAGGATACTAGGAGCACATAGTGATGGTGGCTTGTAGAAGATGTGAGCAAGCAGAAGATGTTTGTTAGCAGAGTGGGATTGATGAGTGATATCTGGGCTGGTAAGGACTTCTTGAAAGGTGATTGTAGGGGTTAGCGGCCCTTGCTCAAGGGCCAGCAGTAATTTGGGATTTGAACCGGCGAGCTTCTGATCACAGGCATGGTGCCCAAACCCACTCAGCCACACATCACCCACCAGTGATGCAAAATGGAAATGGTGCAGAAGAGTTTGCTCTGCAAATATAAATAAATGTACATTTTAAGGGAAATGGCCCAGGTGTATATGCAATCTTATATGCTCGCTGGGGGCCTGTAAGTTCTTTGCTTTATTAAGCACCTGAGTGCTGATGGGCTTTCCCAGAGGGCTTGCAGGCAGGCTCACCTGCAGCGGCCTGAAGGGCTCCCCTTTGAGCTTCAGCCGGTTGGAGGTCAGGTTGAGCTCCATCAGCTTGGAGCAGTGGAGAAGGTCCTGTTCCCGCAGGATGTAAATCTCATTGTGCTGCACGTGCAGCTGTGTCAGCTGTGGCAGTGCCAGGCACAGGCCCGCCTCCAGTGACCGCACATTGTTGTAGCCGGCCCGGAGTAGCCGCAGCCCCCCGTACCGGCCCAACACTGCCGCACTCAGATCCCGCAGCCGGTTGTGTGACACATCCAAGCTGGTAAGGTTACTGGGAAGGTCGTCAGGGATCTGCAGGAGGTTCTGGTGGCTGCAGTCAGCCATCTGGTTCACCACACGACAGCCCACCCCCCTGGGCCCACTGTGGCCAGAGCAGAGGGGTAGGAGGCCTCCTAGGACCAGGAGAGCTCCCCACATGGCAGCGCTCTCACACTGAAGAATAACGTGTTAATTAACAACTCACTCTTTGTGCTATCACTGCGCCAACACATATAGGATCACATAACCACATAATCACATAACCAGTGCTTGAAGTGGCCCAGTACTCATCAGTACTCAGTACCAGCACCTCTTTGTTTTTCTCTTCTGAGTACTGGCACCTCTCAGTATCTGCTAGTACTTTTTTTTCTGCCCACCACTACCCCCTTCTTCGGAGGACAACTTTATCTTAAATTAAAGTTACAGTGTAAAGATATTCAATTCCATTGTGGCCACTCCGAACTCACACACCCGTATCTGCTAGTACAGAATAATAATGGCGTTCCCGGCACCTGGCACTGAATAACAAGGGGAGTAACGGCATGGGGTATTAAATAACAAGGGGAGTGGTAGCACCCGGTACTGAATACCAAGGAGAGTAGTGACACCTGGTACTGAATAATAAGGGGAGTAGTGACACCTGTTATTGAATAACAAGGGGAGTACCAGCACACAATATTAAATAACGAGGGGAGTAGTGACACCTGGCACTGAACAGTAAGGGGAATACCGGCACTCAGTACTGAATAAAAGGGGAGTACTGCACCCAGTACTGAATAAAGGAGGAGTGCCAGCACCCAGTACTGAATAACAAGAAGAGTGCCAGCATCCAGTACTGAATAACAAGAGGAGTACCAGCACCCAGTACTGAATAAAAGGGGAGTACTGCACCCAGTTCTGAATAAAAGGGGAGTACTGCACCCAATACTGAATGAAAGAGGAGTGCCAGCACCCAGTACTGAATAACAAGGAGAGTACCGGAACCTGTTCTTCCCCATTTGAAGCACTGCACGTAACCTTAAATATGTCTTAAACTAATAATAATAATAATATCTACAACTACAAGTATCAAAACAAGTATCAAACATCGTTAATTATTTGTCCAATCATGTCGCAAACTGCAGGTCACTTCTCACTGTTACCGTGGTAAAGGGCTCGTTTTATCTCAGGTACCTAAATTGTTCTTGCCATCTTGTTAGAAGTACTAACATTACATATGAGCTTCATTTTAAAGGAAAAAAAATATTTAACACTATATACGTTAAATCGACTCATAGGGTTGTGTTAGCAAAACTACACTAATCGTGTTGCAAGGCTACTTAACCAGACACGGGGTGTTTTTCAGAAAACAGCTCGGTTGTTTGGTGTTTTTCTTTTTTTATACAACTGTTGCGTTTAGTCGGACGACCTTAGGATCCTGACCATAGACAATCTCACAACGCTTCACTCTTAGAGGTCGCAAATGTTATGCAACCACATACTAAGGCCACTTAAAAAAAAATATGGTTCTCGTCCCCTCCCGACCCGCCGAAATGCCTCCGACCCGAATTTTTTTTTTATTTTTTATTTCGTTAAAATCGCATGGAAAATGCCCAAGAATGACGAAATTTGAATTTAATACACTTTCTTTCTAGATATATATTTTAAAATCTTGGTTGTTCATTTAGAATGGGAATGACAAACAGAATATTGGTTTCAAATAGTATCATTTTTATATTCACGAATGAAACATCAGCATAAAGTATCCAAATCCATAGTTGGGAAGGCATTTATGAGATACACATGGATCAAGGAATTTACATTCTTGTATTTTCTTACATTTAATATATCTGAAACGCAACAAACTGGAAGAACTGAGGAGGCGTACTAAGTAGGTCTGCTCTCTTCGGTATGTATTTTCAAATATGTATTGTCTTATATATTTGAAAGTCCAAACGGTTAATCAAAATTTGTAAAATAAAATAAAATAAAAAAATCCCACCCGCCCTACCCACCCCCTCCAAAAAAAGGACGAGAACCATTTTTTTTAAGTGGCCTAATATAATGACTCATAAAACAAACCTATACCGACTTACGTGTTTTACTACACCGCCCACTTAATCTCACATAGCCTAGTACTTCCGTAGCCTAGACTATACCCATTACCTACAAATAATCATATTATGATAATATTTCAGATATAGGCCTAACGTGTTATAATGTGTTATAACGCTTTTGAGACTTTATCTGGTATGAAATTGCTCGATTCTCCAAATAAATGCTCTCAGCAGCAATAGCATGGGTACTTTAGGGGTAAAAAAATCACTATAACTGACAGCTCACACTGGCGTTGCATGAAATAAGCAGTATGTAAGGATACGAATCGGCACTGTGGTTGGAAAGGAACTGGTCGTAATCTTCACACGGAGAAACGTATCACAGCGACATTAGAAGACACGACGTATCACCTTCTCAATGTCTGGCGGAGATTTATCTGAATATATTCGTAAACACCTACGAGATCTAAAACACATTTAAAAATTAAAGTCTGTAGCTATTGTAAGTTTACTTTAATTTAGGTAATCAATGACCATGGCACCTACCTCGCTGGCAGTAAAAAAGCTCATTAATAAAGGCGCGCGCGGTGCGCTCGAGGATAAGGCGGGACTAATGGGACACTTTACTGCGCGTCTCGGCCAAATACCCGAGATGGAGTCGTGTGTGGGTGGCTCTGCTGTCTGTGTCGGTTCCTTTGCAACAATATCTTCACAGAAGTGAAAACGAGACTGAGATAAAAAAAAATCTAGGATATATTATGTTCCCTATTTCCTTGGTGCTGTGCTTTTCTCAGTTTCGTATTCCTATTCACTTCCTCGAATTCACCACCACGCCACCTGCAGGTCTTTTGACGTGATTTTTCTTCATAATCCATTAAAACCTACAAATTAACGGAAGGCCACTCGTTTCGAATGTAATATTTGCACAGATGGTGGGGATCTCGCACATAATTGGCACGGTCCTTTTAACGGGTGACTGTGGGAAATGAATCACGGGATCAGGCCTTTGACGCAGCTGCATATTCTGTCCTTCTGTGTTACACGTTTTGCTTCTGGACTTGAGGATGGCTTTTAAACTCGCACCTCGAATAACCTCTCGACAGATGTGCAATTAAATATTTTGAGTTTCATTTCCACTTTCCATGATTTTTCAGGCAGCTTTAGAAGCAGGAAGATCTCCCGTTTATGCAGGACAGAGTGGTGGTTCGTGTTCAGCTAGAATCGTTTTTATTCAAAGTATTACACTATTTCCTTTCCGTTTGACAGCTCTCTTCGCTTGTCTAATTCAGGTATAGATTAATTAACCCTCCAGCAGGACAGCACTTGGGCCTATCTGATGCATCACATTCTCTGGTGCCTTTATATTTTAACAAACGCACTAAAATATAGTTTTATTAATTAAGTGTCCAAACGTGGGGTGGCATGGTGGTGCAGCGGTTAGCACGGTTGCCTCACACCTCTGGGACCCGGGTTTGAGTTGTTCTAGGTCACATGTGTGCGGAGTTTGCATGTTCTCCCCACGTCATCGTGGGGTTTCCTCCAGTTACTCCGGTTTCCCTCCACAGCCCAAAAACATGCTGAAGCTAATTGGAGTTGCTAAATTGCTTATAGGTGTGTGAGTGAATGGTGTGTGAGTGTGCCCTGCGATGGGCTGGCCCCCCATCCTGGGTTGTTCCCCGCCTCGTACCCAATGCTTCCGGGATGGGCCCCCGCGACCCAGTAGGATAAGCGATTTGGAAAATGGATGGATGGTTGGAAGTTTCCAAACATTGCTTTATTCAGAGGTACAACAGAACCGCTGGGCTTTGATTAACAATTTTAACCAACAGGACCCCTGTCCTTCACCGTCACGCTACACTAGTAGTGTGCATTTTACCCGCTTCAGACAGGAATCTGTAATTATATAATGATTTACTCTGCAACGCGGAAAGTATGGGAAGTATGTAGTTAATGACGTTAATGGGGCGTCACGTGGTCGCGCGATTTTAGCAGCAGGTACATGGAATCTAATGCTGAGTAGAAGCTTTGGTTTCTGTTTTTCAGGAAGACTGATGACCTGAAAAGCTGGTGCTTTGGGTGCTGTAACAGGAGCAGACAGATTTCCTGTAACCGCGTCGGTGGCAGGTGGCTTGGTCATCATCAATGGTTTTTTCCTTCCCTGTTGGCATGAGCATATTCCAGGGCAAGAATGCCAGGATTCATTGGGTTCGAATTGTCAAAGGGTGGTTCGGGGAGCATGAGGAACAGTGCCATGACAAATGTGCGGCATAATCAAAGCTAAAGGCGGCCCAACGAAAAATCCAAATGGCGACTTCTTTTTTGGCCGGGTAGTTTATATATGGCGTGAATACGGTTAAACATAAAATGGAAAATCTGTAGTTAAAATGTTGAACAATAGATGGCAGCATTGTATCATGAGCCTGGACGTCAGTCCGGGTATTGCGTTCTCTGATTAACAGGGCCGATAAAGAACAAACAACTGGAAAGAACAGGCTCCCTGCTTCATGGCATATCTTTGAGCAGGTCAGACCGGTACAGCTAATACATCTAATCACTACATCATCTCTCCAAAATTCCAGTCAAATCCATTCCCTATAAATGCCACTTATTACCCTGGCTAGCCAATCAAGGGGCCAAGCCAGGGTCCCTCCTAGAGCCAGAGTGCCTTGGGCGCCCACGGGGGGTCCCATAATTCCGATTATGTGGTTTGGGACACATTCATCTACTGGGCTCCTGAACGAACTTGACAGCACATTAGGCTAATTACGCAGTCTATAAGACTCCCTGCAGTATAGCGCCTACACTGCATGGAGAGGGGTTAAAAATCAGCCAGGATAAGCAGCATCTCTGTGGGGCGGGGTGGGGAGGGCTGCCTGTGTATATGTTACGAAACCCCGGATCACACTGCTTGGATCCCCCCCCCACGTCTATATACCAGCCACCATGTCACTGTTTGAGCTGTGCAAAGGTGATAGGGGATTTAAGGCAGCAGCCAGAACACGAGGGCTAATTAGGGGAGATAATCAAAGTACCAGCACAAATAGCCCAGAGATGGAGTGAGTGACAGAGGAATAAAGTCATGGGGTGAAAAGGAGAGATGGAGTGAGTGTCGGAGGAATTTGGACATGGGGTGAAAAGGAGGGATGGAGTGAATGTCGGAGGAATAAGGATATGGGGTGAAATGGAGAGATGGAGTGAATGACAGAGGAATATGGACATGGGGTGAAATGGAGAGATGGAGTGAGTGTCAGAGTAATAAGGACACGGTGTGAAAAGGAGTGATGGAGTGAGTATTGGAGGAATAAGGACATGGTGTGAAAAGGAGTGATGGAGTGAGTGATAAGGAAAAGGACAGGCTGAAAAGGAGTGATGGAGTGAGTGATAAGGAAAAGGACAGGCTGAAAAGGAGAGATGGAGTGAGTGACAGAAGAGTGAGAACATTGGGTGAAAAGGAGTGAGATGAAGGAATAAGGACATGGGGTGAAAGGGAGAGAAGGAGTGGGTGATGAGGAAAAAGGTCAGGATGAAAAGGAGATGAGTGAGTGATTTAGGGAAAAGGACAGGGTGAAAAGGAGAGATAGAGCAAGTGACTGAGAAATAAAGGATTAAATGATGGTAGAATAGAAAAGAGAGAGACACGTGTGGTGTGGAGTTCAGCAGCCGGTAAGGTGACAGCAGTCTCGCAAGCCCTCTTCCTGTATCGGCAAAGCAGACCTTGAAAACAGGGAAACAGGATTCCTGAGGAAGGTTGAGTGCAGAGGCAACACAGCGAGGGCTTAGCACAGCGCTCAGGGCACAAAGCACACCCCAGGGCTTACTTTCTCTGAGTTCTAGGAATGACGCAGTAAATAGCAAGCGTCCTCACTGCTGCTCCTTAATGTCAGCATGGATGCGGGATGACAGAAAGCCGCAGATCCTTAGCACTGCGGCCTGTCGGCTGAATTGCGCCCTGAGAATAGATCCTGCTCTTGCTATTTCCACTCATGGCTTAAACACATGTAAATAATTCAGCGGCTGCCTTCCACCTTTTGTGTGGCTCTGACAGGCAGGTTATTTTTAGGCTGCTCTGGGTGTGGTGTGTGTGTGTGTGTGGGGGGGGGGGGGCGGTCCTGCTGGCTTCCTCGCCCTTGGGGGATTGAGAATGTATATGTGTGCGTGAATAATGTTTATAAAAAAATAACAATATCAAATATCAATGATAATATCAAAAAATGAAAAGTCCAGAAGTCTCATATTTTATTTGGTTACTTATGGTTAAGGTTGGGGCTGGGTAGGGATTAAGGGTGCTATGTTGGGGTTAGAGTTCTGCCCATAGAAACAAATGGAGATTCCCCAAACCCATAATAAATGAAACATTAGTTGGTTACAGATTAGCCTTGAGCAAGACCCGCTTCGCTGTTGGTCATCCTGTCGCCGGGCTGCTCTATGCATTCTGGGTAAGTAAGTGAAAATGATAAACACATGAAGCTGATGGTTTCATTGTTTGTTTGCGGAAGCCTCAACTTTATTTTGGGGGGGGGGGGCATCGTTTGCTCCAGCCCCTTCACTTTCTCTTGGCTGTCTCCTCGAAGACAGCCCAGCGCTGCCCTCTGGACCACGTGACATGGCCACCGTGTTCCCGCTCTGCGTGCACTGATGGGGGCTCTTATATTCTCACAGTTTCGCCACATTGCCAAGTTCATTCACAAATAATTATTACTTGCCAAATGATTTAATTAAATTTCAAGTAACTTCCAGATTCACTGAGCTTCCCGTTCCCATAGCAGGATGTTATTATCTGATGGTGGCGTGTTTGCCTGGAACTTGAACCTGCAACCCCAGGTTTCTGGCATGCCTCTCTCTCGGCACTGGGTCATGTGTGTGTTTGGTGGGGGGTGGGGGGTAGTTGGAGCTTACTGTGTCCATGGGAACGCCGCGGTGGATAATTGCAGGAAGCTGCTGTTTGCCTGTTTGCAGGTTCCGCAGTTATGCAGCAAGTCACATCCGGGGAGTCACTGCTGGAGAGTCACAGGTAATCGGTCACATCTGGCAGGTAAAAGCCAGCGAGTCACAGCCGGTGGATCACAGCTGGTGGGTGACAACTGGAGAATCACACCCAGCGAGTCACACCCAACAGGTCATAGTCAAGGAGTCACTGCTGGCAAGTCACAGCCGGCAGGTGACAGCTAGTGGGTAACAGCTTTGTGGGTGACAACCAGCGAGTCACAGCCTGTGGGTCACAGCCAGCGGAGGACAATCAGAGTTACAGCCAGACAGTCATGAACGGCAAATCACAGCCGGTGAGTCATAGCCGGTGAGTCACAGCCAGTGGTTGTGGAGGCACCTACAGTACAGGACTGATCTGTTCAAAGTTACATAATCTTTTTATATTGTTTTGCATTCTGGCAGAGTGGTAATTACTCACTTTGGTCAAAAGAGGGTGCTGTAAAAATGCAGAGTTTATTGACAGTCTAATAAATTCTGTTTTATGAATTTATCACACAAATTATGTCTTTGAGGACAATTTGTGTCCAGGCCATGACCTTGAGCATTGAAAGTGGCTATTGGATGGATGGACGGATGGATGGATGGATGGATGATGGATGGATGGAGGGGGAAGTGCTGTCTCTGTTTTCCTTCTCTTTCTTCTCTTGGTGCCTAAGCTGAAGGAGCAGCCTGCCCGATGTGAAAATGGGTTCCCTACGCAGAAGCTGTCAGTGAGATAATGACCCCTGAAAACGCATCTAAGGAGCAAATTAAAACTCACCCTTTTGAAATGGGACACATTGGCCCCCAGGGGCTCCCATCAGCCCAGTGCCCCCCCCTCCCCCCACAAAGCCCCCAAATCAGCTACATTCACTTTAGGCTGTGACACACTTCTGCTGCATAGTGATACAAGAAAACAGGAGCCCCCCCCCCCTCCGTCCCACAAAGCAGTCAGGCCCCTCCTCTCCGCCATGGGGTACAGTGCATGCTGGGATGGCGGAGCAGAAACAGGCAGGGTTATGACTCTGCATGTGTCTGCTGGGGACAGCTGTTGTCATGGCAACTGTGCGCATGGCGCCCCTGCAGACAGATGCAGGGAGCATTGCAGACTTCGCTCTGCAGAATCAGGTCAGCGTGCCCTGGTGATGTTCATTAGCGCTCCTAACGAGCTGTGTATGAATCGCTGTCTCAGTGGCGGATGTGAGCGACAGCGCGCATTTTTTCTAATATAATTATTATGGCTACATCGGATATGCTGATAAGCAGGGCCTGGGATTAATGGTGGCTGTCGGGGGGGGTGGGGTTTGGAACAAATTGGGGGCTGAGCTGCACCTCAGTGGTGGCAAGGAGGGCGCCGAACCCGTGGCCCGCTGCCAGGCCCCGTCTGGGCACCGACACCTGCCAGGCGCGGGAATCCCGCTTCCTGTGGTTGCTCGTAGCGACGGGTGTGGGAAAAAGCTCTGGTGGCCTCTTTTAAATGAACCGTAAAAATTTCCCTCAGTCTTCCTTGCTAAGCACCAATTTTTGGCTTTGTTTCTGTTTGTAGGTGGGGGTGGGGCTTCTTTCTCCTTACTGGTCTTAAAAAGGGGGACGTTTTCGTGCCAGTAAACCGGTTTGTGGTGAATTGGAGACATGCTCTCTCTCTCTCTGGCATGTCTGCCTGTCCAGTTCGGTCCTGCAGACACCAGTCATGCAGGCCCGGGCTCTGAGGGCCCCGTCTCTCTGGGCCCAGCCATTGTGGCTGGTCTTTGAGGGCCCAATCTCTGAGGCCCTTGTTTCTGATGGCCCATCACTGGGGCCCCAGCTCTGAGGGCCCTGTCACTGTGGCCCAGTCTTTGAGGTCCCAATCTCTGAGGCCCTTGTTTCTGATGGCCCATCACTGGGGCCCCAGCTCTGAGGGCCCTGTCACTGTGGCCCAGTCTTTGAGGCCCTTGTATCTGATGGCCCATCGCTGGATCCTCATCTCTGAGGGCCCTGTCTTGGAGGACCCGGTCACTGGGGTCCACTCGTAGATGTTTTTCATGTCGTGTTTGGGTCAGTCCTGTGCATGACCTGCCAGAAGTGAGAAGGGGGTCCTGAATACTAAAATATCCCCACAGAGTACCCCCCCACCCCTGCAGGCTGTAACTTGTCCTTCGTTATCACCCCATCCTCTTTATCTCCATCCCTGCCCCCCCCCATCTCAAAAAGCCTGCACTGGGCCCATCAGGAAGCCTGGTCTGACAGGCCTGGCACCGCGGTATCGCACAGCGAGCTGGCCCTTTTTATAGAAGCGGGCCTGGTTTTATCTTGCAGACCCACGCCTCTTGGTGTGCCCCAGCGTGCTATTCCCAGGCTGCCTGCTGCGGCCCAGCAGCCGTGGATGTGTGGGTCAAACCTCACATGCGGCCAGGCAACAGCAAGCGGGCTTCTAGGAAAGATCGGCGGGGGGGTGGTGACATCACCCTGTGGCTGAGGGTCTACGTTCTGACAGCTGACGTATAGTGCGAGAGGTTTGTTCCACTGCTTTCAGCGCGGATGGAAATCTTACCTTATCTGCACCTTCTATTCCTGGCTGTAGGGTCCTGCTTCATGTAAAGACACAAAAACGACACAACTGTTCTCCACCTTTTAAGGCATATAAAACACACAACTGCTTAGAATATTGAACAGGAACATTTGAGATTAGAGAAAGACGAGGAGGTTAAATAAAATTCCACAGCAATTCACCTTTCGTGAAAATAGTTGCTTCATGCTACTTTTGTGGAAGGAGACCGAATCAAGCTCCACTGTGCGGAAGGGGCTGTGTGTCTGTGTGTGTGTGGGGGGGGGGGGGGTGCTGTCAGCAAACAGAATGTGTAGCAGCTACTTTAATGAGCAGGCTGGTGCTTGAGTCTGACGAGCATCACTTACGTAACTGGCAGCCCAGCAGAAGCTGGCATCTGCGTAGCATCAGTTACACCTGCAGCTGGCACAGCGTCGCCCCCCGCTGGTGAAAGGAGGCACGGCAATGCCACTTTAGTTAATGTGCTACTAACAGAGGCTAAACTCTGCTGCTCCCAGGGAATGTCGTACGTACCGCAGTACAAAGTCCACCGACGCTCCAAAAAACCTCCGGGTTCCACAGATTTGGACTTCTTAAATTTTTGAGGATTGTATAATGACGCTGTGCTCCACGCACTGCGACCCCCCACCCCTGAAGGCAGTCACGCCGCCAAAGCAGACTCCGTTACCCACGCCAGTTTCCGCACTGGTCACCGATGGTAGCCTGCGCACCCCTTCCTCTAACCAGCATGTCCAAATCTGGCCAGCCTGATAAGGTGTCAATATTTGATGTTGGGAATGTGAAACCCGGTGGAATGTTGGAGCGTGAGAAGGCCAAAGATAATGGTCCTATTCCCTCCAGCGTTTATCTGCACCCTCCTCCAATTGCCTGGAGTTTCAATAAGTGATAGGCAGCATAATGCCAGGACGTATTTATAACCGGGGAGATAATCACAGGCATCGGTGTGACCTCAAATGCAGCCTTTTGCTGGGGGGGGGGGGGGTACGCATCCGCGATGACATCGCCTCAGAGAGTCTGTATACAGCATCAAGCCTCTATATCTGCTGCAATGTTTACAGGCGACAGCATTCCAGACGGTCCTCAGAGATCCCCCCCCCGCCCCCCAGGCCTGTGAGCAGGGGGCCGGGACTGGAGCAGACCAGACAGGGCGGATAGGAGTGTAGACAAGGGCCGGCCACTCAACTGCCCGCTGGTTTCCATGGCAGGTGGATGTCACCGGAGATAGAGCAGACCCCAGAAAAGGTCGGCGCTGAGGATGGTTATATTTGGGGAGTGTTCGGTGGGCGCAGCACAGCGTGAAGCCAAAATGAAAGGAGTAGCGGCCTTAATTAAGCAGCCAGATGAGAGATGTGTAAGGGGATCTCTGGCCACAATACAGGCGACAGTGGGTGATATCATAACAATAAATACTGCACTTAAATTTCCTAAGAAAGAGCAGAGCACCATGTAGCACAGCCATCACAGACCCAGCCTTCAAACCACACCGTTCTAGGAATTTTCAGGGGTAAAGTTCACCTACATTGATTTTTTTTCAGCAGAATATCCTGTTTACTAATGAAGTAGGTGCCTCATTGCACTACTCTGGATAACGGCTCTGATATTAGGTTTTCGTTTTTGAATGATATTTTATTAATAATGTAAAAACATCAGCTAGGGAGGGATGACATCACTTACTACGGAAGACTTGGAATCGGAGCTGGAATCAGGATACTGAACGACTGTCTCATGTTTTGTATTATTATTAGTAGTAATAGTAGTAGTATTATGAATAATAATAATAATAATAATAATAATAATAATAATAATAATAATAATAGTCACGGGGGCGGCATGGTGGTGCAGTGGTTAGCACTGTTGCCTCACACCTCTGGGACCCGGGTTCGAGTCTCCGCCTGGGTCACATGTGTGCGGAGTTTGCATGTTCTCCCCATGTCGTCGTGGGGTTTCCTCCAGGTACTCCAGTTTCCCCCCACAGTCCAAAGACATGCTGAAGCTAATTGGACTTGCTAAATTGCCCATAAGTGTGCATCTGTGAGTGAATGGTGTGTGAGTGTGCACTGCGATGGGCTGGCCCCCCATCCTGGGTTGTTCCCTGCCTCATGCCCATTGCTTCCTGGATAGGCTCCGGACCCCCTGCGACCCAATAGGATAAGCGGTTTGGAAAATGGATGGATGGATGGATAATAGTCACTTGTTCATTCTGTTTTCTATCAGTGATATGCAGTTTTTCAGGATCTTCATTAATATGCACTATTTCATATCTTTTTCTCTCATATCTGCCTTTATTGTTTAAGTCTTTTTCTATCTCCATGTCTGATCCGGCTTTCTGGACATCACCTCCTTCCCTTTGCGAAAGCGAGCACTGTCTGGCCATTACAGGAAAAGCCTTCTAAGGGCGCTCAGCTAAAGCAGGTCGAGGTCCAGACTGACCCGGAAGGCTGTAACCACATCATCCCACTGGGCAGGGGCACCACTACAGGTTCTGGACCCCAATAAATCACATTGGGCCCCCAACCCATACCTATCAAATTAAGTTGTACCACCCTAATTTCCTCCGCCTTCAGGGGGCATAGGACCAGGGTCACCCCCCCCCCCCCCCCCCCGAAACTTGTATACCCCCAGGCACCTGCTTGTAGATTTGAGGCTCCCTCAGATACCTTGGTAATGCCCTGATGAGGAAGTGGCAGGGCAGTGAAAAGCCAGCAGGTCCGGATCCCTGTCCCTGGATAGGCTGGGAAGGGGGGTGCGTTGTTATAACACAGCGGGTACATTTACTTAGCACATTAGCTACATTCCCTTATGTATAAACAGCTGCAGCTGTAAAGTGGTCCGGTTTCTTCCGCATAAATAATGAATGTGATCAGGCAGGCTGCGAACGGGAGCTTTACACAGCGATCTGCTTCATTACGAAGCCAAGCACAAACCCAGCAGCCGGACTTCACCTTCACTGCAGCTGCCAAATACCTCTGAAATCCTCTCTCAGGACCCGCACGTCACCGTTAATAATTAGGGCATTAATGTTCCCGACAATACCGTACTGTTTTTGTCGGTATTAGTATCATGAGGAGCGTTTGTCTGTCGCGGTGCAAGGGACCGGTCCGCCGTCTCCGAACGCGTGACAGTGCGGTGTGATGCCCGCTGAAGACTCCGGCACCTATACCGTAAACCTTCACGATGAATGTGCGGCGCCTTTATTATTCATGCGTGTCCCTGACTAAAGCGACTAAAGTCATTTAATTCGCGCTGCCCCAGGAAAGGTGGGACACTGCCCGCCCCCCACATACGGGTCAGCCATGCCCCCCCGCGGCCGTTTCCATGGATACAGAAAACCAGCGTTAAGCCAATGAGCTGCATGCGGCGGGGCTCAGTCCACCAGCCATTTTGCACGGAGTGGCACAGGAGGGCGATCCTGCCAACCTGACTGCGGGCGGGCGAAGCCAAGCGGACCACAGCGCGACAACGTAACACGCCTGTCTGTTTACTCTGCTGAGCCGTCGGTGCGGCGGCATGTAGGATGCTGGGGGATGTGAGCCCGCCGGCGCGGCGCTGCGCTTTCCTTCGGCCGGAGCCTGTTTTGCTGCAATGCTATATCGACCGCTGTCCAACTCTCCTGAAGAGCGACTGACCCGAAAGGAGGGTGCTGCCTTGCGCTGACATCGCTCATGGGCGACCCCACTTTATTTGGACCGTTTCCACAAACGCGGGAGCAGGTGTATGCTTTCAGCGGCGCTGCGCACTGCCTTTAACGACCCCACATCTGCGTGGACCTTTAATCCCGGCGTCTCGGCTCCAGCTTCGGACCGACAGCAAGCGCGTTTTCTCCCACCCTGGATGTCTCCGTGTTCGGTTATAGGTAAGCTGCGGCGACATTGCGGCGAATGCGGCTAGCGGCGGCCGCCTTTCCGGTCCTCCCCCCCCCTCTCTGCGGGAAGCCGGGGATGCGGAGACTCGTGGGGCTGTGTGGGACCGCATGCATGTAGGTGACCGCGGCGGTGTCACCGGAATGCGGTTAGGGTGAAACAAGCGGCAGCAACCAGTCAGGCTTGGGGAGAGAGGGTTCACAAATAATACGGTACGGGACAGCCGGCACATTTGCTTAGTACAGTATTTTATTGTCGTGACACAGTTTATTTTAACAAAGGCGCCGCTTGTATTAATGATGGCAGAGGAACAGAGCAGCTACCTGCCGTGTCTCCGGCTACCTGCCTCGGATTTAATCACATCCTTCGGTGCTTTTTTTTAAAAAGACCTTTAAATCAATTATTTACAGTACAGATGGGGCGGGGTCTACTGGATGGATTGCAGAGAAATAAAAGCTGTTTTGGTCCACAGACACAATGTAACCTTTTAATGGAAATGCAGTCTACAGACGACAGCTGAGCAGGGGGAATTAATTTGGTTTGCCGGTAGACAGTGCTGAAAATAACCCCTGAGGGTGGCACTTTACAGTACAGCAACATTGTTTCACAATAAGCCAATTTGTTGGTACATCTGTCAAGTGCCATTATGACATCAAATTCCATTATGTGGGAAACAGCTTAGCAGTTTTAGTTACCATGTTTCTCTAAACATGTCCTGGAATATGAATAATAATATTTCGCTGTTTGTACGCCTAGCAAAAGTTTCAGCAGCCTGGTTTTCCACTATGTATATGTGTTTCTGAGTAGATTTTCTTCCTTTTCCCATGCCGTTATTCACACATTGTGATATGGGGCGGCTTGCCACCATCACCCGTCAGACGCGTTTAACACTTTTTCATTTTACATACGTTGTCCAAAACAGAGATATCGGTACTTTTAAATTATTATTATTTGCACATAGTGGGCTGATTTTTCAGGCAAGTATGCGCGCGCACGTTTTGTGTGCATCCCCCCATTTAATGAAGATCGTCGATCCTATTCATTAACAGCTTCGGGGAAATGCTGCGACTTCATTTAGGGGGAAATGCGGACAGACACATTTTGTAATTAATTATTGTAATTAAAGCAGGACCTAGCACCGGCGGGCTTCAGTCTCGATTAAGCACATTAAATGGAGCGATTGTACCCTTTCTAAAGAGCTTGGCCCGCATCTGGATTCCTCAGATCTTCTGTTTTCGGCGGAAAAATGAATCCCAGTTGCTTCAATTATGAAATAATCGCTTCATATCTTGTATTAATCCTGCTAATATACTATAACCCCAAGCTGCACAGTCGCTACATGAATTTCATAAGCGTGTTAGCGAATCGAGTTCCAGTGCCCGGTACGTGAGTTTCACTACTGCTTAGGGAATAATGGGCTACTTTGCATTTCATTATGCTGGTTATGATATTGACCAGTTTACTTATAATGTGACGTGTTTTATTTCATCTTCGTTATTGTCCCACAGAGAAAACAACGAACCAGTCTTATTTGTTTTCTTCACTGGAGAAGAATACATTCCGGTGCCGTGAATGCGGGTGAGGGTGAGGCGGAGCTGCCGCCCCGTGTGCGGCTTCTGACGGCTTTGAGGCGACCTCTGTGCCTCTTTATTTTTTACATTAAGGGTTGTAAGGACACAGAGGACAGCGCTAAGGTCCCGAAGGCTGCGCCTTGCCCGAGCTGCATGCTAATTCTGAACCGTTTTTCGTTGCCTTACTCTTATCAATATTATTTCGTTATTTGTTGAGTAGTTGCTGTATTTCCTTTGTTTTCTATCTTGCCATTATTCATACTTGTTAATTTTCACTTCTCTGCCTTCAGAATAGCTTCAGTGCCTTAAGTGTTACGCCACCTACTGGATGTTTTAATGCTGACGGTGATGGATCTGCATTGCCTGTTTTGAAAGGTCTCGGGCTGTGCTTGGTCTTTGTCTGCTGGCCGGCAGGGCGAGGACCACACCCAGCTGCGTCTCCTACGGCGCCGGGGTGACCCCGCTTGTGAAATAGGGCACGTCTTCATCCTTGTGCTCTCGGCTCTGGCTACGATGCCACCGGCCCCCGAAGGAGTTTTAAAAAGCTTGCAGAGTCGCCTTGGGATCTCTGGGGCGTTCTGGACCTCTTGTGGCTGTGTAGGATGGGCCAGTGTGTGTAAACAGAGGCAGGACCGGAGCGTGACCGTCCGCAGCTGCTGTGGTCGCTCCATGGTCGCTGACTCTCCCGCCGTCATGGTTCACGGTAGATCTACACTGGGCCAACACGGGTCCAGGACCTGTAAGCTCAAGCCAGGCCATGAAGGAGGCCCTCTGTCCTGCTTGGTGTTCGGCTCAAATAAATGGTGAAGGGCTGTCACTGCGGACCGAGTTGCTCTGGTTGCTCTGCACTCCCGTTCAGTGGTCATGTAACGCGACGATGCATGGACGGGCGGCATTCCCTTTCTCCTATCCTCGAGGATACACAGGCGAGGACAGATGCCACACTGGGGGCACAAAATTTAGAAGGGGGGCTTCTGATTGGGCGACCTTTTGTATTTTTATTTTTATTTTTTTACGCCTTCTTAAAATAAAGATGTATGATGGGACAGGGGTCACAGGGCACTCTGACCTGGCTGAGGGGGGCCCTTGAAGTCATTTGGTTGCACCTGCCACCCAGCAACACCCCCCCCCTTCCCCCCCCACCCTGACTTATCTTGGCTTCCATGTTAGGGAGAGTCAGGCGTTCCCAGTCCATAAGTGGCGAGGACGTCACCATCCCTCTGGGGATGGTCCACGAACCAAGTCACTGGATAACTGGCAAAGGCAAGACTTGTCAATCTGTAACGTCAATGCAAATCCTCCTCCCTCCTCCTCCAAGGGGGCGGGGGGGGAGGGTTAAGAGAGAGAGGGTAGAGAAGCGACTCAAAGGAGTCTGATTAAAGTCGTTGGGGTCTAATAGCGGCGATTGACGTGTGGTGAGTGGCGCATACACATCCAGCCATCTTCAGAGTCGTCATCGCCATGCTGGTGAGTCCTGCACCATGAGTCATTGCAGAGTGACTGGGTAACTGGGTTGTGACTGGATTAGTAGCTGGTACAGACTGGGTAAATCTGTAACGAGCGTGCAGGCGGCACGTCGGAGAATGCGACCAAATAGCCGTCAGTGAGTCGCACTGAGAGGACCGAGACAGAAAGGTACCTCCGTTTTTGTGTCGGGGAAGTTCATGATGACCTCACATCTGGGCTTACTGAGGCAGAGAGCATAGGTACATCCTGCTTTGAAGGGTGTCTGCAGCTCGAGACGAGGAGGTCCTCAGTTCTGGAAGCACAGAGGTGAGTCTGTTGGTGCACTGAGAGCCGGAGTGTGCGCTGCCTCCATGGCCCCAGGGAGGAGAAGCAGTGGTAGGTGAATTTAGGCGGGGATCTTTCGTCAGTCTGGTGGCTCTTGATTCAACATTGCCCCTCGGTGGTCTACTGCAGGGCCTGAATTCCCCCTGCCTCCCTCTCATTGGGCCCCACCGTCGGGCTTCATCTGCTTCAGGGAGCCGCCAAAAGCTCTGAAATTGAGAGTGGAGAAGGTAGGCCGCTTTGCATTATGGGTTTTCTGTCCAATAACACAACATGTTTGCTCATGTCTTAAAGATTGGAATGACCTCAGGACTGTTTCTGAGAATGTCCGATGGGGAGGGCGGGGGTTCATGTAGGATATTAATGGAGGAGGAAAAACAGGGCACTGATGACAGCACTCTTAACTCGCTCTGAACTACAATGGCGGGGGCAGGGGGGGGGGTGGTCATGCTGGAATGCAGGAAGCCTCTAAGTCCGATTAGGAATAGAACTTGCTGAAAACAGCGAGTCCGCTTGACCCCTGGCCCGCCCCACCACCGGACGCTAATCCACAGTATCCGTGTCTGGTTGTGTCCCTTTGTGGTGGGGGGGGGTGATAGACTTTCTGGAAGGTGGGGGCCCTTCTGGGGCCCACAGCATGGGCGTGGTGCTTGTTTTCAACGCCAAAAGCCAAACCACCCAACCAAAGTTAGCTTGACTTTGCTCTGCAAGCCGCCAGACTGTTGCTGTGGTCCTGACCGAGTCTCTGTCTTCATCCACACGGTCCGCTTGTCTGCGGGGACGTTCGCACCGAGCTTTTCAAGAGGAGCTTCTTAAACGTGGGCCACGTTGAGTTTTTGGGGCGACGTTAGAGACGCTTCGCCTTCCAGCCTGGACGTTGAGTGCAAACGTGACCGATTGCCTGTGTCTTCATCTCTTCCAGTAAGTCTGACATCAGTCCATCCCACAGACAGCTGAGATGATTATCTGGACAGTGAAATATAGGGGCCTCCGTGCCTCGATCTCTCTTTTTAGTGCCGCATTACACATTTATGTTTGTGTTTATAACCTGCTGCTCTTTTGGGCGATGAAAGTAGGATCATATTCTGGCTAATAACGAATTGGGTGCTGAAACCAATCCAGGATGTCACAGCTGTGTCATGACATCGCACGGGGCTGGGGGATGGGGGCGCTATTTAAGCACCGTACTTTGTAATGTGAGGAGACTCAGCCAATGAGCCTGACTTGGTTAATCTCTTGGACTGTTATGGATGGCAGAGGACCGATCGAGCGTGATTAAACGTGCTGGGACAGCTCTGAGCTCCCACACAACCCTCCTCAGGGTCACCGTTCATTTGACCTTTCTGAATGCTGGAGACCGTTGTTCCGGAATCCCAAGTGTTCCGTGTGTTTGGAACATTCCGCCTGGTTTCCATGGAACCTGCTGGGCGACAAGTTTAGTCTCGGAGGTTAATGGTCTGGGGTTCTCTGATTGGTGTAAATGCCCTGCTTTGACCTCATTGGTTGAAGGGGGGTGCCCCCATCAGTGTGGGGTTAAATATCAGCCTGTTAATTCCCTCGTCCTATAAATTCCTCTGCAACACAAGTCAACTGTTGTTCTGCAATTCCCTTGAGTTGTGAGGCGGTTGTCCTACACTGATCCCTCTTAGTCGCTCCTGAATCGTGAGCGATTCTATTTTGTTGACGTCGATTAGCTGGCATTCCTTAAACCCCTCTTCCCATCGGGATGAAGGTGCTCGCCGCACACAGCAGAAAGTGACTCTCGGTAACCATTGGTTACGCCACAGAAACACTTCTTAGCTTGTTAGCCGCCTAGCATTGACGCCGGGGCTGGTGTTATAAATGCCCATCGCCAATGACAGGATGGGGGCTGTGAAAAGATTTGGGGTGGGGGGGCTCCTAATTCTATTTACTACCTTTGCCTCCCCAGGCGGTCTATAGAAAGGCACAGTGTTTGGCGCTGGTGTGCCTGCGTGCCTTTGGGGGTGGGGGGGGGGCTCTCTGGGGGCCAGGGGGACGTCAGCCGCTCTGTTTGTCTTTGTGTTGCTGATGCCCAGTTTGGCTCAGGGACACCCCCCCCCCATTACTGCACACACACGGGGCTGTTTTATTTTAATCATTTTCTTTGTGTGTCACACGGTCACTGAGGGCGTGGTGCGCGGACATGGAGTCCGGCCTCTGACGTTAACCAGTAAGCCCTCAGAAATCATTCACTGTCCCCCTCAGCTGGGCTTCACGCATCCCCTCACTTGTTGAAACCTCCTGCTCTGCTCACGGGCTGTGTCTCTTTGTGAATATCCGGGCAGGACAGGGCGTACGGAGCGGGCTAGCATTGGCCTCGTAGCATTAGCCGTACAGTCACAGTACATGCCTCCTTTCCCAATGCATGATTAAATAAACTTTCATAAATTAGTTAAATGAATGGTGCTTATAACTGCTGCCTCAGTGCATTGCTGCCAGTCTGAAAACATTCCTCAATGACCTCATAAAAACATGTGGTGACCTCTGTGAATCTTTAAACACCTCCCCCAGCTCCAACCAGTATCTGAGGCGGGAGACCCAGTCCTCCAGTGTGACAAGAGGGGGCAGGCCTCTTGAATATTCACCCACATCCTTGAAGGAATTCTGTGTCGCCCCCCTACCCTGCCTACTTGCCACACCCCTTTCACCCTGCCCTGATTCCCATAGCCTTCAAACAACAGTGAGGACAGTGTGCAGTGGCTGATGGGAAATCGCAGGCAAAACCAGACAGACCTACAGCGACCCTTACCTGCGGGTTCCCATGTCTGGGAGACTCCTGCACACGGTGGAAGCCGGAACCATCCGTGTGTTAATCTGTCAGCACAAGAGCATCAGCATTAAACGTAGCCAGTTTTGGGTTTAAATCCCACCTTCATAGTGGAAGATCTCTCCCAGTATTTCTGTTATTTATTTGAAGGAGGGGGGGTGGATTAGTTATCTAATGGCAAAATACTAAAATACCCAGTGTCAGGCATGATGGCATGAAGCCGTCTCTGCCTGGCAGTGTTTACTGTGCGCATCCCTCAAAGAAAGGGCTTTTAGAGGCCTTTTCTAGATGCTTCTATCGCCGCTCCTTCCCACATGAGCTTAAGGCCCCGCGTGTCGATCCCCCCAAACCTCGCATGGCTTTTCACATCCGTGTTTCTGCCGATCGGGAGGTTAGGATTTCACAAATCTGAGCAGTTTTTCTTCCTCACGTGCCTGCATGGTCACGCTCAACCACATTTAAAAATGACTAGTTTACTCTAGTTTACTAGCAAACTGCAGAGGAGGGGCTTGCTGTCTCTGCTTTGCTCAGACATAGATCTTATTTGTTTGTTTTCCGCTGGCAGCTTCACCTATAAATACAACCCCATGCAGATTAGCCCTTGGAGGGTTTCTTTAACCAGTACATCCCCCCTGCTGTCTGCGTTACTGGTGAGTGCCTCTTTGCACTGGAATGTGGGCGGAGTGTGATGTGTGGAAGCAGGAAATTAGCTAAGTGAGTAGGATGAGCTGACTTCCTGCAGGGGCGCTAGCTAAATCGGAACTGTCCCCACCCCCTACTGGCCCCTGTCCTTACACCTCGGTGTGGGGCACTGACGTCGCATGCCATGCTGTTGTTCCTCCTTCCTGGGGGGAGCGACTTAGAGGATGCAGACAGCACCCTTTGCTGCATCATGTGTCTTGTTTGATGATGTGCGGCCTGGCTTGGATCTGGGAGCGTATGGTTGGGTCTAGAAGCCACCTGATCGTGCTGGATCGACATCCAAGGATTATGAGTGGCGTCTGGTAATGCCTGAATGGAATTTCGTAGCATTATGTATTATTTGATGGTGTCTAGGTGACGTCGGATGACGTCTCATTGGCGCTTGATGGGGTTTTTGCATAATACAACAATAATCTTATCTCCCCCTAAATGGGTAGAGACCTAAATCCCCCCCCCCCCCCCCCCAATGTTCGAACCAAAGTTACACACTTGGGTTTTTGATTGAACCAGAACCAGAAGTGTGTTTGACCTCCAGGTGCCCATTTTAGGGTAGAGGTCAGCTATGCTGGGGGGCACCTCAACCTGCCTGCACCCCCAGCAGGTTGCCTCCTGAGGTTAAACACTCCATTAGCTCCGGCAGCCCCCCCCCCCAGTGAATGGTGCACCATTGACAGGCCGTAAGTAGATACTCGTGGGGGAGATTCCTGCGGGGCGGCCGTGCCGAGAGCCGAGCCTGGCTTTTGTGTGTCTGCATGAATGCATGTCAGTGTGAATCTTGGGGTGGGCGGGGCTAATGAAATTCGACACCCCCTTCTTCGATTGGCTACACCCTTGGTGACCGGTGTACCCCTCCACTACACCACCTTCTCCACCTGCTGTTGTGGTGCTTGGGCCCTGCGGACGTTGGTCTGTGATGTCGGTGGTGACCGCAGCTGCGTCACAGCCACCATGTCATCGCCGTCTAAGGTTTCAGACCCGTCCGCATTCCTGCACGCGTGTGCCATGCGTGCAGGTGTGCCTCTCCTCCCATTACCCAGGGCGCATATCTGACTGAGGCGCTTCGTGTCTGTCTTCCTAAGGTACGGCAGTGGGCCGAACAATCACAGGGTCCTTCCTGCATGATACGCCCCCTGCTGGATGCGGAGCGGAGGGTAGGAGGGGAGCAGGCACCCAGATTAATACACCGACTGGAGCAGTCAGTGGCCACTCAGAGAGTCTGGACTCTGTCCACAATGGCGGGTTGTTAAGCAGATGTAAACATCTGGAAAGTGAGCCAGGTTGCTTTCTTTACATGAACAAGTTGAGGCCGTGGCAGAACACGTGATGAGCATGATGCACTAATTATCCTGTGCCAGTGAGAGGACAAAAGCCCACTGTGATCCCCCCAGCCGGATTCGCGATGTCCATTGGCCGGATTCGTGATGCCCCGCAGGTGGACTCCTGATGCCACCAGGTTGGATTCTATCTGGGTCACCCCGGTGTAGCAGCTTTTGACCTGGCAATTCCACCACCTGAAAGATGTGCGTTGTCAGAGGTCACATGACATAGCAGCTGGAAGGTGAGAGGTCAGAAAGCAGGTCGCCCCCTTACCTTCCCCGAAGGCACAGCACAGACAGGTGATTCACTCGCACGCTGAGCCTTTGATGATATCCGCTGTGTAGCCCAGCGCTGCATTTACATGAACGAAAAGGCTTCAGGTATGAGGCTGTCTGAGCATATGATGCCAGACTTTGTGACATGTGACGGGGCTGCAACCCACTATAATCCTGGATTAGGAACCCCCCCCCCCCCCATAAATCACTCCCCCAGTGGCTTCATGCGTGTGAATTTTTCCCGCTTTAAAGGTCAGATAATGACGGATATCCTATAGGTTGTGTTATAACCTGACCCCACACCCCCCCCCAGCCCCCGCTTTAATGTGCCTAAATTTTTTCCCACAAAAACATCACATATAAATAGCTTGGCACATATTCAGCCGCCTGGAATGAAAGCAGGAAGAACACATCCTTTTTTGGGTCTGCCCCCAGCGCCTTGGGGGAGCCGGTCCTGGGCTGGGCCAGGTCGCGGGGCAGACACACTGTGGGACCTGCTCTCTTGCAGTGTTACCGCTGGAGACACAGTGGGCAGAGCTGGAGGCAGGTAAGGCCGTGTGTGTATGGGATGCGGGGTAGGTCACATGGGCAGAGCCACGCCTGGGGGGGACGGGTAATGTCCCCCACGGGTGACAAGGCGGAGGACACGTTTGGCTCAGCAGAGAGCCTGGATATTTAACAATAAATGTTGGCTAAAATGTTGGTAAATGTTTTTGGCAGCTAGCAGCTGACTAAAGGCTGTTGCAGTTCTACTGTATCTCCACCGGGCTGCGCCGTCCTATCCACATTCAGGAGACCGTCTGGTTCCCCCACCGGCAGAGACCCTGCTCGTCACACCAGCGACCCTGTGGGAAAACGTGTCATGCTGCCGTTAATTATCCTCTGCGAGTATGTTTTATTGCTATGAGGAATTGTACTTGTTTATTTCCGGCATTTAATTTTCATATTGTGAAAGTCAAGAGCCTCCCATCACGGCGCTCCCCCGCATTTATGCGGAACGTTCTAGCCTTTTAATCCTGATGAAGCTGTGGTCTCCCAAGGGCGTGTGCTACAGTAGTGGGTGGGGCCCGGGCTCGGCCACGGCGATTACAGCCCAGCGGAACGGTTCTGAAAGCACAGCAGTGGCAGCTCGTCTGCATTCTCTCTGTCTATAGAAATCTCATTTGTACATTGAGAGGAACCATAACCTCGATTTGTAAGGTGTTCCATTCATCTGGCAGAAGACTGCTGTCAGTATCCAGAAGCTCGGTTTTGATTATCCATCCAACTTCCCATCATTTATCCTGGTCGGGGTATCCTGCTCTCCCCTACAGGGCTGAGTTGTCGTCACCCCCTCCCCCTCCCATCTTACAGGGAGGCAAAAGGAGGGGGGAAGGTGGGGGAGGCAAGAAGAGACAAGGGGAGAGCGTGGCGGGGGGCAAAAAGAGGCAAGGAGAAAGGCCACCATTCCTAGGGCACTCGGGCTGGGCTGGGTGGGGGTATACGCTCTGATGCGGGGGGCGTCTTAACCTTCAAACGCTGGTGACGTCCCTCCCCCCCGCCTGAGTAGGTATGCAGTATAAGTTAATTTAGATTTGTTTTTAATTTGCCTGATGTCGTCAGCAGGAAGTCGTGAAAGATGAGAGGGGTCGCAGTTTTTGGAGAAGCATGACTGCCCCCTTCTTTAGGTGGAGAAAGGGGGTGTGTATCACCCGACCAGCCCGCGGGGAGGGCGCCTGTGGCACCCTACATCAGATCTTATCACGCGCCTGAGCTCCGGTATGAACAGCAGGGCACCAGACGCCTGCGGGCAATCGGGCTGAACAGTCCCAACCCACGCACCCATTTAGGCAGGATGACGGCATCGATCCGCCGGATCTGTCCGGTGATCAATCACTTGGAGAGAAACAGCTTTGCGGTTCCAAATAAATCACTCCCCTGGGGGCCATGCTGACTAGAATGAAGTACAGAGGAGAGGCGGCTGGCGGGACCATACGGAGTGGGGGGAGTGGCCACGGGGAGTGGGGGGGGAGCCTGGATCTGTCTGGGTCACCAGCAGTGAGTGGGCCGCCGGTGAGGGACGTCGCCGGAGGTGTCTGAAGAAGCTTTTGGCCGCCCAGAGTTTGGCAGGTACTACGGGCAGCTGGAGGCTTTATGGCCGTCCCATAAGGGATTCAGTTTCTGTCCTGGACAACAAGAGCCCAAAACGTCATTGTGCTACCTGGCCGCCGCTGCTGAGGGATGAGATGGACCCCGTGGTGCCCTGCCCCTGGCATCAGGTATCGCCACCGCCGAGAGCCGGTCCCACTGAGCCTCCGGATCCGCGCTGCAGCTGGTCCCGCTTCCGTGTGTCAGAGGCAGTTCTGGGAACATACCGATCTCTGGATCGGATTCGCGCCGAGGAGAATGCCACTGCCCTCCCGGGGGCACTCAGTGGGGTGGAAAAAGCACCCCGTCACCCTGCCCACACCGGTGCTGTTTACTGCGCTTTCTGGCCTTGTGAAATCAATGCGGCTACGTGCCGCACTCGACCGCATTTTGAGGGGAGGCCATTTCCAGTTAGCTTGTTGGTTGGAAGCTTTCAACGTGGTGGCCGACTGCCTCATAGTACGGTTCTTTGTCCAGCTCGGTAAGCACAAGCAATGTAGTGATGCTGCGTCTGTGTCCCCCCTCGCCGCATCTGTGTCCCTCCTCGCCGCATCTGTGTCCCTCCTCACCGCATCTGTGTCCCCCCTCGCTACGTCTGTGTCGTGTTGCTGTGTGTGTCCCTGCTCGCCGCATCTGTGTCCCCCTCACCGTATCTGTGTCCCCCCTCGCTGCGTCTGTGTTTCATTGCTGCGTGTGTCCCCCCTCGCTGCGTCTGTGTTTCATTGCTGCGTGTGTCCCCCCTCACTGCATCTGTGTCCCCCCTCACTGCGTTTGTGTCTCATTGCTGTGTGTGTCCCCCCTCGCTGCGTCTGTGTTTCATTGCTGTGTGTGTCCCCCCTCACCGTATCTGTGTCCCCCCTCACTGCGTCTGTGTCTCATTGCTGTGTGTGTCCCCCCTCGCTGCGTCTGTGTTTCATTGCTGCGTGTGTCCCCCCTCACTGCATCTGTGTCCCCCCTCACTGCGTTTGTGTCTCATTGCTGTGTGTGTCCCCCCTCACTGCATCTATGTCCCCCCTCGCTGCGTCTGTGTCTCATTGCTGCGTGTGTCCCCCCTCACTGCATCTGTGTCCCCCCTCGCTGCGTCTGTGTTTCATTGCTGCGTGTGTCCCCCCTCACTGCATCTGTGTCCCCCCTCACTGCGTCTGTGTCTCATTGCTGTGTGTGTCCCCCCTCGCTGCGTCTGTGTTTCATTGCTGCGTGTGTCCCCCCTCACTGCGTTTGTGTTTCATTTCTGCGTGTGTCCCCCCTCACTGCGTTTGTGTCTCATTGCTGTGTGTGTCCCCCCTCACTGCATCTATGTCCCCCCTCGCTGCGTCTGTGTCTCATTGCTGCGTGTGTCCCCCCTCACTGCATCTGTGTCCCCCCTCGCTGCGTCTGTGTCTCATTGCTGTGTGTGTCCCCCCTCACTGCGTCTGTGTCCCCCCTCATTGCATCTGTGTCTCATTGCTGTGTGTGTCCCCCCTCACTGCGTTTGTGTCTCATTGCTGTGTGTGTCCCCCCTCGCTGCATCTGTGTTTCATTGCTGCGTGTGTCCCCCCTCACTGCATCTGTGTCCCCCCTCGCTGCGTCTGTGTCTCATTGCTGTATGTGTCCCCCCTCACTGCGTCTGTGTCCCCCCTCATTGCATCTGTGTCTCATTGCTGTGTGTGTCTCCCCTCACTGCGTCTGTGTCCCCCCTCATTGCGTCTGTGTCCCCCCTCATTGCGTCTGTGTCTCATTGCTGTGTGTGTCTCCCCTCACTGCGTCTGTGTCCCCCCTCATTGCGTCTGTGTCTCATTGCTGTGTGTGTCTCCCCTCACTGCGTCTGTGTCCCCCCTCATTGCGTCTGTGTCTCATTGCTGTGTGTGTCTCCCCTCACTGCGTCTGTGTCCCCCCTCATTGCGTCTGTGTCTCATTGCTGTGTGTGTCTCCCCTCACTGCGTCTGTGTCCCCCCTCATTGTGTCTGTGTCTCATTGCTGTGTGTGTCTCCCCTCACTGCGTCTGTGTCCCCCCTCATTGTGTCTGTGTCTCATTGCTGTGTGTGTCTCCCCTCACTGTGTCTGTGTCCCCCCTCAGTGCGTCTGTGTCTCATTGCTGTATGTGTCCCCCTCGCTGCATCTGAGTCCTGCTGATGTCCTCTTCTTCTCTTATCTTGACATTTTATGAATCCAAAATAACTTAAAATGTCTGCAGGTGTATAAAGTCACAAATAGCTGTTGTAACCTTGAGGAAAGGGAATTCATATTCCAAGAAACACTCAAGTGATTGCTTTGCACTGTAGCAGGGATGTGGTTGCTGTGTCCTAAGTAAGGTGTAACACATTGAGGCTGACGGCCTGTAACGAGGGCAGTGTGCTGGGTGCCGTGTGGCTTTAGTAAGGGGTACTTGCAGAGCTGAAGGCTCCGTGCGTCAGGGCAGCTGTGCCAAACCGCCCAGCATCACTCTCCTACCTGGGGTGTCTGTGTCCTCGTAGTGCCGGTCACATAGGTCAGCCTCTTCCTAATGAGGACACGGCCCCCGCCCCCTCCCTACGGCCCTAGCAGAATATATAAATAATACTTTTTTGGAAGTGTACTGGCGCGACTCCCATTTGCATTTTTCCAATTATTTCCCTGTCTGGAGGCGGCTGCTGTTCATCTTTAGGATACCCTTCAACATAGTGCTCCAGCCACAATTTTTTATGCTGGAAAAGGGAGCGGGCCGTATCACGGGCAGGCCTGCAGAGTCCTGCCTGCTACATCCGTGGCTTTTAATGCTGGGAATGGGAGCAGGCAATATTGTAGGCAGGCCTGCGGGCTCCTGTCTCCTCTATCCACAACCTTAGATACTGGAAAAGGGAGAGGGCAGTATTGTGGGCAGGTCTGCGGGGTCGTGCCTCCTCTATGCACAACCTTGCTGGAAAAGGGCGCGGGGCAGTATTGTGGGCAGGTCTGCGGAGTCCTGCTTGCTCTAGCCATGATCTTTAATGCTGGAAAAGAGAGTAAGCAGTAATGCGGGCAGGCCAGCGGGTCCTGTCTGTTCCAACCATGGCTTTTAATGCTGGAAAAGTGAGCAGGCGGTATCACGGGCAGCTCTGCGGGGTCCTGGCACAGCTTGCTCCTCACACCCCGAGCCAGTACTCAGCAGCTGTGTGCAGCTCCCCGGGTTACGCACATGTAATTTTGGAGTAAATTGCTGGTTCCCTTCTGTCCCAGCTGGGTCTTAGGAGCCCGAATGGCAGTTTGCTGGGTCCTCGGCCCCCATCACCCAAGCCGTCTCTCTTAGCCCAGTAGCACGAGGTCTGCTGCGCGTTTTCATATCTCACAGTAATTCATAGTGACACAGAGCTTCTGTTGGCTTCTGTCTATAACCTGTATAAAAGCCATAGCAGTGGAGGCTGACGTGTTGCAGTTCCTGTGCTTTTTCACTCCATTGTTTTCACTGGAAGCACCTTCGCAGTCAGCCAGACTCGAACCTCTTACACTCCACCGTGGATTCCGAGACTCATCCAAAGTGGGAGAACGGGCAGTGAGGGCAAGACTCGTCGAAAAGGGAAAGTAAAAATAGCCACGGGATAATTAGAGGCGGAATTGTGTCAGGATAATCGGAATAGGAAAAGTTCCCGTAGGGCCATCTTTTGGTCTAGCTGATAGATTTCCCATCCCTGGCAGTGTGAGTCAGGCCTGTTTCAGGTGAGCCATTAGCTCTCGGTCAGCTTGTACGTGCTGGCCATTTCTGAGAAGGCTGTGTGGCATGTACTTTAGAGTTGTGAAAATTCCTGGGGGTGTGTAGAAACTCTCCTGATTACTCCCATGAGCCATCTCAGACCCCTCCCTCCTGAGTCTGCCTACAGTTTTATGCCAAGACCACAAAATACTCTGCAGCCACTGCAGGCCTCCAACTCCAACAGTAAGTGCTGTGGGGGTTTGGTCATAGTGCATCTGTACAGCTTCTCTGATGTTATGATCTCAGCACCGTTCCTGTAGCTCCTGTTTCTATCCGTTACCTGTTCCTGTAGTTCCTGTTCCTCACTGTTACCTGTTCCTGTAGCTCCTGTTCCTGTATCACATTGTTACCTGTTGCTGTAGCTCCTGTTCCTAAATCTATTACCTGTTTCTGTAGTTCCTGTTGCTGTATCTCACTGTTATTTGCCCCTGTACAGTATCTCACTGTTACCTCCTCCTGAAGTTCCTGTTCCCGTATCTCTCTGTTGTCTGTTTATGGATTGTCAGTGGAAGTTCAGCCCAGCAGTTCTTGGCTGCCTGACAGCAGCATGATCATGATGTACTATCACTTGCACTTTCTTGCACATTGCTTTAGACAAAAGCATCTGCTACATAAATGTAAATGTTATGAAGGCAGAGTGATGAAGGCACTGCAGACTGCAAGTACAGTCAGGCACCCCAAGGGCATGGAAATGCCCCAGGCCCCTCCCCCTGCCAAGTGTGTTAACCTGCTGCCCCGTGTTTCTCTTTGCAGGGTAAAGAGTGAGAGACTGTGCTACAGAGAGAGCTTCAGCATGAACACAGGTATGCATCTCCTTGGCAACAGGTCCCCCGCTCGCATCAACTTGTGTTCCACATGCGGCCAAAGCGCATCGATGGGGGGGGGGGGGGGGGGGGAACCTTCTTCAAACAACAGGGCTCAGGTCACCATCATGTAAACCGCTCCACACACAGCATGGCACGCTGCTTCCTGCACATGGTGGCCCTCACCCTCACCCTTCTGCTCACGGGTGACCCTCGCACCTGCGTACGTGCTTCCTGGCATTGGCTGGGGTCACTAGTGCCCAGCTGGCTCTCCCCGACCCCAACAGAGCACCCCCCCCCCAGGGATAGCGTGCTGACTGTGGCCTTGCATGCACCTCCCAATGCCCCCTCTCGTACATGAAATTGTCCTAGGGATGGACAAACAGATTTATTTTGAAGACACCATCTGTTTCACCTTCAGAGAATGCTGTGCATGTTCACTGGTGCTCCAGACAGCCTCAGTCATCAGCTGCAACTGACCTCCTGAATACTAGGTCCAGATTTTTAACACTAACCAGTTTTGAGCACCAGCACATGCATTGGTAACATGCTTTTGTGTGCACTGCCTGGAATGCCAGTGTGTGTGTGTGTGTGTGTGTGTGTGTGTGTGTGCGTGCATGTGTGTGTGTGTGGATTAGGTTTATATTACTTTGTGGGGACCAATATGCCAAAATCTCGTATTTTGTTTGGTCATTTATGGTTAAGTTTAGGCCTGGGCAAAGGTTAGGTTCGTCATGTTGGGATTAGTTTTCCCCATAGAAATGAATGAGTTCCCACAAAAATATAATTACAAACCTGTGTGTCTGTGTGTGTGGAAGGTGGCTGGATTACAGAAACAGCACTGAGCTGTGCGTGTCACTCGCCAGGGAACTGGGGGAGTGTGTATTTGAAAACAGCTATGTGCTTATGTCTGCATGTTTGTGTATTTACGGGGGCAGCTGTGTGCGAGAGTGCGTTCAGTGACTCAGCTGGAACTGTGTGTTCAGTGTGTTGTGTGTTCAGTCACCCCACTGTAACTGTGCATGTGCTTCTACCTCCTGGCCACTGGGGGCGTGCTTCTGCATGACGCTGCCATCCAGATAGTGGAGGACGAGCGCGAAAGAGCACCGCCGTGTGCCTCACGCTCACGCCCGTGAAGAGGGTCCAGAGCTCCCCGAACCTGCACGCAGGTACTCACCCCGCTGCCCCGCCCACCCCCGGTGATGTGCGCTGCCCTGACCACTCCGCTGGCTCCTCCACTAGGGACCGCTTGCTGTATGGCTGGCGGCCACTTCCCCCTGTCTGTTTCAGCTGACCCCCCCCCCTTCCTCTAACTAGCCCCACACTGACCATCTAACCACCTCCATGGCCTCCTGCCAGCTGTCAGGAGCCCCTTACCTCCACTTTGAATGAGGCCCCCTCCTCCTACCCTTTTCCTGCTTCTTCTCCTGGCTGCACTCTGTTGTTTATCTTTCCACATAGCCCTCCTCAGTGCGGGGGGAAGGGGGGGGGGGCTCACTGGACCATAGTGTGCAAGCCTGAGCCTGTCCTGCATGCAGCCATGGCGACCGGTGGCTCTCTCAAGGCAGTTTTTGGGGTCTTACCCTCCGCCTGCCATCGCACCCCTTGACCGTCGCAGATGCAGTTTCACCTGAGCTTTCTGGATGCCGGAGGTGGACGCTGGGATCTCTCCTCGCAGCTCGGCCGCCCCGTGGCTCTATTACCCCATAGTTCATCTCTGTGGGCTTTAATCGAAGTCCAGGGCTCTGCTGTAGATGAAAGACCTGCATCTGTTGCTGTAGGGAGCCAGGACGTTAGCCTGAAGTGCGTCGTCCCTCTTAGTATGGAAACCGCACCTCATCACATCTCTCCCATGTGAAAACAGAGGAGCCTCGTCCGATTCCCCAGCATGCAGAGACCCCACGTCCAGCCTTATGGACATGTCCTCCAGATGTTCGCAAGGACGGCTACCAAACTGCTCGCTGACCTTATAGGTTCCCTTAAACATGCTGCTCCATGGCTGTGTGGGTGCCCCCCCCTCCCCTCAAAGCCAGCTAATCTAACCCCTGGCCCACCTCTCATTGGTTGCCTCTCTCTTCATTCTTCCTCTGTTTTCTCCTCTACCCCCCCCCCACCCCTAGATCTCCCTTTCCATACCACATTCACCATCCCCACCATGACGATGAAGGTTACTCTCACACCTCTGTTCTCAGGTCTGCTGTAGAGTCTGCAGACCTTGCCGTCCTCCCGCTGGCTGCTGATGACTTGCCGATGTTTATCTGACGTTCAATGTCAATTTTTTTTTTTCCAGGTAGTGAATCTCAGTCGTCAGAATCAGGTAACGGCACCGCGTATCTCTTAAATAGGGTGCATGGCTCAGCATGGCGGGGGTGGGATTTCAGGACACCTGCTGCAGCGGAGGATCATGGGAAGGCTGGCGGGTTCCTCCGCCAGCGCTGTGGGAAAGGTCAGCTCCCTCATTCTCCTCTCGCATCTCCTCACGCCCCCCCAGATGCCTGGAGGTCGCGTAGCGTCACCGACGGACTCGGGAATGGGGACGCCGGCACACCGGGGTCCTCGCTGGCAGCCAAGGGGTTCCGGAGTGTGCGGCCCAACCTGCAAGAGAAGAAGTCACCGCCCACCCTGGTAACGTCAGATATTCACACACCTCCTTGTTCCTGAGTAGCAGCCTTGCGACTGAGAGCTGCTATCATGTGATCAGTCACCCCATGTGGATCCTAACATATTTCCATCTTACCATCTTCCTCCATTCTGCACCGTATTTTTCATTTTTGGGGTAAACCCAGTTAAATTAAGAGCTCATGTGTGGCCCCCACCTCCCCCGGCCCCCATAGGGCAGAATCCATCACTGTCACACCGCAGCTGAAAAGTCCGAGCAAAATAGGGTACAGGGCTCCCCATCCAAGCCCAGAAATGGGCCAAATCAAATGCAGTGTTCTCTTTTTCCCAACAGAATAATCTGGAGGCTAATCACAAGCTGGCTGGTCTCTGTCGCGGACAGGAATGCGTCTCTCTTTGTCTCTTTGTGTGTTTATTTTAATTCAGTGGAATGATTGGAGCCTTTTGGCTTCGGAATAAATGTTGACGTGAACGTCAGTGTCTGGAAAGCACTGTGGAATCACGGAGTGGCACAGTCCGGGGATAAAGACCTCTAAATATTTCCTTTTCAGGCTTTCTGGGATTAAGCAGAAGCCCGCGAGGTTCCACCTCGCACCTGAAAGCTCTGCCTTGTTAAAATGTCCGTGTTTTATTTTGCATTAAAGTAAAACGCCTATAAGGTGCGGCCTCTAATGTTATGGTGAATATTATGGTGAATGTTATGGTGAATGTTATCGTGTCTACCCCCACCCCCACCGGCTTTTCGCCGGGTGAAAAGGTCCCACTTCCACCCCCCAGGAGGGAGAGCTACCACTCGGCCCCGGCCGGCCCTAAGCCCCCCTCTTACAGCCACCTCCACTCGCTGATGGAGGCAGGGACCGCCTCCTTTGCCCTGAGTGACAGGGTGCTCGTTCAGACAGATGCAGTCCCCCAAGGCACCAGCCCACCCCAGGTTTGGGAATGTGGAGTGCCAGCCTCCCCCCAGCCCCCACTAACCTGCTGAGGGTCACAGGCACTGCCCAGCCCCCACTCCCTCTAGAAACTTCCAAGTTTACCAACATGTATTTATTCATTTATAAGTACCAATCAACACTCCCCCGGTGGACCACATGGTAAAAGCCACTGCATCAGATCAGAATAATGCCCCCCCTCCTCACTGCAGTATGGATTTGCCCCCATCCTCTGTTCCCCAGTGTAATCCCATGAATTGGCTATGGTGAAATGTATTGCGCATGTAACCATGAGTTAGGAAACTTGTACCTCCAAGCCAAAGCAGACTCCCGCCCCTCCCCATTGGCTCCTGCAGGAGGGCCCACCCCTCAGCATCACTTCCTGTTTGACATTCTCTATGTCACTCATTCTCTATCTCTCTCTCTAACTCCCAGCCCAAGGCCCCGCCTGCCCTGTGCTCCCCCACCCCCTCTCAACCCCTGGCCCCCTCCCCGTTTGAGCGTGCCACCTCGCCGCTCACGGCGTCAGCCCTCAGTCACTACTCGTCCTCGTCTGGGGGCGGGCTGGAGGAGCTGCAGGTCGACTCCCCCCCCGGCACAGCCACACCCTCCCCAACACTGTGTCAGATGTCCGCTGTCGCCGAAGGCGTCGCCCTAACTTCCACCGCTGCCTTCGCCACCAATGTAACTATCCCCAAACCCGCCCCCCAGAAAACCCCCGTTCTCAGATACTAACTGCCGACAGCACCGTCTCGACCCATCCTGTCAACAGTCAACACTAATGTCCCATCCCTGGTCTTGCTTTTGTAACGTATGGGCCTCACACATGTGTGACACTACTGCCTCACAGAATTTATATACCGTGTTTTGGATGTTCGAATGCATACTTTAGAATTTTGAATGTGTACTTGGGAATTTAGAATGCATACTCTAGAAGAGTGTTTCCCAACCCAGTCCTCGGGGAACAACGGACAGTCCACGTTTTTGCTCCCTCCCAGCTCCCAGCCAATCAGAAACACCGAATACCTGGTACAGGTGAGCTGGGAGCTGCGAGGAAGCAAAAACGTGGACTGTCTGGGGTTCCCTGAGGACTGGGTTTGGGAAACACTGTTCTAGAATGTGTATTTTAGAATTTAGGATGTGTACTTTTGAATTGCGACTGTGTGTTAAACAGCATTTAGGGTGCATGTATTAGGATTTAGGATGTGTTAATAGTTCTTCTGGCCAGTAAAAACTATAATAATTTGTATAATTATGTAACATATCAAAAATTTGAATTATTGGTTTTTAGGGAGTGCAGTGTTTGCAGTGTGATAATCCCTCTCTGCGCTCAGTCCTGCTGTACAGGTCACGCCCTGTGCCGATTCCGCCCCGGAGAGTTTACCCTCTGTTTGAGTGTTACATGAATGCCGCGTTGTGGTGGGGTTACTGCGAAGCTAACATGCCCCCCCCAGCCTGTGTGTGGTCCTGCCCCCCTTACTAACGAATCTGACTGCTTGACTGCCAGGATGCCTTCCTCCACGCTGCGAGTCATTATTCAAACCGGTATGTCCCATGTTCCTGCACCCCCCCCCCCCAGGGCGGCATGACGACAGTGAACGGGAGCACCTGCCATGCCCAGGGGTCCTTCTCCTCACCCCCAGCGTACCCCCCACCGCCGGTGTCACTCAGCCCCTCCTCCGGACCCCTTCCAACAGGCCGGAGCACAGGTTAGTGAAACCATCCCATAATTACCCATCTGTTAATTTCTGTTTAGTTAATTGGCCTCGGCATCCAGCTTTCACTGCAAGATGGCTTCCCTGGGTCAGCGCGTGCTGTATTAAAGCAAAAACACAGAGCACCATGTGACCATGTGACTACCCCCAATGCCCCTGCCCCCCCTAACCCATTGACCTCCTTGTGCCCCCCCCCCCCCCAGAATCCCCCTTCCCCAGGGAGTCCCACACCTCTCGCATCACCGTGCCCATTGCCCGCTTTGAGGAGGAGGAACGGAGGGTGTCGGTCATTAAGGCTCCTCACTACGAGGGCATCGGACCTGTGGACGAGTCCGGCATCCCCATCGCCATCAGAACGGTGAGGGCGGAGCCTGCAGAGGGCTGCAATAGGCTGGCACATCAGTCTGACTCTACTCGACAGCTGTGATTGGCCTATGGGACTGCCATTGGCAGTAACATCAGCTTTGATTAGGCAATAGAACTGTGCATGGCAGGAAAATCGGCTGTGATTGGACAACTGGATTCATAAAGGCTGGTTGACAGCACAAAGGAGCATAAACTGCCACGCGACCCCTCATTGTATCATGCTCATTGTATCCCATCTTCATGAGGTGCACATTTACATTTATTGTAATGTTTATATTATAGTCTTTATGAATCTGCTGGGGGGAGGGGGGTGGGGGGACACTCGAAATCCATATCCCCAAGCGCCTGCTTCATTCAGCCCTGGGGGGCCTGGAGCTGCTGAGGTCAGCCAGTCAGCAGGCAGCCGTGGACCAGCCTGCGATGTATTGATTGTTCTGGCAGTCGCGCTCGTTCTCGCACGCGTTCTCTCTCTCTCTCGCTCGCTCGCTCTCTCTCTCTCTCTCTCTCTCTCTCTTTCACCTTCCAGTGTGTTCCTCCTCACAAAGCATCCCTCCTGTCCGCCTCCTCCCCCCTCTCTCTCTATCCTGAGAGCTGAGTGCCGGCTGACCGCCTGGCCAGGCACGGCTCGCAATGCCCGTCTGCCGACATTAACCGCCTTTTCTACCCCAGACCGTGGACCGGCCCAAGGATTGGTACAAGACCATGTTCAAACAGATCCACATGGTCCACAAAGCAGGTGAGGCCTTGGCTCTGTGCAGCTGCCGCCGTGCTCAGTCCTTTGGGGTGTTCACATGCCGCCGTGCTCAGTCCTTTGGGGTGTTCACATGCCGCCGTGCTCAGTCGCCGGCATGACCAGTAGGGCAGCCCGGTACCTCCTGAAGCTCCTTTATTGCTGTTTTTGTCTTGGTTTCTTCCTCAATGCTGCTTTGTGGCCAGAATCTCGCTCTCAGGGGAGTCGGCACCCGCCGTGTTTAGGGGGGATTCATTAACTGTACTCTCTGGTCACCCTTTATTCCCCTCCCTTGCGTCGCTAGGTTGGGGCTGACTTAGCAGCTTTTACCGGGCAGTTAGCATCTGCTCAGTGGGCAGTGGCTGGTGCTCTCTCCCCTTTGTGGCCCACCCCGCCCTGCTCCTCCTGTCTTCCTCTTTGTTAAACACGCATCGTGGCTCAAATGGCCGCTTACAACCCGGAGGGCCTCGGTGATGCCGCTCTTCACGCACGGCTCCTCGCAGGAGTCTCCATCTGCTCGTTAAAGCTGGTGCGAGTCCTGTGAGCCAAGGCTGGTTAGGGAGGATCTGTGCGATGAGGCGAGGGCATGCTGGGGAGGGCCTGGGGCGGGGGGGGGGGGGTAATCCATAATGTTATTTTGTGAAATACAGGATGTGGCTGTCAGCGTTTGCTACTCTTCTTGCGCATTGATGCTGACACACACGCTGACTCGCGCTTGCACACACTCATGGCTCATGCAGAGGTGGCTGGCTGCTTGAATGCTCATGTGCTTCAGTGTTACACGCACAGCCTCTCCGCACTGGGCTGTCCGGCCGACCACTCTGACCTCATTGGCCCCTTTTATGTGGGGTGGAGCTTACTCTTATCCAGTGGAATTATCTCTCATTGGTTCCCCCCAAGCCTAGTTTAATGCTGACCTTAGACGCCGGGCTCACACCCTGACTCTCCCCTGCCAGTGCTGTTTGGGCCGGTGGTCAGTGCCAAGCTGTTCACTGTAGGCTTTACCAGAGTTAGTGTGCAGTGTCTGCTGTAGGCCTCAGGGTGGGGAGGGGGGGGTGCTCGGTGCTGGAGGGGCGACCCGACAGTGCTGTCTTTGGAGGACAGGACATGTGGCCAATGCCCTTAGGGAGACCCACCCAATGCCCTCATTTGACGCATTTGTTTCTTCACGTTGCAGATGACGATTACGTAGATGCATACAGTGCCGCCTACGGTGCGATGAGCACAGGTAAGACCGTCAGTATGGGCAGCTGGACGCCCGTATCCTGATTGGCTGTGACACTTTTACGAGGAACACTGGGGGTTAAAACGCAGCACAGCGTGTGGCTTCCTCTGATTGGTGCAGGTGCCTCCCATGTGACCTTGACTGGCGCATTGCCATTCTGCCACGGTCCCCAGGGGTTGTGCTTCATGCAGATTCCTCTCGCTTTCTCCAAGATGTTGACGGCCCCGTTAATATTATTATTCTGGGAAATAATGCACCACGTTCGCTCAGTCACACACACAAGGGCCGGGGGCCCCTGATAAGGTGAGGGGCCATGGGGCCTGCTAGTCACATTAATGCTGTGGCGACCCCCCAGCGGTGTGTTCATGCTGGTACAGCAGCCGGCACCTGGTCTGCTTAGTCTGGCGCACAGGAGCATGACGGTGATGTGCCGGAGCGACTCTTTGGAGGCCTCCTTAGGCTGAGTTCCTATCTCCTTCCACCACAGATGGTCCCCCCAGCCTCCTTCAAGCCCACCCACCTCCCCGGACACACACCTACCGGCCGCTGTCTAGGAACACCACTGATGGCCCTGGGGTCCTTGGCGACCCCCCAGCCTCCGGCCTGTCGCCGTCGCCGCTCCCCCCCCCCACCCCCGCCCATGCCATCCCTGGTCCAGCTGAGGCCCCGAGAGAGGGAACGGGACCCGCCCGACACGTAAGCGCTGATGCCTCCTGCTGGACCACTCAAGAAAATGACTCAGTGTTTCCCAACCCGGTCCACGGAGACTCCCAGCCAGTCCACATTTTTGCTGCCTCCCAGCTTCCAGCCAGTCAAGACTTCCAAATACTTGGCATGGGTGTGTTGCATGCCGGGAGAGAACAAAAGAATGGACTGTGGGGATCCATGAGGTTTGGGTTAGTAAGCACTGACTCAAGTGACAGGTGGAGAGGTTAGACATACAGCTAGGAGGGTTTATGTGCACATTTTATGTGTAAAATTGTCATAGTGCAATATAGGAAACCATGTCTGAAGTAGTACATGCCGCAAATGAAAGTATGATGTGAATGGCCACCATTCACACAGGCGCATTAATGCTGCAGCAGGTATCATGTAACCAGGTGTCACTGATCCCATTTGCCTGTGTCTGGGTTTGGTTATCTGGCCAGAGCTTCCGTGAGGATTTATTTGTACCCACTAGTAATTTCCATCACTTTTTCCCTAAAAACAGGAATGAATGGGGACCCCCGGACCGAAAGGTGGACACCCGAAAGTACCGGGCGGAGCCCAGGAGCATCTTTGAGTACGAGCCTGGGAGGTCCTCCATCCTGGAGCAGGAGCGACCGGTGAGCACACTGCTCTGTCGTATCCATTGCCTAAGGGGCGCTGTGTCACGTTTTCTGTCTCCCAGACTCCCAAATGAGCCCTCTCACAGAAGGAAGCTCCGCCCATTCCTTTGTCAGGCCACACCTCCTCAACTAAACCGATTTAACTAGCCAAATAAGGGGAGTTTCTTTGACTGCCTCTCGGGTGTATATAAGGTCCTGCATGTAATCTTCTGGAAATGTCACGTGAGCCGCAGAGCAGATGCAGTGACCACATCCTGGGCATCAGGGTCGCTATGGCCTGGAAAGATTAGCGAGCCCCAGTCTGATGGTGGGAAGCTCTGCATGCATCCCGCGTAGCCTTTAGCTGTAACAGCCTCCATCCCGGTTAGCCCTTAGCCATAACCTCCGTCATGCATCCCAGTTAGCCCTTAGCGGTAACTACTGCCATGCATCCCGGTTAGCCTTTAGCTGTAACAGCCGCAATCCCAGTTAGCCCTTAGCCGTAACCACCGCCATGCATCCTGGTTAGCCCTTAGCCGTAACCACCGCCATGCATCCCAGTTAGCCCTTAGCCATAACCTCCATCATGCATCCCAGTTAGCCCTTAGCGGTTACTACTGCCATGCATCCCGGTTAGCCTTTAGCTGTAACAGCCGCAATCCCAGTTAGCCCTTAGCCGTAACCGCCGCCGTGCATCCCGGTTAGCCTTTAGCTGTAACAGCCGCAATCCCAGTTAGCCCTTAGCGGTAACCGCAGCCATGCATTCCGGTTAGCCTTTAGCCGTAACAACCACCATCCCGGTTAGCCCTTAGTGGTAACCGCCGCCATGCATCCCGGTTAGCCTTTAGCTGTAACAACCACCATCCCGGTTAGCCCTTAGCCGTAACCACTGCCATGCATCCCGGTTAGCCTTTAGCTGTAACAGCCGCAATCCCGGTTAGCCCTTAGCGGTAACCGCAGCCATGCATTCCGGTTAGCCTTTAGCCGTAACAACCACCATCCCGGTTAGCCCTTAGCCGTAACCACTGCCATGCATCCCGGTTAGCCTTTAGCTGTAACAGCCGCCATCCCGGTTAGCCTTTAGCTGTAAATGCAATTAGGAGCTATACTGCTTTCTCATGGCCAGTTTTGTTTATAGTTGCATGTCCAGAATGAAGTAAAAGGCTGTTACAGCCTCTCTGTGATTTTTCAATCCTGCTTCTTGACATAAATCAATGAAGGGGCTCAATTGGCTGAGAGACAGGCCGAAGCAGACTCCAGCACACTCACAGGCACCGAGAATAATCATTTGAGCTACAGAGGCCCAGTTCTGGGGGGATCAGTGCTGTTTTCCATTGGAATGGAAACGCTATATCACCCTCCATCTGAACACGTGAAGTAGCCTCTGGGTTTAGCAGCATCTGTTGACCAGTACAGTCATACAGAATAGAGTATTATACTGGTTATTCATGTTAGTCTGGTGGCTTATGTTAAGCCGGCAGCTTGTGTCAGTTTATCTTATACTGGTCTGGCAGCTTACGTTAGGCCAGTGGTTTACATTAGTATGGTAGCTCACTTTAGCCTGAGAGCGTATGTTAGCCTGATGACTTACTTTAGCATGGTAACTCACTTTAGACTGATAGCATATGTTAGCTTCGTAGCTGATGCTGGCTTCTTTGAGGTGCCATTAAGCTGAGAGCTGTAGTACTGCAGTTTCACAGTTTTTTCTCAGTTTATGTATGACAAAAGTGGTGTGTTAAGAATATCGTTCAAAGGTTACAGGGACACCAGACTGAACACCAACTAAAGTACAAATATGGCAACAGCAGGGACACTGTTACTCAATGCGCAGTTATCACCTCGTATTTCTGGGGTGTCGTCGTTCTCCTGCCATGGTGAGTAATTTCACATAGTTTTTCTGAAGATGAGTCAACGTGAGTGAGTCATAGCCATGGAGACCCAGCGAGGAGTCCGTGTCTGTGCAGGGGGGGCAAAGGTGCAGTTCACTCCTGCGTGCAATTCGGGAGTGCTCTCATCTGTGTGACAGGAAAGCACCAGCAGGCTCCCAATCCCTAGATGATTAGCAATCAGCTGGAAAAGAGCCTGATCACCGTGCCAGGAATCTGCCTGGGGGGGGGCAGCGCAGGCGGGAGTGTGTGGGATGTGTGTTTCTGTAGACGGCGCAGGAACGACGGTGCCAGTGGAAGAGGGGAAGCGTGAGCTTGTGCGCTGGGCGCCTGCTGCCCCCTGCTGGCAATCTGGCAGTACTGTCATCCCTGTGTCTTCATTTGGGGGATCGAGCGCAGAACCCAAAACGTGGGAGTTGTAGCTGGGGGGTCTGTTGTCAAACCCATCCCATATCTCTGTGTGCTCTCTCTCTGTCTGCCCCCCAACCCACTCCTCCCCTTTTGCTTTCTGCTCCAGACTAGTGCCTTAAACCCCGATGACATAGATTTAGAGAACGAACCCTGGTATAGGTTCTTTTCCGAGCTGGAGTTCGGGCGGCCGGTAAGTGCGTGTGCTCTGCGTGGCTCTAACCCCCCCCCTCCCCCCCCCCAATGAGGGCTGCGGTCCCCCATGGCCCCCTCAGCCACCTGCCTGACACCAAGGGGCATGTCCCCCGGCATAGGGCGTGCCTCTGTGCATTTCCTTGGAAATGTAGATCACTACCACCCTCACTTCAAAACACATTTTCACAGAACTTCCTTTAATTATGTTGGCTTTTAAGAGGATTCACACAAAGCAGCTCCTTAGTAAGATTTGAAAATATCCTTTCTGTCTTGTAATAAGAAAGTTCCCTTGACTTTGAGGTTCTCCCATTTATCTTAGTTTTTTTCCTGTCATTGTCTTTTCTGAGTATTTGGTGATGGAAAAAATGTGCTCAGGAAAAATGGGAATCAAAGTCTTTCTTATCATAAGACATCCATTAATGTCCAGAAGAAGCAGGGGACGTGTGATTTGTGGAGGCCGTTTTGATTGGCTGACTGGAACACGCAGACGTGCATGTGGGCCACCTCAGCTGTCCTGATTGGTGCTCTCTGCCTCGCATGGAAATATGCAGGCACTTATGACCCTGCATTTAGAACATTAGAAACCTGGAGCCAGGAGGTTACGGGTCTTTCACAGTTTGACCATGGATCTCTATTCGGCTTCCCCTCCGTCTCTGCTGCCGTGTTTTACTGAGCTCTATTTATGTCTGCTGCTACTTGGTCACATGACTAGCTTGCTCAATAACTATTAGAAAGAGGAAGTAACTGCTGTGAGCCTTACAGACACACAGACAAACGCACAGACACGCACATACAGGCACAGACACACACAGCACACACAGACAGGCTACTAAAACTGACCCCTGCCGCCTGGCAGTTTGGCATGAGGGCAGTGCGTTGCCCTCCTGCAGACGGTGCACATGTGACAGGCGTTGTGTGTGCTCACTCACTTTCCTGACAGACAGCCCTGAATGGCGCCATAATCGCAAATCCACGGACCATTCCGCACATAGTGTTTGTTAAGTAGCGTGTGATGCTAATTCCCCCCCCCCCCCCGTATCCCCCCTTTACCGTTTACCATCTCTGCCACTCTGCATGGCGTGTGTGTGTATAAGTGTGTGTGTGCTTAAGTGTACGCGTGCGTGTCCTGCTTGGTCTGCTTCAGTTTTCTAATGATGTCACTCTCTCCACATGTTCTTTCCCATGATGCCTCTGACTGTTCTCCATCTCATCTCCACCTCCTCTTCCTCCTCCTCCTCCTCCTCCTCCCACCGCTGCCTCTGACACTCAAGCCTCCCAAAAAGCGGCTGGATTATAATCCAGACAGCGCCCCCGCTGGGCTCTTCGAGGTAACCCCCCAGTCCGATATGTCGCTGGCTCATGCCTAGCTCCGCCCTCACCCCTGCCTCGGCCGTGTCCGCCGGTCTGCCCCAGTGCATCCTCCCGTGACGTGACAGCTGGTGTGGGGCTTCATGGGTGTTGCCTGCAGTGTGGCTGCTGCCATGTGCGTGACAGACGTGCGCATGTGACAGACGTGTGCATGTGACAGACGTGTGCATGTGACAGACGTGTGCACCATGGTGTGAAGCTGATTCACTTGTATCACATACCGGCCATATAATTCATCCACACATTTGAATCATAACTATATAATTATAACAACCTTGGTATATTTTCCGTTACGGCATCTCTATGATGGGTAAATTTTCCTGGTAACCAAGTACAGGCAGAAAGCTTTTCTGTTTACAAAACATAGAGACGATTTAGCTGAACCATCTAAACAAAATTCTGTACAATCAGTGATGCCATCACTTACCTCACATTTGTCTGCTGTGCTGTGATTGGTCAACCTGACACGGTTTCCAATCAGAATGGGCAGGCAGAGGTTTCTGGCTGGTAAACAGCCATGTGTCATTGCTAGTGAGAGGGGGAGGGGATTTGTTACAGACAGGCGGCTGGTCCCTCAGAGCTCCTTACATCTGCTCCTCTGCATTGTATCGACAAGGCTGCCCCCTCCCAATTGCAAGAATTTTTTTTGTCTGCGTTGGCTGTGCTGATTGGAGGCGTCGAGCGTGGAAACGACCGTGCAGGGAGAAGGGGACGGTTTCCCGGAGGCATCAGCGGCGCGCTGCAGAATCAGCAAGCGCGTTGGAGTCACAGCACCCACAGATTTGTGGGGAGGGACCAGTGTTGCTATGGAAACTGAGGCAGGTCACTAGGAGGAAAAAGAGGGGCATTGCCACCTCTGCGGTTTCTGAGGGGTCTGTCGCTTGTGACGGGTCTGACAGTGCGACCGGGGTGAAGTCTCTGGGCCAATGCAAAGCGGGAGGGGGTGAGGTTAGGGCGGGTTGTCCATGAATGGATGCTGACAGCTCGACCAATCAGAGCAGAGCAGGGGCGGGACAGGCGTGCCAACTGGGCATTGTGCGTCTCACAGCTTTTGTTGCCGTGAGATCAGGCTTCTCTTTGTTCTTCACTCTTTTTCAGACATCTTTGCAGCTCACTCCAGCGGACAGGGAGACAGACAGGCCATTGAGGTGAGATTTTTCACCCTGTTACACACAGACACAGATGATCACAGACAGGTAACCACAGACAGACACAGATAATCACAGACAAACACTGATAATGACTGACAGGCCATTGAGGTGAGATCTGCCATCCTGTTACACACAGACACGGATAATGACAAACAGATAATCGCAGACACTGATAATAACAGACCGACACCAAAAACCACAGACAAATACTCACAGACACAGGCCTTTTAGGTGAGATCTGCCACCCTGTTGTATACAGACACAGATGATCACAGACAGACACTGATAATCACAAATAGACGTAGACAGGCCATTTAGGTGAGATCTTCCACAGAGATACAGACACACACAGTCCCATTCAGGGTCTTGACCATCACTAACATATCTCAATTTTGCCCCCCCCCCCCCCCCCCCCCCAGCTCAGCCAGCGATTACAGAAAACGGCGAAAGTCTGAGCCAGCGTTCAGCCAGCCCGGACAGCGGGGGGATAATAATGCACCCCAGCCATCTCCCAGCCCCGGGGAACCCCCCAAGGCTAGCAGTGGCACCCTGAGGAGACCGCTGGCTCGCTCATCGCCCTCATCACCGTGCAGGGTCAAAGGTATGAGCAAGTTCCTGCTGGGCGCTCAAATGGGCAGACTCACATGCACGCACACATCTAGTCGTACGCCATCACACTGACTGTATTACTCTGACACACTTATGGTATCCCACCTGCACTGACCCCTCCCATCCTCCAGGAAGTCCCGCCCCCTGTTTTCCTGCTTTTCCCCTTTCTCTGACTCCTCCCATCCCCCAGGAAGTCCCGCCCCCTGTCTTCCTGCCTTTCCCCTTTCTCTGACTCCTCCCATCCCCCAAGAAGTCCCGCCCCCTGTTTTCCTGCCTTTCCCCTTTCTCTGACTCCTCCCATCCCCCAAGAAGTCCCGCCCCCTGTTTTCCTGCCTTTCCCCTCTCTCTAACCCCTCCTGTCCCCCAGGAAGCCGCACCCCTGTTCACCCTCTCTTACTGACTTCACCCCTGTCTGTTTTTCTGTCACCCCTGATCGCTGCTAATCTCTTCTCTTGCTTCTCTCCTGCCATGCTGCTCTGTATGGATCTCCAAGGTGGGATTATTAGCCCGGTTTACTCACTGCAGTTAGCTAGTTCAGGTATCGGGCGTGGCAGTTCACGTGACTCTGCCCGCCTTGGCCCCCCTGCCACCCCGGTCCCAGCTTTCGCCTCCACCACCCCCCCGGATTCCAAGCGTTCTGTGTGGCAGACACACCGGCAGAATGCAGAGACGTGGAGCAGCGGCGAGGATGTGGCGATGCCTCGTCTTAAGTCACGGAGCTGTGACGACCTGTTGATGGACGGGGGCGGGACGGGGGCCAGGGCTGGGAACGGGCGCACACACTCAGAGAGCCCCCCCCCTGACTCACCCGAGCCTCGGGCACGACTGCGGGCAGCCCACGATGCACCGGGCTTCCTGCAACTCTACCGCAAGATGCACAGGATCGACCGGCGTGAGCTGCTGGCGTCTGAGGTGATCCGCTCGGTGCGGGCGCGTATCCTGGAGCTGGAGGCGGAGCGGCGTGCCGAGCGGGCGTCTGAGTGGCGGGCACAGGGCGCTGAGGTGCCACGTGACATGGTGCCCACGCGCATTTCTGAGTATGAGCAGCTCATCCAAAAGTCCCGCTCCATGCCCAACCTGGATGAGGCGCCAGGCTCCGAGGGCACCACCCCCCCGCCGCCGCTTTTCCATCGAGTCACTCCTGGAGGAGGACCAGCCCGCCCGGGACCCCCCTGAGGGCCGGCCACAGCGGCCCGAGAACGGTGGCCCCCCCGGGGCAGGCCACGCAGCCCCAGATGGTCCCACCCACGCACGTTTCGACGGCTCGGACAGTGAGCACGACGCCCCGCCCTCTGAGCTGAGCGACTTCATCCAGGTGGAGGGCTCATCCTTCTGCAGCGAGAGCGAATTTGACCGCTGCTCCCTCACCTCATCCGAGAGCCTTTACGGCTCAGGCAGCCATCGGCACCACCTGCACCTGCACCACCTTCCCCAACCACCGCTTCACTCGCGCCACACCCACAGCTCTTGCAAGGGCCGCTGCCCCGCCTCCTACACGCGCTTCACCACCATGCTGCGCCACGAGCGTGCCCGGCGGGAGCGCCGCCCCCCTCTGCGGCGCGAGGAGGCTCAGCCTGGCCTCTCCAAGCTGGCCTTCTTGGTCAGCCCAGTGCCTTTCCGCCGGAGCAAGGGCTCGCCCCCAGAGAGGTCGTCCCGCAAGCAGAAGCGCAGCGGGAGCTCTGTGTACGACGCGCTGGACCGTGCCCTGCGGGACGTCTGTGAGCACCTGCGGGCCCGTGGCAGGGGCGGGGCCTGGGCCGAAGGCCCTGAGGAGCGTGTGCTCCGCCGCCTGCTGTCGGAGCTGCTGCCTGACGTGCCCGAGAGGGACTCCTCGCTTCGGAGCCATCGGCAGCATCCGGCATACTCCCCGCAGCCAGACGGCTCCCCCTGCTGGCCCGAGCGTGACATGGCACCTCACAGTGCCTCTTTCCAGGGGAACAGCTATGCAGACTACAACGAAGGTGGAGCGCGCGCGTGCCCACAGCCCATCATCGCCCCCATCCACCCCCCCACCACCCCACCTCATGTCTGTACATCCGCCGCGGCCTCGTGATCGTGCTTCCTCGCACGATTCCTTCCCCCCCGTTCACAGAGGATCCACGGACGCCCGTACGCACGCCGATCGGGCCTCTCCCGCCAGCCGCCTCTCGTCTGAATGCAGCTTTGCGGCGCTGATCCAATCTTATATCTGTCCTCGTCTACCTTTTTTGTGGTCCGGATGTTTCTGATGCAGGGTTTTCTTGTGACTCTGTAGTAGCAGCACGGGACACAGCACACTGACTCTACGCTGTTTCGCTGTTGTCACTCGTGTCCTGTGCTGTAAAATGCATGCCTTTGTGACACCATCCAGGGCTAGATGCTGCTGATACCGTATGTCCCGTCCCCAGACCCCCTTCTGGCAGACTACTGGATACAGCAGTGCTTTGATTGGCGTAGATGTGGCAGCCAGTAGCGTTGCTGCCATGGTTTTACTGTTCATGGGGGGAATATGTCACCATCTCTGTGACTGAAGAAAATAAATATACTCATTTTGTTTTTGTGTATGAATAGCAGCATCTGCAAAGTGGTGCCAGTCCATAATATTCCAGTGTCAGTGTGTCATCAGTAAAGGGGCTTTTTCATTCCGTGAGGAGGTGGTCTTGGGGGGTTGGCTGGGGGTGGAGTCTGCATGACGTGGTTGTGCTCACCCTCCATGCATCCTTGTCTGATGAACCAGTGCTTCACTGTGCCTTCACCCTCTACCCCCCCATACATTTTCTGAATGTCCCCGCCCCCCACCCGGGCACTCACCTATCCATCGCCTGGTCCACGCATGCGGGGGGGGGGGGGGGGCATACTTGCATCCGGGCCCACAGGCCCTCTCTCACAGCCCTCCCCTGTGTCTCCCCACAGATCAGGATGGATCCAGGACTTACCCCTACCCTGAAGGGGGGCAGTACGGGAACCACAAGAGAGGGCTGACCCCCGATAAAGAGGTAAGGGACCACTTGATACCCCATCGTGAGCCACCTGTTTTTAGGGTTTACTTCCTTGTTCCCATTGCATGGATATCTGTACCCCCCCCCACCTTATGACATCATCCAGCGTTCTATGTTGATGGTACTGTGTGTCCTACCCTAGACCCCTTTAGCCAGACTATTGGCTGAGGCAGGGCTTTGATTGACATGTACCTGGCACCATAGTACATTTACCCTGGCATGTATCTTAGCTCCGCTGCCGATCCCTATGGTTCACCAAAGTCTCTCTCCTGACAGAAACAGCCTGCTCGAGCCATTTACGATTTCAAGGCGCAGACTGCAAAGTAAGTGTGTCTGCCTTCCTGTGTGTGTGTGAGGGCCTGTGATGAGACTGTACTGGGCTCGCTAACAGGTGCCGTTGCATCTCTCAGGGAGCTAACATTCAAGAAAGGGGACGCCATCAGCATTATCCGGCAGATCGACAGCAACTGGTACGAAGGGGAGCACCGAGGCCGCTTGGGGATCTTCCCCATCTCCTACGTGGAGGTGCGTCTCTCTGTATCTCCATGTGTGTCTTGTCTCTGATCCTCTGTCTGTACGTCCACACTGCGTGTGTCTCTGATCCTCTGTCTGTACGTCCACACTGCGTGTGTCTCTGATCCTCTGTCTGTACCTCCACACTGCGTGTCGTGTGTTTGATTTTCTGTCTGTATCTGCACACTGCGTGTTATGCCTGTGATTTTCTGTCTGTACCTCCATACTGTGTGTCATGTCTCTGATTCTCTGTCTGTACATCCACACTGCTTTTCGTGTCTCTGATCCTCTGTCTGTACGTCCACACTGCATGTGTCTCTGATCCTCTGTCTGTACCTCCACACTGCGTGTCGTGTGTTTGATTTTCTGTCTGTATCTCCACACTGCGTGTTATGCCTGTGATTCTCTGTCTGTACCTCCATACTGTGTGTCATGTCTCTGATTCTCTGTCTGTACATCCACACTGCTTTTCGTGTCTGTGATTCTCTGTCTAATTCCACACTGCGTGTGTCTCTGATCCTCTGTCTGTACCTCCACACTGCAGGTTGTGTGTGTGATTTTCTGTCTGTATCTCCACACTGCATATTGTGTCTGTGATTCTCTGTATGTACCTCCACATTGTGTGTCGTGTCTCTGATCCTCTGTCTGTATATCCACACTGCGTGTCATGTCTGTGATTCTCTGTCTGTATCTCCACACTGCGTGTCATGTCTGTGATTCTCTGTATCTCCACACTGCATATCGTGTGTGTGATTCCTTGTCTGTACTTCCACACTGCATGTCATGTCTATGATTCTCTGTCTGTATCTCCACACTGCATATCGTATATGTGATTCTTTGTCTGTACTTACACACTGCATATCGTGTCTGTGATTCTCTGTCTGTACTTACACACTGCATGTCATGTCTGTGATTCTCTGTCTGTACTTACACATTTTGTGTCGTGTCTGTGATTCTCTGTCTGTGTCTCCACACTGCATGACATTTCTGTGATTATCTGCCTGTATCTCCACACTGCGTGTCGTGGCTGTGATTGTCTGTCTGTATTTCCACACTGCGTGTCATATCTGTGATTCTCTATCTGTATTTCCACACTGCTTGTTGTGGCTGTGATTATCTGCCTGTATCTCCACACTGTGTGTCGTGTCTGTGATTCTCCGCCTGTTCCTCTTTTTTAGGCTTCTGATTCTCTGTGTCTTCCTGCAAGCATCTTCTTGTTGCTGTATTAAAGGTCTGACCCCCCCCCCCACAGAAACTCCCCCCCACAGAGAAGCAGCAGCAGCCAGCCAGGCCGCCACCCCCAGCACAGGTCCGAGAGATCGGAGAAGCAGTGGCTCGCTATAACTTCAACGCGGACACCAACGTGGAGCTGTCTCTGAGAAAGGTACCGCGTGCTGGAGGCCATTGGAGCTGCCCTGTACGCTCTGCTCAGTCTTCGACACCACCTGGAATAAGCGTCACCCATTCTTGTATCTTAGGGACCATCTGGATATAGGTATCTCACAAGGAGTGTCTAAGGGATCATCTGAAGTTATTCGTGCTTCTGTCTTAATGCTATGACCATTAAGAATCATCAGCATCCACTGAGTTATCACTAGTTAAGGGAGAAAAATTAACCCAAAACAATCAGCCTTGTCCAGTCATGGACTGGTTTAACCTACTAAGTTCATTAGTTGATTATTTTATTGGTGTCCATTGGGTAAAACCTGGCATGGTAATCTGGTCTTGCTGTGTCCTCGTCACTGGCCAGTAGTACTCTGACATTGCTGTGCATGTGCCTATGTGTGCACGCATGTGACAGGGCGAGAGGGTGGTCCTGCTCAGGCAGGTGGATCCAAACTGGTATGAGGGGAAGATTTTGGACACCCAGCGCCAGGGTATCTTCCCCGTGTCCTATGTGGATGTCATCAAACAGTCTCCCAGCACCCCCAGCAGGAGCCCGGGCTCACAGGGCTACGGCAGCGACCGGCCGGCCGGCCCCCCCTCCTCCAAGGTAAGAGTGCCTGAATCGGGTTCTGGACGGGCCTAGGACCCTAATAATCAGCATTCTCACTCTTATTCTCCTCTCGCGAGCAGTGAAGGGCTCCCGCTTTCTTGGTAGGGCAGCCTCTGTTATCCCGGGGACTGAGTTCCTGTAGAACAGGTTGAAGGTCCAGAGGTTGCACAGGTCATTAGTTGGTTTTCAGTGTATCTTCTGGTCTTTCGCTGGGTTCTGATGGTTCTTCTCTTCTCACAAGCCGATGTTCACAGCCCCTGCCTTTGGCACACCATCGCCATTGCCGAAGTGTAGTTCCTCCCCTGTCCCCCAGAGGGCGCACCTTCAAGCCATCACAAGCGAGTGGATCTCGCTCACCTTGGGAGTCTGCCCCACCATGGGAAGCCCTCCCCCCTCGCCTCCACCCCTCCCAGCTGACCTTCTGTCTGATCTGGATGTCTTCAGCTCAGCAGCTCCGCTGAGACTCCTACTTACTCCACTACTGAGCCCCACCTTCATGACACAGAAAGAACCCATCCCTCCAGCCCCCTCCTTGGAGGCCCCTCCCATCTCCCTGCCTACCTACACAAGCTCTCTCATTTCTCAAACTAATCCTGCTCCTCCTGTGCCTGCCTGTACCTCCCACCACGGAAACAAACCCACGGGTTCCCAGGAGAACCCACTGTCTCTGCAGCCAGATCATGCAGCAGTTTCCCCTAAGGATGGTGCTCCTGGAGACTTGGGTGTCAGGCATTTACCCCTCGTGAGTAAGGAACAGCCATCTGTGGATGAACAGAGCAGGTATCTGGACCTAGTGCCCATTACCCAGGAGAACCTGTCAGAGAGTGAGTTTGCGCTGGAGACCAGGTCAGAGGTAGAGCTGTCAAATGAGGTCCTGGAGCTACACGTTGAGGAGGACCCCTCTGAGAGCGGCCCGATCCTTACACAGAGTGGAGCTTCAGTCCGAGAGGTAGCGCTTGCATGGTCTGATGTTTTACTCTTTAATGGTACCGTGCCTCACTAACCAAGTATGAATCTATCTAATGTTAGGACACCGTGGCCAGATCACTACTTGTAAATTCCTATGTGGTTTGTGGAGCTTGCATTGGTCGGACAGCCCAGTGTCCTTGTTTGTTTAGCCTGTGACAGCAAACATGTTGATTCTGAAGGTCTTCGGTATCTGCGGTCCCTCCCCCGCTAGGTCCACGTTTCCTCAGATGCCGCCCAAGACTCTCACACCCTGCCTCTGTCATGCCCCGCCCCTCCCCCTCCTGCCACCCCTCCCTCGGCCACGCACTCCCCCTGCCTGCTGCCTTGGTCACCGAAGATGAAGGTATTATGTGGAACCACATCAGTAACCCTGACCCTCTGAAAATGAAAGGCCATAGATGGCACTCCCTGCCCCCAAGATGAAAAAGTAACGTTTAACCCATTAAAAGAGGCTGAGTGTGTGGCATCAGGAGCTGTGTAAGGAGGTGCTGAGGATTGAGGAGGTGAGGAAAGCAAGTGAGATACTGTACAGTCCATTCTGTTTGCATAAACTCGATTATAACATGATATCAGTAAATGAAGACACTTCTGACCTGTGTATAAGATCTAATCTGACATCAGATTAGCATGGGCTGGGAGAACCCTTTAAAGGCTGCGAGTGTTCACAGCAGGAGCTGTTCTCTGTGTGTGTGTGTGTGTGTGTGTGTGTGTGTGTGTGTATGTGTGTGTGTGTGTGTGTACGCTCGAAGCTCACCCCAAACCCTGTGGTTCTGGTTCTTTCAGCCGCCTTTGAAATGTGACATTGTCGCGGACGGTAAACCCCCCCTTAGCCCCCTGATGTCCAGGAGGTCATGCAGGTCATCTGCAGGTCACGCCTCAGGGGCCTCTTCCAGGGTAGGGTCACGTGTGTCACCCGGGAGGGGGTGCAGCCCACAGCCCCTCTTTGCCTGGGATATGATCATTTCTCCTACTAATACCATGAAAACCTGCCCTTTGCCCCGCCCCAGAGACCAGCACATCAAGGCCGGAGATAGTTACCCTTCAGGAATGGTGGTTCAAAGGTGGTAGGAATTTATACGGCTGCTGTGATTGTAATTGCTGTAATTCAGCTGTGGCAGTAAATACGTTGTGTCAGAAGTTGCCATTTGGCTGATAGCTCTGTGTGGCTTGGGGGCGGGGCAGGAGGGCGTGTCCTGGATGGACTGAGTCCTTCCTCCTGGGCGAGTATGCATGTCAGAACCGGGCGTGACGCATGGTCTGCCAGTGAGGAACGGGCCACCCAGGACTAATGCGAGTCGCTGGTGAGCCTGCCGCTGTGTTTGGTAACCCTGCCTGGCAATTGTTACTGTCTTCAGAGCCAAACCTGCAGTGCTGTTGGTCCTGCTTTGACTAAGCACTTGCCTTGCCCGATAATAAACGTAGAATTTGTTATTTCACGTCTTTCTCTCCTCTTTCCCTCCCCTTCTGTGTTCCCGCATGCCCCGCCCACCACCCCACCCAGCCCCTCCGGCCCGCCTTTGTGCGAGACACCCAGCCCTGTGGAGGAGAGCTGTGAGTGACCCTGCCTCCCGCCCGCCATGTGAAGATTCTCCCACCGCATCCACACAGTGTGTACCTAAGTCCTGTCTCTCTCTGGCGCCCCCTTCAGGTTCCAGGCCCTGTATAACTACCTGCCCCGTAATGAAGATGAGCTAGAACTGAAAGAGGGGGACCTGGTGGATGTCATGGAGAGGTGTGACGATGGCTGGTTTGTGGGTAAGCCGACATGGGTCCATGAGCCTCGCAGGGGGCCAGGACTGAGCCAAGATTTGCCCACAGCGTCAGATTGCGTGTCAGTGCCACGGACTGTACCCAGGGTGTACCCAAGTCTGGTGCCACCTGCTGACTGGGATGGGCTCCAGGCAAAAGAAAAGTAAAAGATGGATGGAGACACAAATATTTTACATTTGTACCCTGAGTCTGTGCTCTGATTCCTGCTTGATCTCACAGCCACGTCATGCATGGTCATCTGACAGAGATACATTGAAATCCCCTCCATGCCCCCTGACCCGTTCAGAGCCGTGTTAAAAATGTGATCCCTGCTCTCAAGGTGTTCTCAGGCTTTTTTTTTTTGGGTGGGGGGGGATGAAGATTTCAGTCCGTCTGTCTCGGCAGAAGTGTCACAGCAGCCAGACAGCTGGCGCATTAACGAGCGCATGGCTGGGGATCACAGCGCAGAGCCGTGATGTCACAGCAGCCGGACAGCTGGCGCATTAACGAGCGCATGGCTGGGGATCGCAGCGCAGGGCTGTGATGTCACTCGCTGGCTCCGGGCCGCGCACCAAACGTGCCGCATTAGCTGCCTTATCCACTTCGGTATTTTTGTCCTTCCTATTATCGAGACTGCTTTTCTGCTAAATCAAGTGTGTACCGTCTGACTCGATAGACAGGAGGCACTGATACCCTCTTGTTTCCATGACGATTTCCCCAAACCGTCAATGGAGCAGAGGGGCATCACTCATCTGCTCTCTGTGATCCTCCCTCCAGGTACCTCCAGGAGAACCAAGATTTTCGGGACGTTCCCTGGGAACTATGTGAAGCGACTGTAGGCTCCTGGAAGTGAGGGCGTCATGGACGCGTGTGCGTCTGACACGGAGGATAGCCGTTAGCGCCGGCTGGCCCCCCTTTCCGAGGGCCCGGCCCGGCGACAGCTGCACCTGCTTCACGTTCCGGTCGCCGCCTCTGCTCGGGGCCCAGCGGACAGGAGAGTCAAAGGTCGTCACCCGCGGTGACCGGAAGCCACTGCCCCATAGTGTAGTGAGGTTATGACTTCATGTAGTATGTTGTTTTGAGACTATTTCATCTTATTAATAATAAGCTTTTTTGTTTTTTGTTGATATGCAATAGCTATAAAGAGCGAGGGAGTCAAACGGCATTCCCTCTACCGAAATGTACACTCACAGCCTGCTCGGAGTCACTGATAGATTGTAAACCTCCTTTGCTGTATAACAAAGTGCCCTTTTTGGCTGTCCTTCTCTTCGTTGTTTTTCTTTATTTTCTTTTTTTTTGGGGGGGGGGGGTTGTCCACCACATTAGCTGACATGTATTATCCTTTACGGTTTTTCAGTGACTAAGGAGGGTGGGGTTATTAGTGAGGATGTGTTATTGAGCACCAGTGAGTAAATTGCCCAGTCAGCGGGTGTTTGTAAGCAGAGCTAATAGCTAGCAGGCTGCCCCCCCCCACCCCACCCCCATCACTCAGGTGCTCACTCCAGATTAGCTGATCAGGCCTGACTGAAATGTTGCCATGGCGATTTTATGCCCCTTGGTTAATGGATGGTATAATACCACAATACAGGAATACTCTGTCAGTGTTAGTCTATGAGCCCCCCCACCCCCCCCCCCCCGCCTCCTGCCACACACAAAACATCATTTAAGGGCTTAAACCAGCAGTGGCACAGTGTCATAACTGACTAAAGTGTTCCTGTTTGCTCATAGCAGACGGTGCTACTGATGTGCTACCTGCGAGCTGCAGGTCATGGACCCAAAGTGTAAACCCTTCGTAGGATTAGAGAGGGCCGCTGTGACGAGAAAGGTATTTAAGGGCAAAAACACAGGTGTCTTCGTCTGTGCTACAATGAAAAATGAGTCTCTTCCTTTTAAAAATAAGTTTTTTTTCTTCGCTTATGCCAGTTCAGTAATGGGGCGGTTCTGTCCGCGCTCCAGATGGGCTTTGAAGTTAAGTGTACTAAACACTAAAGATCTTTTTTTTTAATTTTGTCATTTTATTTAAAGGACAAAAGATGTACTGAAGCTAATATAGTCACGTGTAGTTCTCTGTGTTCGACCGTTGACTTCTGCGTGTCTGCTTGGAGGGCTGATGCAGCTGTATGAGGAAAACACTTCATCAGGATGTTTAGGTTTCGTTTTGGAATCGTTCGGAGTTCAGACCTCCGTCTGAGGGCCGGGAGCAGGCAGCAGGAGCCGAATCACGAGTCGTGTGGGCGGTTTGCTATCGACGGAGGGCTGCCCCAAATTCGCGGCCCCTGCTCCCCCCATCACCTTCCCCTCTGTCAGGTTTTCTATGTCTTTTGTATCAAGCTGAAAATCAATTAAACCCACTGATTTATAAAGACTGCTCACCCAGAGCTACTCTGTGTTGTTTCCCTTTCCTGTCTCCCACAGCTCCTGCTTGTTTAAGTGATTGCAATATTCTGACTCGAATGGGGGGCTGGATTTATGCAAAAACTTAAAGCGTTACTTTAGAAATAAATGAGAACAATCTGTTTATTAGAAGCGGGAAATGTGTTTGTGAGTTCTCTCTCTGCTAGAGAGAGACCATCCATGCAGACTGCTTGGAACGTTGCTATGGGAACACCACATCCCCTCCTCTGTTTCTAAGGAGACCTAAAGTCCACAGCACTATCAGACAGAGTGTGTGCATATGTGTGTATGTGTGTGTGCTTGTGAGTGTGTGTATCCCTATTTATGTGTGAGTGTGAATGTCCCTGTTTATATATATATATGTGTGTGTGTGTGTGTGTGTCTGTGTGCATGTGAAGCTCATAAATGTATCACGATACTGTTTTGTTTCTCTGGCTGTTTGCTTTGATGGATAGTTGTATAGCTAATAAACTATATCTTCATATATTTCCCTGTGATCATTACATCACTAAGCTTGTCTCTGGGGAACAAATTATCGGCATGTCAGTTCAGGGACCAGCCCAGTGATGTTTGCAGGGAGAGCAGTATAAGCGCTGATGTCCCCTTGCCTGCTAAATGCACTCCATGAAAGGACTTTGTCTCATCTAGATATGAGTCACTCTGCCCCCTCCTGGAGACCTGTGGCCTCTTCCTCGTATCTGCCTCTGGGATCGGTTGCCTGGGGTCATTACCGTTTCCGGGATGGGCCCGGTATCAGAAAGCTGCACCCGTAATTCTCACTACGTGTGGGATACTCGCTTCCTGCCTCTGACAGCCTTGATCGGTCTTTATTTGTCCAAAGAGCAGCTCATCCCCTGGGCGTCTATAGCAACCGGGTAAACAAACTCTGCGATCCCAGGGATGCTGGCTCCTATGCCCCAGCTGTCAGAGGCTCCCAGGCTGCACGCGAAGCCAGTTTTCGGTTAATCTGACATCCCGCGCCTGGATGACAGCTGTGATAAACAGGGTGACAGACCTCCAGGGTGTCCATGGCAACACAGAAGCGGGTTCACCTGGAGTCAGCCGTCCACTACGTTGCCCCAGTGGCGATACCGTGCTCTTGGTTCCTGGGGGAATGAAGGCAGCGGGAAGCAGGTAACTTCTGGGGATCTGGCCTGACGTCCAGGTGCAAAAAGCCTCCCTGGGCCTAGTCCAGCCCGATACGCATGGAATGCACTGCCGTAGCCGCCTCTGCCAGACTGGGCTTAGGCTCCGCACCAAATAAGGGCACAAGTGATGCGGGCTGGCCTCAGGCGGGAGGATCCAACTCAGGGGGGAATAGCAGGCCTCGGGCAGGAGGATCCACAGCGGGGGAAGCAGGCTGCTTTTCCCATGACTGCCCCCTGCAGCACCCCATTGTTAAAATACCTTCAGCTTTTAGCTTCTAGCCTCTTAATATGTGTTTCCCCCTTTAATTGATTACAGATGAATTACACCAAATTTTACACAGGAAACTTGAAGCATCCTTTAACAAGAAGATACTGTTTTTGTTCTTTAGTTCACTGATGATTATTTAAAATCAGACTGCAAAAGCCTGTTCAGACCTTCACAACTCTGGTAAGCTTAAGATTGTCACGAAGATGTGAACACACATTTCAATCTGTGATTTAACATGCTGTCATGGTCCAGATGGACCACACACTGTAAGATCTCTGTTGTTAAAGCATCTAAATAGCCTCAACTGCAATGACAAAGGGAGGCAATGGTGCCATTGCGGCTCAAACTCGGCAAGGAAGCAGGCCAAAATCAGGCTACTGGGGCTCTACGGCGCCATTGCAGATCAAGCTCCCCAAGGGAGCAGGCCAAAGTCAGGCTACTGAGGTGATGTGGCGCCATTGCGGCTCAAAGCACCAGTTCTTGGAAACAGGTACACCACAGGGCTGAAGGGGTGAACCACGTGCCGGATTCAAGTTCCAATAACAGCACTGAGTCATTGCGGCCAGTCAAACTGAGTCAGAAAAACCACAAGATCGTCCTGATTTTCAAGGCTCCCCCCCCCAGCTGTTACTGTCAGGAGCCAGTGGTCACTTCTTTCAGAAAACACTGCATGAGAATAAGAGCTTCAGCACAGCAGACCCATTTCAGAGCTCACGCAGAGGTTTACAAATCCTCCACCTCACCTCACGTCATGGGAAACTCAAGACAGGCAGGATAGGGTCCCCAGGGCTGGAACTTTTATCTGCTGACAGAGGTGGGACACCTGCCTGTAGATAAGTGAGGGCAAGTGGTGAAGGGAGAGGGGGAGCCTGTTTGTCAGGGAGAGAGATCTCAGCAGAGAAGGGTCTAGAATGGCAGCATAATCAGGAAGATACAGAGGAAAGAAAGGAGAGAGGAACAGAGGGAAAGAGGAGAGAGGAACAGAGAGAATGAGGAGAGAGGGAGGAGCAGATGGACAGAGGAAGAGAGAGGAAGAGAGGGAGGAACAGTGGGAGAGAGGAATAGATGGAGGAACAGAGTGAGAGAAGAAGGAACAGAGGGAAAGAGGAGAGAGGAACAGAGAATGAGGAGAGAGGAACAGAGGGAATGAGGAGAGAGGAACAGAGGGAATGAGGAGAGAGGGAGGAACAGATAGAGGAAGAGAGAGGAACAGTGGGAATGAGGAGAGAGGGAGGAATAGATAGAGGAAGAGAGAGGAACAGAGGGAATGAGGAGAGAGGGAGGAGCAGATGGACAGTGGAAGAGAGAGGAAGAGAGGGAGGAACAGTGGGAGAGAGGGATAGACGGAGGAACAGAGTGAGAGAAGGAGGAACAGAGGGAAAGAGAGAGAGGGAGGAACAGATAGAGGAAGAGAGAGGAACAGAGGGAGGAACAGATGGAGAGAGGAAGAGACAGAGGAACAGAGCAAGAGAGGGAGGAATAGAGGGAAAGAGGAAGAGACAGGAATGGTGGGAGAGGAAGAGGGGGAGGAACAGAGAGGAAGAGAGAGAGTAATGGAGAAAGAGAAGAAGGAGGAACAGGAGGAACAGAGCGGGAGTAACGGGGGAAGGGGGAACAGAGAGGAAGGGAGAGAGGAAGTGAGAGGAACAGTTGGAGAGATGGTAACAGGGAAAGAGAGAGGAATGGATTGAGAAAGGAAGAGGGCGGAGCAGTGAGAGAGTGGAAGAGAGGGAGAGAAGGATGAACAGAGGGAGAGAGGAAAGAAAAAAGAGAGAGGGAGGAACAGAGGGAGAAAGGAAAAGAGGGAGAAACAGAGATGAAGGAACAGTGGAGGAGATAGGAGCAGAGAGAGAGGAAGATAAAGCGAGAAATAGAGCGAGAGGAACAGAGGGAGAGCAGAAAGAAAGGGAGAAACAGAGAGGGAGAGATAAACAGAGAAATAGAGGAACAGAAGGAGGTTGAAGGAGAAAAAGGAGGAGACAGGAACAAGGAGAAACAGAAAGAAACAGAGAGAGAGAGAGAGAGAGAGAGAAACAGAGGGAGAGCACGTTGCAGTCCGCTGCCTCAGGTCCCAAGTCTGCCCAATGACCTCACTTTGGGAGGGTGGGAGAGTGTGGAGGAGAGCCTTTGGGGGCGGAGTTCACTCACACATGCTGCTTAAAAGTCCCAGGCAGGAGTGCTCACTGATCCGCCGGAGCAGAGTGTGTGTGCGTACACCCGAGCGCGTCTGCGAGCGGCGACTCCCAACTGGCCACAGAGCCGCCAGAGAAGCGAGGAAGGAGGCCAGGATGCCACAGAACGTGGTGCTGCGTGGCCCGGCCCCCTGGGGCTTCCGGCTCTCGGGGGGGAAGGACTTCAGCCAGCCACTGACCATCACCAGGGTGAGTACCATTTAAGGGAGGTGTGTATGTCTGTGTGTCTGTGTGTGTATGTGTCTCTGGGTGTGTGCGCGTGCAACCATAGTGAACCTGGACAGCCGTAAGTTGAGCCTGAAACTGAATATCAGCCACACACACTGGCTAGGGGTCGCTCCATCCCCGCTGGCTGTCTGACGTAAACATGAGCGAGACCAGCTCCGGCTGAAGAATTTGTCCGCTCACTTTCAGGTTCCCGTTAAAACGTGGCACTCTGACCGTACACCGACCACAATCTGACCACACACGGGATTGCGCTTCTGCAGCCGCTGTCGTCCTCACATTCGGGGTGCCCATTCGGTTAGGGGGGATTCCAGGGTGTCAACTCTGTGTGAACTGGGAGATCTCAGAAGAGCAACAGGTTCTACGCTGCCCTCTGTTTGACACCGACACTGACCTGGATCACACACACAAACACACACCCGAGCAGAACTGCCTTTAGTGGACCAGATGCTACTTCCAGGAACGTGTCCCGTCTGAGGGTGGGTGGGAACTCTCTTAGTTGAAATCCCTCAGGATCTGTTATAAATAGCCCCCTGCATCACATACTGTAGTAGTAACACACACACACACACTCTCACGCTAATGGACATTTATAGACCCAAACACACATACACACGTAACCCGTGCATGCAACACTGATGGCAGCAGTCTCTCACACACACATATACTTGTAATGTGAACTTTTACATCTGTGCTGGCAGCTATATTAAGGCACACTTGAGAAAGGGCATAGCAGCCTGGGCTTAGGGGTCAAGGGTCAGGGGTCAGGCCACTTGGCTTTGTGGGATGTCGTTCCCAGAGAATGGCCCTAATTGCCTGTTCACAACTGCTGTCTTCCTGCTGCTCAATGGATCATTCTTGTGATCAGAGTCAAATTTGTGTTTTAATCTCTTGTCCTGTGGCTCCATTCACTCGGAATATCCCATCATGCCTCAGCTGTAAGTGCTCTGCTGCAGTTTCCCAAAAAGTTAATGATCCTCACCAGGAACTAGGAATTCAGCCGAGGGGTGTTGAACCAGGCCAGGACCAGGCGTCACAGTCCTACAGGGGTTCAGTTAGTCCCCACTATGAACAGGCAGCCATGAAATGAAAAAGACAGCTGAAGTTGTGGTTAGTGGGAAGAGCTCACTGGGGGACTGGGCTGGTGGGAGGAGATTCTTGGGTGACTGGGTTGGTGGGAGGAGCTTATTGGGGGACTGAGCTGGTGGGAGGAGCTTATTGGGAGACCGGGCTGGTGGGAGGAGATTCTTGGGTGACTGGGTTGGTGGGAGAGGCTTATTGAGGGTACACTGAAGGGAGGAGATTACTGGGCGACTAAGCTAGTTGGGGGAGTTTATAGGGGGCAGGCTGGAGGGAGGAGCTTACTGGGTGACTGTAATGGTGGGAGGTGCTTATAGGGGGTAGGTTGGTGGGAAGAGCTTACTGGGATAGTGGGAGGGACTTATTGGATAAAAGGGGTGGTGGGATGAGTATACTGGGACCCCACATGGGGGGAGGAGTTTCCTGGGGGACTGGGCTGGTGGGAGGAGCTTATAGGGGGCAGGTTGGTGGGACGAGCTTACTGGATGACTGGGATAGTGGGAGGGACTTATTGGACAAAAGGGAAGGTGGGATGAGTATACTGGGACCCCACATGGGGGGAGGAGTTTCCTGGGGGACTGGGCTGGTGGGAGGAGCTTATAGGGGGCAGGTTGGTGGGACGAGCCTACTGGATGACTGGGATAGTGGGAGGGACTTATTGGACAAAAGGGATGGTGGGATGAGTATACTGGGACCCCACATGGGAGGAGGAGTTTCCTGGGGGACTGGGCTGGTGGGAGGAGCTCATCTTGACTTGACAGGTGGAAGGAGGGTTGACCTGGGTTTGCTCTGGGTGTCAGATAGCTGTTAAAAACGCTGGTCACCCCATTTAGCCGTAGCAACCAATGTGAAGAATGCCCAGAGTATCCAAACAAAACACGGACTGGATTCCCAGGAAGAGCTATCTCGGAGAAGGAAGGGGCGGGGTCGACAGACCGCAGGAGAGGCTGAGGGGCGGGTTCACAGAGACCGTCCTGTTAATGGCAGACATCATCAGCTGTGGGCTCCCTTTCCTGTTATTTCAAGGTGTATGACTTCAGAATCTGCTGAAAATAACGTGGGGGTGGGGGGGGGCAGGGGGTGTGGAGGCAGGCAGTGCCCTGGCCTTTGAGCTCAGCCTCTGCTTACTCTAGTCACCCAACCCCCCCCCCCCCATCTTAATGCCCCATTGCCTGTCTGTCTGTGCCGGGGGGGGTTGAGTTACTGCTGACCCTGCGATCATGCTTAATCCCAGCGGCTCTGAGGTTCCGGACTGAGGGGGATGCTCAGATTTTGGGGGGGGGGGGGGTGTAGCACCAACTCAGTGAGACAAACGTGTGCGACACTCAGCATTTATTATCACAGAGCCCCCATTTACCCTAAATGAAAGAGCAGCTGGAGACGTACTGCTGCTCCTTTCTGCACTGAAGGATCTCCTCTTCTACCTTGGTATCTGTTTACACCAAAGCCAGGCCCTCTGCTGCAGCCTCATTCTGTCCTCGCCATAGATAGTCACAGACAAAACCATGTCACGCGACTCCAGGGACGCCCCATCCCGCAGGACAGAAAATGAACAGCTCTTTGGAGGGTCCATTTGCGGAGAGTTACGCTGCAGGACACCGGGACTGTTTACTTAGCTATAATTAAAGAAAACATTTACATTAGCACCCCTCCCAGGAAGGCATTGAATGCTTCGGGTAGCAGGAAATTTTCTGTAACTCGAAGCAGTTCGTAAAGCAGCCCAGGGCCCTCCAGGACATGCCAGAACCGGCCGTCAGGGGGATCCGACGGAGGGCAAACCCACCTTCTCAGCTGGGTGTTTGGGACCACAGACGGTGAGGGCACCGTGTTTGCGGCTTCATTTTCAGGCTTCTCCCTTGAACCCTGAGCCACGGTACGGAGAGGTCATGGCGGGGGGAGAGCGGGGGGGTCAGTATCTGTGGCAGCACATGTGACTGTGATTATAGCTGTGAACTGGGATTTCAGGAATCTGAGAGTGAAGACGGCCATGGAGCTGGGGGGGAGGAGAGACATACTTCAGAAAGATGTTATTCACCTTCCCAGCATGGTTTAAACTGATGGTGGCACCTTGATGTATGCACTCCTCTCCTGTTTTGGAGGGAGCCATTTACAGGCAGAGGTGAAGTTCTCCAGAGGATCCTCTGCCAGCAGAACCGGACTGGTGTACAGTTCAAAAAGGGGATAAATCACCTGCTGATGGAACCGGACCAGTGTGCGGTTCTAAAAGGGGGTAAATCACCTGCCGATGGAACCGGACCAGTGTGCGGTTCTAAAAGGGGATAAATCACCTGCCAATGGAACCGGACAAGTGTGCGGTTCTAAAGGGGGATAAATCACCTGCCAATTGAACTGGACCAGTGTGCGGTTCTAAAGGGGGATAAATCACCTGCCGATGGAACCGGACCAGTGTGCGGTTCTAAAGGGGGATAAATCACCTGCCGATGGAACCGGACCAGTGTGCGGTTCTAAAGGGGGATAAATCACCTGCCGATGGAACCGGACCAGTGTGCGGTTCTAAAGGGGGATAAATCACCTGCCGATGGAACCGGACCAGTGCGCGGTTCTAAAGGGGGATAAATCACCTGCCGATGAAACCGGACCAGCGTGTGCCACGACCTGTGCAGAGGAGGACCCAGGGGGGACATCAGAGTCCAGAATGGGGGGGACACGGGTCCGAGAACAAGGCAGTGATATCATCCGACAGTCACTTGTTTGCCTGGGTCCATCCAAAGACCACCCAGTTATTATGATCAGGTCAGAGGTCAGAGGTCACAGCAATAATGTTGAGCATCTCACACATTAGCCTGTGCTCTGCTGAGATATAAAGAGCCTCATTGCCAGTTTTTGACTGTTCACCTCACTGTAAACATGGCCTTGTGCACCCCCACGCAGATCACCCCTGGCAGTAAGGCGTCGCTGGCTAACCTGTGTCCCGGTGACATCATCCTGGCCATCGATGGTGTCGCCACCGAGGACATGATGCACTGCGAGGCACAGAACAGGATCAAGGACTGTAGCAGTCAGCTGAGTCTGCGCATCGAGAGGTCAGGAGTCACGGCATTACAGGGGCTGGGCTGCAGGCACGGGGGGTGGGGGGCGTGTCCCCGCACGATGGATGTGGGTTCTGATCCTCATTTTTGGCTCCCATCTCTCTATACTTGCCAGAAACGCACAACATTCTCTTATAATTCCATCATAAGAACCTTCCTGTGCATAAATATCACTATGAATTATCTGGGTGATTATCTACCGTGTATAACTATTTCAACCATGCAACTCGCATTTTTTTCCAACATTCGTAAGTTCCTGTGGATCACAGAATCTGCCAAACTGCAAAGTGAATGTTATCCAGAGGAGGCCTCCGATAGGCTGTGAGTGCTTCTGATCGAGGGCCTCGCCCTGTGCCGGAGCAGAAAATCCAGCCCATTAAACATGTGGCCTCCTCTGCTTCAGTGGAGCATGCTGGGAAATCGCAGCTGCAGTGATGGCTAGGTGTGATAAATGACGAAGAAGACTGATTTATCTAAAGGCTCACGCATTCCAAGGGCGTGACACGGCAAAATCCTTATAGACGGTTCCGCAGTTGCCAGGGCGATGGCCAGGCCATGAACACGATCAAGGATTGGCTGTGAGAGCTGAGGTGGAAGTCCAGCCACAAGTGCTTGTTACTCTGGGCTAAATTAGGAGGTCGGCTCCTCTTCATAACCCCCCCAGCACATACCTCAAACATGCCAAACACATGTCGAGCATAAGTCAAATGTACAAGAATGTAATGCAGACACTGGTTGCTGCTTGTTGCAGGCCAGAGACCAGGATGTGGTCGCCATTCGTCACAGAGGGCGACAAGCCCAACCCCTTCAAAGTGAATCTGGAGTCCGAACCGCAGGTGAGTGTGGCTGGGTGAGGCGGCACTGTAAGTGATGTGTGATGGAGGGTATCCTGACAGGAAGAGGGCAGTTTGCTGGACCTGGTCACTGCAGACTGATGTGTCATCATAGAATTGATCATTTCTCTGACTGAGCCCGCAAGGGTTACCTTCATTCCATGGACGACCTACAGGGAAAGGAGAATCAGAACGTGGGTTTTCCCTGGCATCCATTCTCTAAACGGTTGTGTCTTGTCTCCGGATCACCCTCCCTGATCGCTCATTTCATCCTGCTTTGCTTGTCACAGACAGGAAGAGGCCACGTGCCCTGGATCGTTGCAGCTGACTGACCTTTGACCTTGTTTTTCCCCCCTCCCATGAGCTGGTAGCCATAGCCAGTAGCATGGGGTGTTACATGTGCAGTCATGCTTCTGCCTGATACCCCCCCCCCCCCCCCCCCCCGCCCTGCAGGACTGCAGGCCTATTGGCACTGGCCACAACCGCAAGGCCCAGCCATTCATAGCTGCGGCCAACATCGACGATAAGAGACAGGTGGTGAGCTCGTCCTACAACTCTCCCATAGGGTTGTACTCCTCAGGCAACATCCAGGACGCCATGCAGGGCCAGCTGAGGGGCCTCGTGCAGAGCAAGCCCGAGGGGTGAGTGCAGGCCAACCTGTGACCTGTGACCTTTGACCTGCCAGCACCTCTCCACCCTGACAGTAAGCATGAAATGTAATTTCCTTTAAATTCCCACTAGTTGAAGAACTTTATACATACACTCAGTGGCTGGTTTATTTGGTACGCATGGCCAGTACCAGGTAGGAACCACTTTTTCTGCACTGTGTTAGTGAGCTGTTATTTTACACTTGTGTCCTTCCTGTTAGCTTTAAAGAAAATCCTTGGGAGGTGATCTCTGGATGTTTCTGATATGTTGGCAGCAGGACATCTGGCACCAACAACCACATCACGTTCAAAATCACTTAGCTATTCCTATGTTTCATTAATCACTAAGAAGCCTCCTGTGTACTCTATGCATCCTCCTGACCTGTCTGTGTACTCTATGCATCCTCCTGACCTGTCTGTGTGCTGTACACATCCTACTGACCTGTCTGTATGCTGTATGCATCCTCCTGACCTGTCAGTGTACTCTATGCATCCTCCTGACCTGTCTGTATGCTGTATACATCCTCCTGACCTGTCTGTGTACTCTATGCATCCTCCTGACCTGTCTGTGTGCTGTATACATCCTACTGACCTGTCGGTGTACTCTATGCATCCTAGTGACCTGTCTGTGTGCTGTATACATCCTCCTGACCTGTCTGTGTGCTGTATACATCCTCCTGACCTGTCTGTGTACTCTATGCATCCTAGTGACCTGTCTGTGTGCTGTATACATCCTCCTGACCTGTCTGTGTGCTGTATACATCCTCCTGACCTGTCTGTGTGCTGTATACATCCTCCTGACCTGTCTGTGTACTCTATGCATTCTCCTGACCTGTCTGTATGCTGTCTGCATCCTCCTGACCTGTTAGTGTACTCTATGCATCCTCCTGACCTGTCTTTGTGCTGTATACATCCTCCTGACCTGTCTGTATGCTGTATACATCCTCCTGACCTGTTAGTGTACTCTATGCATTCTCCTGACCTGTCTGTATGCTGTATGCATCCTCCTGACCTGTCTGTATGCTGTCTGCATCCTCCTGACCTGTCAGTGTACTCTATGCATCCTCCTGACCTGTCTGTATGCAGTATATATCCTGCTGACCTGTCAGTGTACTGCCTGCATCCTCCAGACCTGTCTGTGTGCTGTACGTATCCTCCTGACCTGTTAGTGTACTCTATACATCCTCCTGACCTGTCTGTATGCTGTATACATCCTCCTGACCTGTCTGTGTACTGTCTGCATCCTCCTGACCTGTCTGTGTGCTGTATGCATCCTCCTGACCTGTCTGTATGCTGTATACATCCTCCTGACCTGTCTGTGTGCTGCATGTATCCTCCAGACCTGTCTGTGTGCTGTACATATCCACCTGGCACTGTGTGCTGTATGTGTTCAGCTATAGTTGTTTGCAGTAGTAAGCAGATATACCCAATAAACTGGCCACTTGGTGGTGAATTATTTAGTCAAAAACATTCCTTTTCAGGGTATCGCATGTTTCAAATGCATTTTAAACTAAACAGAAAATTGTATTTGCATATATTTCTGCCTGATTGGTGTAATAAACTGTCAAACTGAATAAATGAGACATTAATTCAATCATAGGAACATGAAATCATCTTCAAAGCATTCTCATGCGGAAACTGAATTATTAAGCTGGAAAACAGCTGACATTTAAAATTTTTCATGCTCAGTGTAATGCGGGGGTGGCGGGGAGGGGCAAGTCCAAGGCCTTGGCCCGGGATACCGGGCTCCTCTCCTATCCCAATGCAACGGCTAACCATCCACTCCTTTCTCCTCCTGTGCCCTAACCCTGCCTTCTGACCTTTCACCTCCTCTCCTCTAGAGGGCAGGCTGGCAGCGTGACGTCAGTCCCCGTCTCCCCTCCATCCATGGCCCATCCTGACTCCATCTCTAACCCTCTCCCCACCTTTCTTGTGTCTTTCAGGACCTCGGCTACTTTGAGCACAAGTTTAATGTCAGGCCAAGGCCCTTCACAGCGGCTGGCCAAAACAGGTCTCCCGCTTTTAGAATAGCTCCCCTCCCTTCCTGTGCCTTTTGCATGAAGCTTGTTTTTAAAGTTCAGCAAGTCTTCAAACTGCACTGCGTGTGCTTACAGCTGCCCTTTGGCGCCCCCTAGCAGTCTCTCTGTTTAAGTGCCATGAGAACTCTCACCCCACACAGTACATAATGTCTGCTATTCAGCAGGTCTCCCTACCAATATGATACATTACGTCTGTAGATAGTATCTATACAGCAGCTGTGAGAGTCTCGCTTACTCCTGTTTATTGTGAGGCTTGGCAAACAGATTTTCTTGCTCCACCCATCTATCTATTCATCTATCCATCCATCCATCCGTGTACCCTGCTGTTCCCTACGCTCCCTTTAGTGTCAGTGTGAGAAGGCACGTTTGCGTGTGTGATTGTGGTCTGCTTCTTTACACTAATCTATATGTGTGTGTCAGTGTGGTTATCAGTGTGTTAGTGTGTGTATCAGTGTGTCACTGTGTGTGTTTGAGCATCAGTGTGTATCAGTGTGTGTGTATCAGTGTGTTTGTGTGAGTATCAGTGTGAGCGTCAGTGTGTGTCAGTATGTGTGTGTATCAGTGTGTGTGTGTGAGTATCAGCGCGAGTGTCAGTGTGTGTAGCAGTGTGTCAGTGTGTATGTGTGAGTATCAGCGCGAGTGTCAGTATGTGTGTGTGAGTATCAGCGCGAGTGTCAGTGTGTGTGAGTATCAGCGCGAGTGTCAGTGTGTATCAGCGCGAGTGTCAGTATGTGTGTGTGAGTATCAGCGTGAGTGTCAGTGTGTGTGTGTATCAGCGCGAGTGTCAGTGTGTGTGTGTGTGTGAGTATCAGCGTGAGTGTCAGTATGTGTGTGTGAGAATCAGCGCGAGTGTCAGTGTGTGTGTGTATCAGCGCGAGTGTCAGTGTGTGTAGCAGTGTGTCAGTGTGTATGTGTATCAGCGTGAGTGTCAGTGTGTGTAGCAGTGTGTCAGTGTGTATGTGTGAGTATCAGCGCGAGTGTCAGTATGTGTGTGTGAGTATCAGCGCGAGTGTCAGTGTGTGTGAGTATCAGCGCGAGTGTCAGTATGTGTGTGTGAGTATCAGCGTGAGTGTCAGTGTGTGTGTGTATCAGCGCGAGTGTCAGTGTGTGTGTGTATCAACGCGAGTGTCAGTGTGTGTGTGTCAGTGTGTGTGTGTGAGTATCAGCGCGAGTGTCAGTGTGTGTGTGTATCAGCGCGAGTGTCCGTGTGTGTGTGTCAGTGTGTGTGTGTGAGTATCAGCGCGAGTATCAGTGTGTGTGTGTGAGTATCAGCGCGAGTGTCAGTGTGTGTGTGTATCAGCGTGAGTGTCTGTGTGTGTGTGTATCAGCACGAGTTTCAGTGTGTGTGTGTGTGTGAGTATCAGCGCGAGTATCAGTGTGTGTATCAGTGTCAGTGTCGTTATCAGTCTGAGTGTCTGTGTGTTAGCTTGTGTATCAGTGTGTCACTTTGAGTCTGTGAGTGTCAGTGTGTGTATCAGTGTGTGTGTCTGTATCAGTGTGTGTTAATGTGTGTATCAGTGTGTGTATCAGTGTGTGTGTGTCAGTGTGTGTATCAGTGTGTGTGTGAGTGTCAGTGTGTGTATCAGTTTCAGTGTGTGTATCAGTGTGTGTGTGTGTGTCAGTGTGTGTGTGTCAGTGTGTGTATCAGTGTGTGTGTGTGTATCAGTGTGTGTATCAGTGTGTGTGTGTCAGTGTGTGTATCAGTGGGTGTGTGAGTGTCAGTGTTTGTGTCAGTGTGTGTATCAGTGTGTGTGTGAGTGTCAGTGTGTGTATCAGTGTGTGTGTGTGTGTCAGTGTGTGTGTGTGTGTATCAGTGTGTGTGTGAGTGTCAGTGTGTGTATCAGTGTGTGTGTGTGTGAGTGTCAGTGTGTGTATCAGTGTGAGTGCGAGTGCACACAGTGGCTCACTCCCTTCCCTTCCCCTGCCATGCAGAACCTCCCGCCTGTCATCCATCGAGGAGTCGCACGTGTACCGCATGCTGCAGGAGGATGAGGAGCAGTCCCATATGCCCCGCCAGTCCAGCTCCTTCAAGGCCCTGCAGGATTTCGTGGACAGTGATGGTGAGCCTCTCAGGGACTGGGGGATGGCGGCCCCACCTGCAGGACATTTGCTGTATAGCAGCAACTCATGCTAAATGACAGCCCTGTGTCAGGGCCCTGAGGCCCTGAGGTGTCAGCGGATGGCTGTGTCATTTCCTGAGGCTGTCGTGCGTGTTTCCCCCAGGCACCCGTCCCTTGGTCACCAGGACGGTGAAGGCGCCCGTGACCAAGCCCCCGGCGTCCCCAGGAACCCTCCAGAAGCTGCCCCTGTGTGACAAGTGTGGCAACGGCATCGTGTGAGTACCGCCCTTCACTGCAGCAACATGCCCTCTTTCAGCTGAGGGTCAGAGAAGGGTCACATGGGCAGGGGCCTCCCAGGCTGATGTCTGGCTCCCCCTACAGGGGCACCGTGGTAAAAGCCCGGGACAAGTTCCGACACCCGGGCTGCTTTGTGTGCTCAGACTGCGACATGAACCTGAAGCAGAAAGGCTACTTCTTCGTAGAGGGCCAGCTGTACTGTGAGACCCACGCCCGCACTCGGACGAGACCCCCCGAGGGGCACGACCTCATTACCACCTACCCCAACATGTAGGACCCCCAGCAGGCTGCCCTACAGCACTGCGCCACACTCCTTGATACTGACACAGTTTGTGATGCTTGTTTCCACTGAACCTGCTGCGTTTGCTGCGACTGAATAGAAAAATCATGAGGCTAAAGTGTGTTCAGAGTATGTTTCAGATCCCCAGATCGGTAACACAGTGCCCTCTAGTGGCAATGGCAGGTGTTCCGTGGACACATGGAACCGCTGGTAAAATGCCTCACCTTTTCTTCTGAGTGATGACATCAGAAATAGCCTGCAGAGAATGCCACTTCCTCTCCTGGAAGATATCCACGTGTTTTTTAAGCTGATGTTGGTTTGTCGCCGCGTCACCATTTTCGGCTTTACAAAAAGTTCCTATATGCTATAAACAAGTTACCCTGTATTGGCGGATGAGATTGGACAGACATTCTTAAACACTACTGGTTCTACAAAGAAAATTTACTTTTTGCAAAAATAGCTCACTGTTTTGTGAAAGGGCCATAAGCTTATTTGTTTTGCCAAATCGTGCATTTTTGCTTGACGATTGCACACTCAATCTGCCCGCTGATTTGTTGTTTCACAAATACAGCTTAAAGGCCTTTTGAAAGCCCCTTGAGGTTATCAGCTTTTTTTCTGTGCCTGTGATCAGATGTTTTCTGCTGTGTTTTGCACTCTCATTCTCCTAAATAAAGAAATGTCGGGTCCAGCTGCTTATTGCCTTACTGTCCTGCCCTTGGCTCATTTCCACAGGCTCCAGCCCTCAGTCCCGCAGAGCAGAAGCCACCTTAATGCTCTATAAGATGCACATTCTATTACAAGCCCTAATAAATATAGGGTGCCCACCTCATATATTACAGCTGTTTCTACTTGTAGGTATTGCTGGAAAGTTCTGAATTCCTTAACCTCCTCACCACTGACATACACCTTATGGACAAAAGCATTGGGACATACCTCTCAATAACTGAATTCGGGTGTTTCATTCAGATCCATTGCCACAGGTCAAGCACCTTGCCATGTAGGTTTACAAACGTTTGTGAAAGAATTCTGAAGAGCTCAGTGAATTCCAGTGCAGTACTGTCATAGAATGCCACCTTCGCAACTTTTCTCAGTTTGTGAAATTTCTTCCCTGCTAGATATTCCACGGTTAACTGTAAGAGGTACAACAGAAACCACATAAAGTAACACAGTGGGGTCACCGAGGCGCATAGTGAATAAAAATTGCCAGTTCTCTGTCGATTCGATAACTGCAGAGTGCCAAACTTCCCTTACCATTAACCCCAGCACAAAAACTGGGCACCGGGAGCTGAGCAGCTGCATGCAAACCTCACATCACCAAGCATCAAATCCAGTGGTTCAAAGCACCATCACTGGATTCTAGAGCAGTGGAAACATGTTCTGTTGAGTGACAAATCATGCCTCTTTGTCTGGCAGTCTGATGGACCAGTCTGGGTTTGGCAGCTGCCAGTGAGAACATTACCTGCCTGACTGTATTGTGCCAACTGTAAAGTTTGGGAGGGATAATGGTGTGGGGTTGTTTTTCAGGGGCTACGATTTGGCCCCTAAGTTCCAGTGAAGGGATTTTTTAATGCTCCAGCATAACAAGACGTTTTGAACGATTTTATGCTTCCAGATTCGTGGGAACACTTTGGGGAAGGTCCTTTTCTCTTCCAGCACAACTGTGCCCCAGTGCACAAAGCAAGGTCCATAAAGACATGTTTGGGTGAGTTTGGTGTGGAGGAACTTGGCTGGACTGCCCAGAGCCCAAACCTCAACCCCATCAAACAGCTTTGGGATGAACTAGAATGGAAATTATGAGCCAGTCATCGGTGCCTGACCTCACAAATGCTCTTCTGGATGGATGGGTAAAAATTCCCACAGACACTGTAAAATCTTGTGGAAAGCCTCCCCAGAAGAGTGGCAGCTGTTATAGCTGCAAATGGGGGACCAGCTCCAAATGGGGGACCAGCTCCATATTGATACCCATGGATTCAGAATGGGATGTCAAAGTTCCTGTAGGTTTAATGGCCAGGTGTCTCAATACTTTTATCCATAGTGTAATAGATACACAACTTTTTCTTGTTAAATATCCCTGGCATATCTTTAAAAGTGGTTTTAAAGGCCAAAACAGAAGTCTGTGTTGTCAGGTTCACGTGCCACAGCTCCCATGTTGGACAACCCAGCATGCTGTGTAGGCTCCTTTCAGTGTCACTCTTCCCCTTCCATGCTGTGCACAGGAGTTTCTGATCGGAATTCCAAAGAGGATTCTGGTCCTCTTGCCCTGCGGATCTGTCTGCCAGCATCAAGCAACAGACTTTTCACAAACTCCAAATAAGGAGCTGGAACTATGACCAGCATCTCAGACGCTGCAATAAAATCTGAATCTGAACTTTCCTTGGATGACGAGTAAGACAGTTATTCACATTAACTGACTTCAAGAACAAGTTACAAGGATTTGAGTGAGTGTGCGGGGTTATGTGAGAATACTGGGGATGACACCATTTACCAGATAAGGAATTTGTCTAAAGATCAGGCACTTGGACTACATCATAAATCAGACAATAACAATAACAAATCTACATCAGATTGCCAAAGCCTACATAAAATGGAGAGAGGACCTGTAATTTTATCATATTAAAAGCATCCACACTAAAAGGAATGCAATCTATTCACATTCAATAATTTAAACACGTGAAGGGGGTGCAGATGAATTAATTCACAACGTTGTAATAATTCGGGATTTTGCAAACGCCTCTCCTGGGATTTTTATGAACGGCATTTCTCTGCTAAGGACGTTACGGTCTGTAACCACTACAGGCGCGTAGTGTTCTCCTTTTTAGGATAAACGGTTTCGTGAACTTAACCTTCCTCCTACTGACATTTACTGGGCGTTAAAATCATACCACTCGTTGTAAACCAAGTGTAACGGAACAGTTCCATGACTTAAATAACACTTGGCATCAACCCACTGCACAATTCATCTGTCTCCATTGGTAAACACGTGTCCAGTAAGGGCGCAGGAATATGACGCAAGCGAACGGCGACGTTCTCGCAAAGACACGTAAAATTCAAGTGCGAGCGGATCTACTTTATGGCAGTGCGCACCAGGGGTATTTAAAACAGTATGGTATGTGGCTTTAAACACCCTATCTACTTATAATGAAGTCGTGTTTAGGAGACATATGTGATTGTCACGATATGTGTTTTTTCCTGTCTAAAGAATCACTGTATTTTCTGCAGTTTTCCGGTAAAATTACATGTCACGTAGCGTTTCAGACTGGGAGATCGTTCGGTGTTCTTCACTAACCAGCTGCGCGTGTTTCAGGTCGCGTTAGACCGCAGCGCCGTCATCCTCCGGGCGAGGGGGAGTCTGGAGCTCCGCTGTCTGCTGGATGGCACCGATGGTAATCATTCTCCAGTCCCTTCAGATCGCACACAGTACGGCTGGGTTATGAACGCGTTGAACAATTCTACATGCCGTTTCCCAACACAGGGATCCAGACAAAAAAAACTTTAGAAGTAAAATACTTTTTAGGAGCCATAATCCCCATTATATGCCAAATGTGAAATAAATAAACTGTGCCATGTAAGTATTTTTTATCTCCGGTCTACCTCACGCTGCTTTTTCCTGTCAGAGCTATCTGATCTGTCTACCATTGCCTTCTGCATTCTTATACATAATAACACAATAATAACTGACGCCGAAATATGTAGTATGCGATATACAGGTGAAATTCGAAAATTTGGAATGTCGTGCAAAAGTTAATTTATTTCAGTAATTCAACTTAAAAGAAACTTGTATGATATGGACCCATTACATGCAAAGTGAGATATTTCAAGCCTTTATTTATTATAATTTTGATGATTATGGCTTGCAGATTATGAAAACCCCAAAAGCTCTGAAAATTAGAATATTGTGAAAAGGCTCAATATTGTAGGCTCAAAGTGTCACACACTACTCAGCTAATTAATCCAAAACACCTGCAATGGGTTCCTGAGCCTTTAAATGGTCTCAGTCTGGTTCAGTAGAATTCACAGTCATGGGGAAGACTGCTGACCTGACAGTTGTGCAGAAAACCGTCATTGACACCCTCCATAAAGCACATTAGTAGAAAGTTAAGTGGAAGGGAAAAGTGTGGAAGAAAGAGGGGCAGAAGCAGCAGGGATGACCGCAGCCTAGAGGGGATTGTCAGGAAAAGGCCATTCACAAGTGTGGGGGACCTTCACAGGGAGTTACTGAGGCTGGAGTTAGTGCATCAAGAGCCTCCACACACAGACGGATCCTGGAGATGAGTATTCCTCTTGTCAAGCCGCTCCTGAACAACAAACAACGTCAGAAGCGTCTTACCTGGGCTTAAGAAAAAAAAGATCTAGTCTGTTGCTCAGTGGTCCAAAGTCCTCTTTTCTGATGAGAGCAAATTTTGCATCTCATTTGGAAACCAAGGTCTCAGAGTCTGGAGGAAGAATGGAGGCATACAATCCAAGATTCTTGAAGTCCAGTGTGAAGTTTCCGCAGTCTGCGTTGATTTGGGGAGCCATGTCATCTGCTGGTGTTGGTCCACTGTGCTTTATTAAGTCCAGAGTCAAAGCAGCCATCTACCAGGACATTAAAGAGCACTTCATGCTTCCTTCCGCAGACAGGCTCTATGGAGATGCTGACTTCATTTTCCAGCAGGACTTGGCACCTGCCCACACTGCCAAAAAGTACCAAAACCTGGTTCAGTGACCAGGGGATTACTGTGCTTGATTGGCCAGCAAACTCGCCTGACCTGAACCCCATAGACAATCTATGGAGCATTGCCAAGAGAAAGATGAGAGACATGAAACCGAACAGTGCAGAAGAGCTGACGGGTGCTATTGAAGCATCCTGGGCTCCCATGACACCTCAGCAGTGCCACAGGCTGATGGCATCCCTGCCACACCGCAATGAGGCATTAATGCGTGCCTAAAGGGGGCCAAACCAAGTACTGAGTACATATGCATAATTATACTTTTCAGAGGTCTGACATTTCTCTATAAAATCCTGTAATATTCTAATTTTCTGAGCTTTTGAATTTGGGGTTTTCATAATCTGTAAGCCATAATCATCAAAATCATAAAAAAATAAAGGCTTGAAATATCTTGCTTTGCGTGTATTGAATCCATATCATATATTAGTTTCACCTTTTAAGTTGAATTACTGAAATAAATGAACTTTTGCACGAAATTCGTTTAATAACGAAATTAGTTTCACGTGTATAAGCAAGACAGCTGGGCTATTGAACGCGAAGTGCACATACAAACATTGAAATATTAATTAAACTTAAGCCCGTAAGGAAATCTGGAAAACCACGGGGTGTTGCTTTCTTTTGTAGAAAGATATTACAGCCGGAAAATTTAATATAAAGTTAACTAAACCGCGTTGTCATAAAGTTTAAACCCGAAACCAATTTCGGATATAACTCCCTAGCATTCTTTCATCATGATGTATGCATGGAATGTGGATCTATACTGAAATATTCCAGAAAGTGGTTCAGAGTTTATACCTTAACACCAACACCGCAGTAAAGTTAGCTTTATATACAGTTTTCTGCCTGTAATATCTTTCCTTATTTGTAATATATTTCAGTCCTTGTATGTGTTCACTTCACGTTCAGTGATACAGCTGTCTTGCTTGAAGTCACTGACGGTGACACCATGCAGTTATTAATAAATACGTATAAAAACTTGTATATGTAAGTTACATGGTATGCATTGTCCCCCATAGTTTAATGCAAAAAGCTTGCCTTGCAGGATATGTTTGTATCATTCAGGTTCATACTTATTAGTCCATAAATACATTCTGCGTTTTGTACTTTAAACAGACATATACTAAACCGTCGGTCTGTTATTTGTTATTTATGTTATTTGTGTAGACACTGTTTAAACGGTGGTAAATTAAACAAATCTCTTTTCTGTTGAAAGAATAAAATCCTGAAGTTCTGCCATTCACGCAAATTCATATTTCACGCAAATTCACCATTCGTGCCGTCCGTGGACCAGTGATTTGCTCATTGGTCCTGTACTGGTTCTACTACTGTTCTAGAACAGAAACTTAGAACGACATTAAAACTCTTCTTAGACCCATATAGAAAAGCGGAACTCTCATCCGGTCAGCTATAAGTGCACTGTATCTGAAAAGCAGTGCTGAGATTCGTCTGCACGTCTCCGCGGTTCCATGCCGATTGAAAGCCGCGTGCTCTTTGCCCTGTTTGCTGCAGGGTCGCACGTTCAGAAAGCCGTGTCCGGGGCGTTCGAGCGCGTCCGAGCCGGGGTCACGTCCCAGGCGTTGGTCTTCAGGGTCCACGACAGTCCCATGTTCATCTGGCCGAACAAAGGATGCCAGGCGACCGAGGGGATCGCAGAAACCACGGCGTGCAAAGACCTCCTACAGCGCTTACGGTAAGCATGATGGCGAAGGACACTCCCTACAGGTCAATAGGTGGCTCCTTATAGTCTCAGTTCATATACCGCGTGTTTGTTACACTGTTTATTTGCACATCACTGGAATATTAGCACAAAGATCAGGCCATTTGTGGTCCTGGAATGACTTTGTTGGGAATCTGCCTAGGTCTGGTGAGCCTGATGGCGGCAAGAGGTCATCAAAAAAGAAGGACAAAAGAAATGGGGACACAGTGAGTGTGTTCAGTGTGTGTGTGTCTGTGTGTGAGTGAGTGAGAGAGAGAGAGAGAGAGAGAGAGAGAGAGAGAGAGATTTATGAGTACCAAAATGCCTGAAGGAACCATTTTTATTTTCCAAGATGTCAAGCTGTGAATGCAGGTCTTTAGGTCAATGCTGTGGATGCAGGTCTTTTGGTCAGTGCTGTGGGTGCAGGTCTTTAGGTCAGTGCTGCGGATGCAGGTCTTTAGGTCAGTGCTGCGGATGCAGGTCTTTAGGTCAGTGCTGCGGATGCAGGTCTTTAGGTCAGTGCTGCGGATGCAGGTCTTTAGGTCAGAGCTGTGATCGTGTGCCTGTAAGGTAGAACCTGTTTGTGCCTGTTCTTATTTCATTCTATTAAACCTTTTCTATGTCGGCTGGCCTAGAGCATCATCAACATCGACCTGCTGATGGAGCTGACAGAACCGGGCCGGGAAGCTGGGCCCACACTGACCCGGAGAGAGGCGAGGCACCACCTGGCACAGATGGCACTGCCTATGGACTGCGTGGTGATGGCGGGCATGGATGATGGCATCGGCGAGTACGTACAGACTCCAGAAGGCTTTGCAGCCTATGGGGTGGGCGGGAGATCGGCGCTATAGGAGGAATTATGAAAATAAAGGCAATTGAAGAGGATAACTTTTAGTTTATTAACTTACTTTGGACCATGGATAGACATAAACCCTGAAAACACAAAAAAGGCAGCAATTTTTTTGTATATTATTACATTTAATATACAGTAGATGTTGTTTCCTGTATATTGTATGAATACCAGCCTCCTCCTGTTTCTGCTGTTCTGTTATTGCATCTTGTGTTGATCGGTGTCTGTGCTGTCATGATTTGTAACGGTTTCGTCTTGCCTCATGCAGTGCGCTCTCCCGCCTTGTGGGGGCAGTGTGCAGTCAGCTCACAGACATGGAGAGTGTTGTCCTGCGGCACATTAGTGGGACCTCCCTGCTCGTCCCCCAGCCCTTCCACTTCCTCCTCCCAGAACCCACGGGACTGGTCACCTTGGTGTACCCTGCTGGGGTCCCTGACACCCAGCTGGAGTCCTTCAGAAAAGCGAGTATCAATTCTGGGTAGATCCTCCGGTGCCCTTTGCTGCCACCTGCAGGACCAGTTGTCATACTACCACAGTGTCTGCATACGCCGTTTCCATGCCAAATATATCAGTGGCCTATTTTGCCGCTGAATACGTACGAACCCTTATTTGGTGTTTCAGGAGCTCGGTCGCATTATCATGTGGAAACTCAGAAACGTCCCTATCCACCATAAGCGTGACTTTGCATTTGCGAGGATTCACACACAGCTTGGTGCCACTGCTACCGAGGGACGTCTGGTTACAGACTTTCCTCAAGGCTACAAGAGCAGCACCCCTAGGGATTCGCCTCCATAACCACCGTGCCGCTGCTTTTCGCAGGAGATGCATGTCAGGTTTGCGCTGCCCGAGGACAGGCCATACCTGCGACGGGCCAACGCCAACCATTTCCTGGGCGAACCCTTCAAAGACGCCTATTTAAGGAACCCGCACCTTGCCCTCAGTCACCCAGCCCTGGAGGACGCCAAGGTTAGTCCGTCTTTGCTGCGATGAGAGGACTGTTCTGCTCGGGCCATGCCGAGAAGCCCGACTGTCAGCCCGTCCTTTTTCTCCCGGTCCTATCAGCCGTTTCTGGTGCAGGGTGTGTATAGCTACCACCACTACATGCAGGACCGCGTGGATGACAGCGGCTGGGGCTGTGCCTACCGCTCGCTGCAGACCATCTGCTCGTGGTTCCAGCAGCAGGGCTACACAGAGCGGGTGGTCCCGTCACATAAGGAGATCCAGCAGGTATGAGGCCGTCTCGCCTGCTCCAGGCTATGGCACGAGGAGAGCCGTCACCTACCCCGTGTGGCTCTCACAGGCGCTGGTGGACGTCGGGGACAAACCCAGCTCCTTCGTGGGCTCGCGCCAGTGGATCGGCTCCATCGAGGTGCAGGCCGTGCTGGACCAGCTGCTGGGAATCACCTCCAGGATCCTCTTCGTGAGGTGAAGCCTGCCGCTCTGCGTCGCCCTCCGTGCTGGTTTCTTAGCTTGGAACCTCCACACGGGTACATTTTCAGTATTAACTTGCTGCATTTCCATCAAGTCAGGGGTCAGAGCTGGTGAACCAGGGCAGGGAGCTGGCCAGTCACTTCCAGAGGGAAGGGACACCCATCATGATCGGTGAGCACTGCTCTCCTTCGTGACCATCTCAGGGATCACTGCAGGCTCTCGCGGGGGTCCCAGGAGGTCATCGAACTTGCTCTGCTAATGATTATGTGCCCCGGCCCCCCCCCAACAGGAGGGGGTGTCTTGGCTCACACCATCCTGGGAGTGTTGTGGAGTGAGACTACGGGGGATATCCGGTTCCTTATCCTGGACCCCCATTACACTGGTGGGGAAGACGTGCAGGTGATCATTGACAAGGTACGGCTTGACTACAGCTATACACCTGAGTGTTAAGTACTGGGTTTGAAACTGTGATATATTGCAGCAGGGTTGGGTAGTCTTAACCAGAAAGGGCTGCTGCTGTGTGCGTGTTCTCACCGCAACGCCTTAATCACACTGCTAATTAGAGGACTTTTTGGCTGAAGGTCCTCACACCTGCGTTTGAACAGTTGACCTAAAGGTGTGTTCGATCATCTCTCCGAAGTCGTAAATTCCGAGGTGTGTGACCAGGCCAATCTCCCGTTCAAAGTACACATCTTGGAACAAACATGGCTGCCTCCACGAACATGCTGCTGTTGTGTGTTGTTGCTTTATATTTTGGTAGATCCATGGCGATATTCTTTTATTTTGAGAGGCAGAGAAAGTACAAACAAACCAAAGACACTAACAAGGGAAAAATCTGACACTGCTTGCTAGGATACTATTTACGCTTACGATATGCTATTGTCTAAATCGAACACGTGCAATTACATTTATAACTATCAATACTTTTAACAAAATAAACATTTTAAATTATTTGTCAAATAGAATTACTGTTCACTGTGTAAGCCGCCATGTTGAAATTACGTCACGGGAAACTCGGAAAGCAAAATCCTGTCCGACATCAACGTCGGAAAGGAGGTGCGTTTCCGACAGGAAGTGTTTTTATCCGGCTTTATCGGACAGAGATAATCGAACGCAGGATAAAGGTTATCCCAAAAAGCTGCATACACATTGGCCCTTTGCGGATAAGATTGGCCGACCCTGTATTACAGTATCTTTTAGTGTAAAACACCTGACCATTTAGTACTGAGTAAAAGTGTATTTGCTTTATCGTGTTAATTGGGGGTTCTTAACTGAGTTAGTTATTGATTCAGCCAAGTTCACGCTTCGCAAACTCAGCTTCTGATTTAATTAATTGCATGAATCAGTATTGTCTCACTCCAAAGTGGCCACTATCTCTGTCGCGATTTGTGGAGTTTCTGTCGGTCACCAGAAAACGTGCCGTGTGCCCCCAGGGCTGGTGCGGGTGGAAAGGGATGGACTTCTGGGACCAGCGGGCCTATTACAACCTCTGCCTGCCCCAGAGACCAAAGGCCATCTGAGGAAGGGAGAAGCTCAGAGCTGTAAATACCTCTGCATGAATAAAGACAGCATTTCAAAAAGAGGAAAAATTTAATTTTTTTTAATGCACAGCGTTCGCTTAACTGCAGCAAGTTTCTTTATCGAACAGTTGATGGATTTTGTTTTTCCCCAACCAGGAAGCGTAAAATGTTAACAGTATCTGTCCCGAGGTAAACTTTTACCCACTTCCTCTGGATACTTTACTGATGGTGTTGAGTTTAATTTTAGTCCGACCGGAGCGCTACCAGGAGTCGAACTGCTGTCTCTCTGGTCACGAGACCACGTTCCTACCAGCAGAGGGAGCCGGTGGCACATGGGGCTCTTTGTAGGCCGAGTTATTCAAGTACCCACACTAACATCAGACGGTTAAAGTGATAACAGCTCAGCCGACTTCGGCTTGGTCGGGGATCCAGTCTTCATGCTGTCCTCGGGCCATAAGTCCTTTCGGCCCCAAGCTCCAGTGGTATCCGTAAACAGCAACTGACACAAGACAGCTTCGAGCCGCGTGTCCGCTGGGGATTACCATGTGGGCGGGGCTGTGCTCAACCTCCACCAATCCTGTGACTTCTAGCCAGGAGTGTTTTCTCACTACCCTGAACTGAGCCGTGTTTAATGGAAGCAAATGCGATGAGGGTGGGGCTGCATGGGCTCCCCCCACTGACTAATCCTTACACCAGGGCCACCCAGCTGCCAAGTCACCAGTCCCGTGCCCTCTTCCCATCCTGCCCCCTAAGGCTCTCTCCTGCCCTCTTCAGTCCAACTGACACCCTGCAGTCACTCGCTCCATCCTCTTTGGGGCTGCCAACCTGACGGCTGACCCTTACAGTCTCCAGGAGTCGACCGCACTCCACCCAGCCCGCCTCCCACGCCAGGTCCTCTGCAGTTTTCCCTTCGTGGTTGCAGATCCTGAACACAAGAATGTCAGCCATTAGGACTCACTACCCCTGAGGCTGTCTTATGTAGGACAGAGAGCCCAGCCAGGGATGTTGCATGCTTACCCGAGCCGAGCCTCACTGGCGACCAGCACCGCCATACACTCCACACTGCCCGCCCGGGCGGCTTTGTGGACGGGTGTCTCGCCAAACGCATCCTGTCGACAGAAACAGCACGGCCTGTCCTCACTTTCTAAGTACAATAGGTTCAAAAATGTCCCACTAAGTTAATTACCACATTAAATCACCACTTGGCTTTATTTTGTACTTCACTTTAATCAATCCAAATCGACAAAACCTCTAACACATGATCCATGACTGCCCTGGGTGTTTCGATCCCACCTTGGGGGAGAATAGGATGAGGTCTGTACCTGCTGGTTGGCGTCAGCCCCCGTATGTAGCAGCCAGAGTAGGCAGAGAGCATGGCCCCCACAGGCGGCAAGGTGAGCCGGGGACTGTCCCGACTCATCCCCGGCGGAGTTGACGTCGCTTCCGGCCGCGACCAGCATCCCCAGGCAGTCCATCTGAGCGGGTGGACACTTAATTAAGATGACTGATCGGCGTGGCATACAGCTGTACAAACGCATCAATGCGCAGAAAGAGACGCGCAAACTTGCGGGAGGCTGCAGGAAACCCCACACAGAAACCACGGAGCATAAACCAAGACAAAAGGACGAAAAACGACCACAGATCACTTCATTACACATACTTTTGTATGTAAAAACGTGTGACCCAAACGAATTCACATCCAAAGCTAAGATTTAATTAAATCTACCAACTGCTCAACATATTACGAATGCAAAGATAAAATGGGTCACATCAGTACGGATTACTTGCCAAGAAAAACGATACAGCGCTGGCTAGTGTATCCACCCATCAGGAACTGAACATTATATCATCTAATATAGACGTACAGCCGCTACAGTACGCCTGTATAGCGGGATCACTGCGCAATGATTGGTAAATAGACTTTTGAATTATAAGTAGTAGTCTAATTACGTACCTGTGAGTCTTCATCGAGTAAAAGCATAATTGTGACTTCAGTAAGAGCACGACGTGATTTCTTGCACCGTGAGCCGGAGCGGGGATGCCTGTCTGCGGGAACGGAGAGGGGTTTTATCTGCGCCGGGCGGACGCCCATGCTGGCCCGAGCGAGGCTGCTGTGCGAAAGCACACGTACGCACTGGCGCTGGCCAGTTTCACTTCGCGCTGTCTGTCATTCATCACCCGATTCTCTCTCTGCGAGACCGCGCTGTTCATCTAAATATATAGGTCTACAAGTGTAGTTGTAGTTATGGTATGCGTTCGACATTTTTCAGAAGTTTTTTTGTAATTCACACATGCAGATGAACCAGAATGATGACTGATTTATTCAGCAAAAACTCCAGTTTCCCAGGATATGCACCCAAAAAAAAATGGTGTTACCAACACATTGGAAATATTTTTATTTGAAATGTAATCTTATTTTAGTTTTCAGAGTGGTTTATATTACGTTTTATTTTTGTCATATTTCTGTATAGTTTTTATATATTTTAGTTTGAGTCTAATCACTTTATTTCTAGGGATAGTGTGCAATTGTAGAATTATTTTACGTTATCCTAAGAAAATTCTACATAAACACACAGTTCTCGTGTAGGGTTACTAATGGCCTCAAAATGGACAAAACGTTCCAAGTATACTTGAAAGGTAGGCCTAATTAAAGTAAAAGTATTGTTACTTTAGCCAAGTAGTACTTTAAAAGGCAGCGTTTGTTATTACTTCGGTTAGTTCTACTTAAGTTGTTTTTTTGTACTTTCGTTCCTTATATCAATCTAAGAAAAAGGTTTCTTATTTTCAAAAAACTCCGTCTACGATAATAAAAAAAAAACCCAGGCTAAAGCAAGGCATGATGTCACGACCATGCTATCGGGCGACCGATATGATCTGAGGCTCCGAAGGATTGTGTTTATGAATGGAAGGTACGTGCAAAGAGCTGCGCAGAGGTCAAAGTGCCATTCTGGGTTGCGGACACATACAAACCATAGAATACGAATCATATAATTACTTAATTTCATTACTTTAGTTATTTATTCTCTTAATGCTTATACTATAGCCTATAGTTACCTGTCGGTGGGCTCTTTTTGTTATTCGTCTGCACTGTTAGCACTCCCCATGTTAATTATAACGGATAATGTAATCGTTAGGCTGCAATTGCGTTAATTCAATTTCACATCAGTTTTTAGCTGCGGCACATAACGATCGGTGCTGCGACTTTAATTTGCGGCGCCTGCGGTTGCCAGGGAAACCATACTCTAGCGGCACAAGAGATGTCACCGCATGGAGCGAATTTAGCACGTTTTAAATGGATAAAAACTGTACAAACGCAGGGTTGCCAACTTTGGTCTGTTGGTTGGAGTGAGATTTTACATTAGAGACAAGTCTGCAGACGAATTTGCACCTATGTAACCGTTTTATTACCTTGTAAATAGTCTGTAGAGTTTGCAAACTACCCCGACGCTTTTGATGTAGCCAATTTCACGTTTATAGTGCAATGTTACAGATTTCCCGCAAGATTTCTTGCGTGAGCGTGAAAGTAAGAAACCGTGTCACACCAGATGCGGGAGAGTTGGCAACCATGGAAACGCAGTGAGTGTCTAACAGGAAATGGGGCTTGCAGGAGGGAGTTGAATTGAGTTGGACTTTTTAAGGTGCGCAAACGCACTAAACAAAACACGGAAGGGAAGGGCATATATAGGCAATATAAAAAGCAATGCTTGTGGGTGTGTTCATTGCGCTTTGCCCATGTGACTTTCAAGCTACATTGTTTAACTAGTGTGGTTTTTTTTGTGTTGCGTGTACACAGAAATTTAAGACTGAGCAAAGTTATAATGTACATCAGTGGTTTATTGCTTATAAATGCTTTTCACCAATCCTTTAAAAATACAATCTAAATAACAATAAAATAGCCACAGTTACTATACATAAAATATTGCACAACTGTTTCGATGGGCACAAGAAAAGGTCAAGGAATGTTTTTCCATTCTTTTTTCTCTTTAGCATGATTACAACATTCATCATTTCACAATAACTCACTATAAATAATACCTTTCAACAGGGTCTCACCACAAACCCGTCTCTCCACAGAAGAGTTTGGCAGTTAGACTGGTTGTTTTCACATTAAAATCAAGCAAAAGTTCACAAGGAAATACCATGGGTCTTCCCTGTGTTTTGTTCCTGCCGTGTTGAGTGCGCAGGGGTAGGACAGGCGGCAACATGTAATTCCTTGTTCTTGTGCCACGTTCATCACTATTCCAGTAAGACGTTTCTTGACTGCACTACATCCACCCCCAGGTGGTTCTGCTGGACGTCTGCTGGGTGGCAGAAGGCTGGGTCAGATGCGTTCCTCTTTCAGCCTCTGTTATCGGTTGTAGCTGCTCTAGGGTCAGACTTGGTCTGCTTCTGTGCCCAGCTCAGGACACAGTTCCCTGAGCACGATCTGCAGGAGTACCTGAAGGGTGTACAGGGGGCAGAGGGGTCACACCATCTCTCAGAACTGCATGGGTGGCATTGGGTAACTCTAACGAGCAGTTCTAGACCTGCTTTTAAGATGAATGAACAAGTAAGGTCTTCAGAAGGAACTGTAAACTAAGAATGTACTGTTACGCAGCCTTCATAAAACCTACATGTGTACTTAACAGTTCCAGACTAGCTCTCTAGATGAGAGTCCAGAAGTTTGTAGCGTGACACATGGAGATATGGCTCGGTCAGAAGGTTGCCTCCACTCACGTAGAGAAGGTGCTTGTTAGCATTGGCCTCCTGGAGGGCATTGAAGATCTTGATGATGCCGTACCGGGCATTCTGCTGCCCCACGAGATTCTGCAGTGCTTCTAGAAAGGAAGGCAAGGCAGTCACGCACTTCCTTCCTCAATTTCACTTGATATTCCGCTACACTGATGACTGCGCATTACTTATGTGACTAGCAGACACATTCATCTAAGAGACCTATGTGCTCTGAAAGCCGTCAATGAAATGGGACACGTAGTGAAACCCTGTCACATACTAAAGGCAGCAGCAGTTCTTTTGAGAATTGAACCTGCATTTCAGGCACTGGCTTGGGTGTGACGTGGACCTCCCTTGGTCTCCTCTTCTCATCCACCCCCAGAGACAGGGGCAGATGATAAACCTTGGTTTTTTTCCTCAAGCCTTGCTGAGGATCTCTCTGTAAATGTGCCATCGACCTGGCAACTCCTCAGCTGACGAGCATTGTCACGTGTGATGGACAGGTTGGCATTTAGCAGAAGCCTTGCAGATGGGAAGCGGTGTGGCTTAGCAAGCTTATTAATCACTCATTAAAGCTGCATTCGTTTGAGAGCGACAACTTTTAATTAAGACTGAGGGGAGTTGATGACGGAGCTAGCAAAGTGGCGGCAGAATGTACTTAAAGTGTTCTTGCATGGTGTGACATCTTGAGTGAAAAAAAAAAATGAATATGGAATGAAGGTAAGCAGCAAGAAGGCAGACATGAGAGCTGCTGACCTGGAATGTTGTCCAGAAGCTTCTGTCGGGCCTGCTCCTTGGTTTCCTGGCGCTCCTGGTCTGAGCGGCTTGTTTCGGGCTCTGCCAGCTTCCCGTCAGGCCAGAAGGCATCGCGGAACAAGTTGATGTAGTACGTGAGCATCTGCTCGCTGAACATCCAGCTGGCTGTGTCGCGTATCTGCCTGTGGGTGTGCGAACAGGCTGGGTTCAGGAGGGAGATGGCAGCCTCAGAATCGCGTTTTCATCAACGTCTGCAGATCTAGAAAGGGATACGTAGTGATGGGCCAGCCCATCGCGGGGCACATTCACACACCATTTACTCGCACAGGCACTCCTATGGGCAATTTAGTAACTCCGATTAGCCTTTTTGGACTGTGGGGGGAAACCGGAGTACCTGGAGGAAACCCCACGACGACATGGGGAGAACATGCAAACTCCGCACACATGTGACCCAGGCGGAGACTCGAACCCGGGTCCCATAGGTGTGAGGCAACAGTGCTAACCACTGCACCACCATGCCACCCCCCTCTGCTCAAGTCAAGTAAACTAAAAAAAACATAAAAAATCTGAACACTCGGCTAACCAGTAAAGTTTTGCCAGTCATACAAAAATGTTTAACAGAGCTAAAGGCATCTTTTCAGCAAGAACACTTGGTCTTTGAGATCATAAACTTGTAGCATTCTGTTCCTTTTATTGTGGCACCTCAGTGTGGACAATAATCAACAGGAATTGGAAACACTGTGAAGGACAACCTAACCTCCTTTCTATGGTAGTTCCTGCAACTCCACATTCTTACTTCCTGTTTCCTGCTCTTCTTCAAAAGGAATTGCTCTCATTTCCCCAGAAGGGCAGGAACTGGTTCTCTGCAGATCCCAACAGCATCGCTCTTATACACAAGCAGGGATTGCTGGGTACCGCCGTACTTACTTGTTAATCGTTCGTCCAAAGGTGACTTGCACTAGTGCAATTAGCGTCTTCCTCACCCACTTGAACACTGGTGAGAGAAATACCAGCGGTAAGAAAAGTCTTCCGCAACCTCTCCAAAATGCCTTTGCAGAAACCACTCTAGCAAAGTAGCGTTTGTGGGCTTGTGGAATTTGTTTTGTTTTACCTCAAGATTCTTGACATGCTGAAAATGAAGCTTGACAATAGCGTATCATCTCAAACTTAAAACGTAGTGCAACATTATGAGAGCTGCAGTGTCCACAGCTGCCTGCCAGTGTTTCCCTGGAGACACGTGTTGACACCGATGGGCCTGATACTCACTGCCCCTGAGCTCGAAGATCTCTCCAATCAGCATGAAGCATGGCTCGGTCACCTCATCCCCACAGCCGAAGTCGCTGTCGTCATCTGTGTCATCCTGCCATGTGTTAGTCTGGTTAAGGGACACCTTTGTTGAGTGTCACTTGGCAGAGAAGCCTGTGTCTGAATGTGTGAGGAGTAGATCTGTGTGTTTGTGTTGGCTTTCCTCATCTCAGAGCTCACCTCCTGGTGGGAGAAGAGGTCTCCTGGCAGCCTCTCCAGGAAGGCGGCCAGGGAGAAGGTGGTCTTTTTTTGGATGTCGATGACCTTGAGGTGCTCAGGGGACGGGCTGAGGAAGGCGTAGAGGAGCTCGCTCTGACAGAGCCGCTCGTCCGCCAGCATTTTCTGAGTGGAGTGAAAATAAGCGTGCCTGACCACACAGGAGAGCCGACGGATGACGCAAAGTTCCTAACCGCACAGTGTCAATATAAATACCAGGTTAAGCTGGTGTGACCTGGGGTTACAAAGACCTGGTGATTTGGCAATCTGGCCTCTCAAAGTCGGGCATACAGATGAGCTATGAATACTGGCGTGATACCGAAAAATGAGCTTCCTCACCAGGCACATGCACACTCCTGGGTATCCATGCTGAAAAGATCAGCTGCATTTCTCTCACCTCTAAGAAGGCATTGAGCTGGCCTTTGGATTTCTCCAGGAATTTTTGGTCTATGGACTTAAATGGCAGCTTGCTGAGGGAGGGCAGTTGAACTTTTTTCAGTGATGGAAAACACTAAAGGGAGAGAGAACCAGAGACAACCATGTCATTTTTTTGAAGTCATAACAGCTCTGATTATCCCACGGGGCTATGTGAGTCATTCCGTCACCACGGCAACATGACATCACAGCCTGTGGCGTTTCTAAAGTGGTGAGTAGACCTCAGTAGCCTTCACAATGACTGCATATGTTGCTGGTGATCCAGGGGAGCTCCTGTGCTGGCAGTAGGCTGAAGGTCTCCTGACTGAAGACTGGGTTGAATTTGGAGCTTGTTTGCTGGAGGTTATTCAGAGGGACTGGTGGGTGGTGATGTAGGACGTGGGCTTGTGTGTTGAGGGTTTTTGGGGGAGGGAGGTGGGATCAGCTCAAGGACGAGTACCTCTGTCAGCTTCCGGTGCAGGACCTGGAAGTCATTCAGCTTCCGTGACATAACCCAGTGGTTTCCATCAGCCTCATCAGCTTCCATCAGGCTGACAGTCAGAGAGTAGCACGGGACCTGATCTCCATTCTCTTCCACCAACTGTGAGACAGAAGACAGCATCATGTTTGTGATTTGGCTCGTTCAACAAGACTATCTCCAACCAACAGATGCTACAGATATAAAGACCGAAATAGTGCTAAATCATGCTCAATATCCTTAATGTGTCCCAGGAGTCGGACTTACTGCTCAGCAAATAACGATAAACTGCTACAAAATTAAGAGTAAAAACACAGGAAGGAAGGTTCTGGAAGACCGATAGGCATGTTTTTGATTCTCACACGGATATTTTATTTCCTGTGGAGTTCACTCTTCAAATGAACACCTACGATGATGGGCATCTCAGTCCGTTAGCTGCATTACACTAATTAGCCCTAAAAGCTTTTGAGCTCCTGTTGACGCTGGATGCATTGAAGCCTCTGCATTGACTCACAGCCGAAATCAATAAAAAGAGCAGTTCACCCAAACAAGTCTGTCTCCCAATACAGTGCTTAAGCATCTGGCTACAGTAGCAATTGTTTTGAAAATACCAGTCTGCTCACTTCCCCACTGCTGATGACCGCCCTCCAGCTGCCCAGGTTCTCACACCACCAGTCAGTGCGAGAGACATGCTGCTGTAGCTCACTCTGCTCCTTCTCCATGGCCGCAATCTCCTCCATCAACTGGCACACAATCTACAAGGAGAAGACACTGTAACTTTGGTTCTCCACTCTGAGCAGCCTACAGCTCACTCTCCTCGTGGGTGACAGTCCCTTGATAGAGAAATGGTTGAATTCTCTGCTCCAGAGATATGTCAGAGACCACACTGTGATAGCTGTTTTAGGGAACGTCACTGCCATGCACTGGAAAAAGTGACTCAGTATAGCATCAGTGGTAACTCCATGTGCATCCAGGGCCAGAGAGCCTTGTAGCCTCGTACCGTTTTGTCCGGCTTGGGAGAGTTCTGGATGGATCCCAGGGCTTGCATCTTGTACTCCAGCTTGTTGTGGAGCTGCTGCAACTTACTGGTAGCATAGCTAACTTGCTCACCGAGACCATCCAGCAGCTCCTCTCCACTGTCGCAGACCTGGCATTGTGTACAAAGGAAGAGTTTTCACTAGCGTGATCTGAACAGCTGCATGTTCATAAAACGCACCTCCGTTTGGTAGGCAGGTCACGGTCAGCTGTACAGCCTGCTGAGTCATGCAGTGTAATCAGGTGGCTTTGACCTAGTCACATGACTCCGTGGTGCACAGCTTGAGGTGCCCTTTGTCTGTCTGTGTCCCTTCCCGTTCCACCCGTTTTGTCACTTCTCTCCTCACCAACTCACCATTTCATCGTTGTCTTCAAAGCTGGACTGCGAGCTGCAGTGCTGCTCCTGGTGCTGCAGTAGCTTCTCGCACAGGTCGCTGACCAGGAAAGACGGGTAATATCGCTCCCTCAGGCTCTCATACACGTCCCCTTGGATCCTGTGGATCACGTCAGTGCCCCGGTTCCCCACCAGCGTCTGCTGCAGCTCTTTGTACAGAGCCTTCTCCACTGGGATCTCCTTGCTTTCCACAAAGTACTTCTGGTAGATTTCTCCCACCTGCTGTGGGACCTCGCTCTGGCAGTAATAAAAAATGCAGGCAAGGCAGCCGCTCGTAAGCGGCACACGAACAGCAGACACACGGACGCCAAAGCAGCCCACACGGAGATAATGTTTCATGTGTGATGCCGCGCAGGCTAAACAGTGTTCGTACATGTCGGTAATTATCCAACGGATACGACAAACATCAGCACAGAGGCCAGCTGGCTCTGCCTCCACATTAAAATGCTTAAAACTCACACAGTTTGCCAGAACACAGACCTCTGAGGCTGTGGAAATGTCAGGAGGACCCAATCGTGTGTGTAGGTATGTAATTACAGAGTCTAGCGTGCTTTCAAGGAAAAAGGAATTCCTGTCTAACACGGGGGGTTCTTCTTGCTAAGCACTATTGTGGAATTTTATTTCACCATGTAAAACTTGTAGCCTGGGTCAGTCCCTACCTTGCTGACGGTCTTCAGCATCTCCACTTGCTCCCAGAAGCTGATGAGGGCCCGCTTGTCCATCCTTTCCATGTAGATGTGAAATTGCTGCCGGTACATGGGGCTAGACATGATCTCCTCAAACTGGAGGATCTGAGAACATCAGAGACAGCAGCTGAAGTAGTAATGTATACTATTACTCACACATATGCACACTGTATAATAAGGTATACTGTTACTTAAACATATGCACACTGTATAATAAGGTATACTATTGATCAAACATATGCACACTGTATAGAACGGTATACTGTTACCTAAACATATGCACACTGTATAGTATGGTATACTGTTACTTAAACATATGCACACTGTATAGTACGGTATACTGTTACATAAACATATGCACACTGTATAGTATGGTATACTGTTACCTAAACATATGCACACTGTATAGTATGGTATACTGTTACTTAAACATATACACACTGAATAGTACGTATACTGTTACTTAAACATATGCACACTGTATAGTACGGTATACTGTTACTTAAACATATGTACGCTGTTTAGTACGGTATACTGTTACTTAAACATATGCACACTGAATAGTACGTATACTGTTACATAAACATATGCACTCTGTATAGTACGTATACTGTTACCTAAACATATGCGCGCTGTATAGTACGGTATACTGTTGCCTAAACATATGCACGCTGTATAGTATGGTATACTATCACTTAAACATTGTACACACTGTATATCTTCTACACTTTTGCGCAGTCTTCAGAGTGACCAGGTGTACATTTTACTACATGGGGTACTTGTATAACCACATACATGACAAATAAAGGATTCTTGGGGATTCTGGGACTGAATTTCGTGCTGTCGAGCTTCTACCATTCCACCAGTGCCATAAGCAGAAGAGGGGAGAGTTATGGCTTTTTGGAATAAGATATTGTCAGCTATAAAACCCATCGGTAACACTTTCTATGAATGCCAAGTCTATAAGAATCTATGAAGATATTCATAACAGATTATAATACATCCACAAAGCATTATAAACATGGCTATGAATATTTATGAAAACACATGAATTAAATCCTTTATTATTATCCATCGTATAGTGCATTATAGATGAGAGCTTCATTGGTGCTTATGAAGTATTATAATCAACACTATAATGCCTTATGACTGTCAATAGAAGATGCTGTAATGTTTTATTCATTCTTGTACCAAGCATTATAATGCATTATGAGGGTATCTACAGTGCATTGTAGATAACGTGTTACCAACCCGTCACTGTGATGTCACAGCATGCCTCGCCTTCACTCTGTCTCCCTCTTGCTACCCGATAGGCATGTCCAGCCCACCCGCACCTGCAGTCTCCTTCCCCCACCGTTTCTCTACACGGCCCGTCTGTGCATATCTGGGTTGGAGATTTCTGGCACAATCCCTCGATCTCTTCTGGGTCTTTGGGATGCCGATGCTAAAGCGACGAGTCTTCCTGCAGGCAGCCTTACCGGCAGAAACATGCTTTTCCTGTGCCGATGGGAACGCGCTTACCTTCTGGCCCCGCATCCCGTCGAGCTCGTCGGAGAGCCCGTCCTCCTGCCACTCGTAGTCGGGGCTGCCCAGAAGCCGGATCCTTCCCTCGCAGCACCGCTTAGCCACCGTCAGCTGATTGACGTAGCGTTTCACGTTGCGTGCCCTCAGCAGGTCTGCCTTCATGGCCGTCGTCTCCTTCCCTCTGATGTCTACACAGGCGTTGGGTGGCATTATGACCGGAGACACATTACTGCTAATCCGCTTTAGTTACTTACCGAGCTGCTTCAGCCGGAATTATTCATTCCGTTAACACATAGCTCTACTTTGCGCTTTTTAGAGCCAAATATTTTACTGAAGAAACTTTACTATCATATTCATATGGAAGTAAATTATTTAAACGTGTTACTAATATTCTCCCATTCATTTAGCAGTGGGTGCATTTCAGCAGAAATGCAATAAAGTGGCAGACAGGAAAGGGAGAGCCGTAAGATTACCTTCGGCTGTCTGAGAACGTGCCTGTCTGCATTTTATTATGCATCGTCAGCGAGGGAATCTACGCTGGACACATTTCTGTCACACAGGTCTTTGAGACAAACAAGGACCCACCAGTCTGTATTGTTGGAATTTAATTTCCATCACAAGACCAGGCCTTTAGCGATGCGGGAACGGGCAGGTCAAAGGTCAGCCGTGCAGAAGCAGAGCGCCTGAGCCTTTTTACTGATGACCTTTTGGTATTTAAATGACACGCAGGAAAAAGGCCGCGTCTCAAACACGCTGTTCTCAGGGTTCGCAGGGGAAGGAAGGGAGGGCAGTTGGGCCAAGATTGGCCATTTATGCATGGGCTTTACTCACAATGTCGCTGAGTTACCATGATGTGGAATTTGTAATATGGTCGGGTTTACTGGACTACGAGGCTGGAACCCTGAGTAATTCCGACCATATTGATCACCGCATTTGGGTTTAAGAACCTGAGAACTTCTCAGGATTCTACAGCCACAGTGCCGGGCCACAAGTCCAGGCCGAAACCCTACCTGTCTGTTTCTTCAGCTGAGGCAGGTTACTGATCGTCGTCGCCTGGACGATCTCCACGACGATTTGGTACCTATGGAAACAGATCTGTAATTGGTGGCGGCTAATGCGCCGACATACCCCTGAGACATCCTGGAGGAAGGCGTAAGTTTCCATGGCCTGCGGGTACGGTGGATATGCTGGCACAGACATGGTGAGGACGAAGCGGTGGGAGGTAGGATGTCATTAGGCTTTAAATGTGCGAGAGACTCCCGGACAAACCGGCTCTCGACCGAGTCCACTAGACTAAACAGCCAGTGCTAGGTGATTCTAAGCCGCAAGACCATCCCTGTGCCTGCATATCATGTTCGATGTAGAAAATGCTACCAGGTCTGTGCTGGGGGACACATTCAGGTCCAGTGTTTGCATCACATGGAGACCACCGGAAGAGAATCACGGCATGTCAAGCCGTCACTGGAGAGAGTCTTTGCTGGGGGAGAACTGGGCTGATCGACTATCTCTCTCAATCCAGCTTCTATGACGGCCAATGAGATGGACACATACAATTAGCAACCAAATGAAAAGATGCAAAACTATTGTACAGCTGCCTTGTGCTTTTAACTCAATGGAAAACTTGGTTTTCTGCAGTTTTCTGCGCTGACCTGCAAGACATATTCTTGGGTATCTTTCGACAGGCAGTGGTTACTATGGCAACATCATTTCGATCTATAATTAAGAGTGTAATCACCTGTTATCTGTGATATTCCACAGGTTGCCTGAGTGAGTAGCTCAACTTAAAGAAGGGAACTCGGCTGTGACTCTGCTGAAAGGAGAAGCACCTCCACGCTGAGCAGGAGCTCAGACCTCCATTCTCCATCCCCCCTTGGCTTTCCTTACGTCTCATGGCACAGATCAGCCAACCCTTTCTGTCTGCTGAGATTGGCGACGCACTCAAAGCTTGGTGTTGCCATGGTGACGGCATGCTGCCCCGAGAGTTTGTGGCCACCTAAGGAGGGTGGGCAAAGCAAGGCTTTGCGCGGAAGCTGACTGCATCAGCGTGCACCTCTGAAACGCTCCGTATGTGCAAGAGTGGCATCCCAACTGATGTTATACTCCTTACCATTGTGATGGTAACTTTCTCCCTGCATAGTTGTGATGTTAATGCTCTTCCAAGGCCCTGATGCTTTTCAAACTTACCGATGTGTTTCTGGGTCCTTTGGTGGAGCAAATGTAATCCTATAGCACTCGAAACATTCGTGCCAGACACTGTGGTCACACTGGCAGAAGAAGCCTACTGTGGGCAGGGCCTGTGGACAGTGGATGGGGCCTGTGGATGGTGAGTGGGGCATGTGGGTGGGGTCTGTTGTGGCTAGTGGAGCCTGTAAACAGTGGGTGGGATCTATGGATGGTGGGTAGGGCCTGTGGATGGTGGGTGGGGCATGTGGGTGGGGTCTGTTGGTGGAGGGTGGGGCTTGTAAACAGTGGGTGGGATCTGTGGATGGTGGGTAGGGCCTGTGGATGGGGTCTGTGGATGGTGGGTAGGGCCTGTGGATGGTGGGTGGGGCCTGTAAACAGTGGGTGGGATCTGTGGATGGTGGGTAGGGCCTGTGGATGGGGTCTGTGAATGGTGGGTAGAGCCTGTGGATGGTGGGTGGGGCCTGTCGGTGGTGGGTGGGGCCTGTAAACAGTGGGTGGGATCTGTGGATAGTGGGTAGGGCCTGTGGATGGGGTCTGTGGGTGGGGCTGGTTCTCACCTCAGCTGCTTAAGGAATTCAATGTCAGAGCTGCTGCCGATGAGCTTGATGAAGTCCTCGTAGGACGGGGCATAGGTGTAGGCCCTTCTGTGTCGCTCGCTCAGCTGCTCACGCTCTTCCAGCTGGGTCAGCAGGGTGCGGTTGATGTAGTCAGGGTCACTAAGTTGCTCCACCAGGGGGTGCAGCACTGTGGATACACACATGGGGGGAGGGGATTAAAGACTGCAAAGCAAATCTCTGTGCAAAGTACCCATAGATGTCCGCATTCAGCTACAGCTGTAATTATGTCAGTACATCTGCTGCTCTAATTGATCCCTCTACACTCACTTGGCCCAAAGGTCTCTGCAGGGCTGTCAGGGAGGAGTGCAGGTCACTTGTGGGCAGTGGTGGCTTAATGGTTAGGGAAGCACACTTGTAATTGAAAGATTGCAGGTTTGAATCCCCGACCAACAAGGCACCACTGAGGTACCCTGAGCAAGGTACCGCCCCCAAGCACTGCTCCCCGGGCACTGAATTAGCCACCCCCTGCTATGTCACATATGCAGAGGGCACATTTCGTTGTTAAGTGCTGTGGTGTGTCAACAATGATAATTAATCACAATTTTAAATCAAATTAACCCATTTTGCAAAGACTAAGGACGAAATGGGATAGTTTAGCCATCCTGTTAGTGGCTAGTTGATAGTTAAATGTGATCCATCATCACTGTTACGTTTCATGAACAGGTCATGTGAAAGTCCAGAGGGCAGAATACAAACCAGACAAGGGCTTTGCTGTCCTTCACTATTAACTCCCCACGGTCTCTGCTCTCGCGGTTCTCCGCCCATCGAATCTCCACAGTCCCGACTCACCTTTGGCAGTGAGGATGTCAGCCAGCGCCGCGCGCAGGCTGCAGGTGTGGTGCGCAGGCCCGAGGCAGAGCAGCAGCAGGTGGGCGCAGGAGCGCAGGAACCGCAGCTCATCATTAGGGCTGCGCAGACACGGGTGCAGCGGGAAAGGCTGAGGAGGCTCCTCCTGCCTGCAAAGAGAGGGTGCGTGAGCGGCTGCCCTACTTTCCATGCTGCCCTGAGGGCGGAGCGATCACAGAGGAGGCTCTGTCTGCCTTGGTGTCCTTGTCAGGATCATGGAAGTGGACAGAATAGATCCACAAGCCTCCGGGGTCAAAGCTGCCCCCATGGGAAGAGCAGGAGGCCTCTCACAAGGCTACCCACTCCGAGCCACTTCCCTGGCAGCTGACGTCTGTGCCGTGTAGGGTGACCTCCGAATCCATGTCTGGAGGGATACTATGAGCCATTTCAGGTTTTATATGGAAGCATATATTGAACTTTATTATTTGTAACTCACAGAAGACAATCCACAAATATGTACCGTGATCCACAAGTAGGGGGCCGGCATGGTGGTGCAGTGGTTAGCACTGTTGCCTCACACCTCCGGGTTCGAGTCTCCGCCTGGGTCACATGTGTGCGGAGTTTGCATGTTCTCCCCATGTCGTCGTGTGGTTTCCTCCGGGTACTCCGGTTTCCCCCACAGTCCAAAAACATGCTGAGGCTAATTGGAGTTGCTAAATTGCCCGTAGGAGTGCATGTGTGAGTGAATGGTGTGTGAGTGTGCCCTGCGATGGGCTGGCCCCCCATCCTGGGTTGTTCCCTGCCTCATGCCCATTGCTTCCGGGATAGGCTCTGGACCCCCCACGACCCAGTAGGATAAGCGGTCTGGAAAATGGATGGATGGATGGATGGATGGATCCACAAGTATTTCACTATGTGTCTTCTAAATTTGTGTCGTATAAAATCATATTCACAGAAATCCGATTTGTACATGCACATTTGTGGATCACATCCTGTCTATTAATGGACCACGTTACATTTGTGACTTCGCTCCTATTTACTTGTGGATTTTTTGTCCATTTTGTACCACAGTTGATCTGTAGAAAAACAATTCACAAACATGTCACTACCCACAAATACGTATTTTTATCTGTGCTGTGTAAAACCATATCCGCAAAAATACAGAGCGATATCTACACATGAAACTGTGGGAAAAAAAATCCACAAATATGAAGTGCAGTTATTAGTTCCACTGAACCTTATATTTGTGTTTTTTTTCTATAGATCAACTGACCAACCAGCGCACTGCAAGAACTCGGTGCTAAAGTGACATTCGGGTCCTTTTAATTGAAATGATTGAAATGGTAGTTTACAAACCCTGTCGGAGCTCATAGTGTCCTTCCTGTCATGGATTAGGTGGTCACCCTAGTCCCGTGGGATTCGGTCTGGTAACAAAAGCAGCACTCCAGTGTCACATGCGATGGGACTGAGCTGCAAGTCCGTGTGTTGGGGGATTGTAATAAGATGCCTTGTATAGATACAACCAAGAGTTATCAAGACATCATCCATTTTCAGGCACACCTTCACTGGATGTCTGGATTTTCCTTCTTTGTTTTAAGTTAAATCAGGACATCATGGAAGGAGCACAGCTGTGCAACATGCAGCAGAGAGCGTCATGGAGGCTTGGAGGAAAGAATCCTTGTGTTGATGGTAGGCTGACTGTAGAAAGAGTTTTATCAGTGCAGTAGCCCCGCCCACTCCCTGCATCCCTGTGGCACTCGTACCCGGTGCTGGCGGTCCTCAAGTCGCAGAAGTGGGAGTGCAGGGCCCTGACGACATCGCCACACAGCAGCCGCACTACGTCCACCCCGGCCAGCCGGCTCCTGAGCTGTCGCACCACCTTCCAGAAGTCTTTCTGTAGCAGGAGGTAGAGCTGGCCCTGGTCGCGGCTCCGCGACCCGTACCAGGACAGCACGTAGTCCCTGTAGCTGTAATCGAAAACTGACAGAGAGGCACCGATGCTGCGTGAGCACGTGGGAAAAGGAGAAACTCAAAACTGACGGACAATCTGGAACAGCTTCTCGACCATTGGACTGGAGTTCCAGTTCCGGAAGCTGACAGCTCCAGCCCGGTCCTCCCCTCCGACCTGGACAATGCTTGTTCCATTGGAGTGTTGCCGAGAACGATTGCCAGGTGACAGATGGTTAAGAGGGAAAGCCAAAAATCACAGAGAGACCTGGACCACTAGTAATTATACCGTCACCCTGTTCACAAGGAGATGGATGGTGCTGACTTCTGGTCAGCCGACGTTTGTTGCTGATTTGTATGATTGCAGTTAACAACTGCGAATTACGTCTGGGATGAGATAACATTCCCTGTACTGCATTCCAAGCTTCGTCACTGCATTCCCGTGCCATCCTTCTCGATGGCTTTTCATGCTTCAGATATTTCTGCCCTTGAGAGGTGAAGTGGGCTATCCCACATTTTTCACCCCTACCCCCTTTTTTATTGAATATTTTCAGTTGGATAAGTTGTTATTATCTAAGTCATACCTCTGTGCTACGTATGATATATATCAATTGTAGGGTATAGGCACACAGATTTTTTTTTAAAATTTCAACTTTGGAGCAACATTTTCTCAAAACTTTACCTCTCAAGGGCACATTTTTGACTATGACATTTGATATTTGAGATACTTTCTCCAGTGAGAATCTGTCACCATCCACTCAGGTACACCAGTTTCCGGTAATGTGGGGCAACCACCTCTTTCTCCACCACGCTGTGGTTAAACAGCCTCTCTAACAACAGACTGCAGTTTCACAGGAAAGGACAGGAAAAAAATACACAGGTCAAGTGACAAATCAAGTGTTTTGTCTGTGACGGTGGCTGACATGGCATCTCTGATCTGTGACACCTAAAAGGGATTTGTGCCGCTGGTCTGCTGTGACCAACTAATAGACCATGAGGAAACTGCATCCTCCCCGAGTGACTTTGTGAGAACCACAGCCCCAGCGGTTCTCTCCTAACGGGGTGTGGTGTATGGGGGCCGTGTGCCCCAGCTACCCCTGCTTTCTCGACACCAGCCTGAGCTGTGCCTGTCAGGCCAATCACACAGCGCCATTTGCGTTACAGTCACTGCACCGGGGGAGACTTCCCTGCGTTAAATGGATGCGGAACCTGTGGCAGTGTCGCCCAGCGGAGAGCCCCGCTGAGTCGCAGACTTAAACAACCTCGCCTGACTCAAACACAGTCAAACAGAAAAGGCCCAGATGGTGCAGTAATGAGATATCAGCAGATTAGATACAAAGACCATTTCTGTCCCAGATGCAGCATGCTCACTTTAATGAAGTGCTCACTTTAGGCACAGAAACAGAAGAATACGCTCCAAGCAGCATCACGTAGCGTCATTTAATGGAAAATCACCACTCATCACTTTAGCCCAGGAGCTAAATCAGCATGCCTTTTGGGGAGGAGCTAAATCAGCAGTCTGCCTTTTGGGGAGGAGCTAAATCAGCAGTCTGCCTTTTGGGGAGGAGCTAAAGCAGCATGCCTTTTGGGGAGGAGCTAAAGCAGCATGCCTGTTGGGGAGGAGCTAAATCAGCATGCCTGTTGGGGAGGAGCTAAACCATCTGGCCTTTTGGGGAGAAGCTAAACCATCTGGCATTTTTGGGAGGAGCTAAATCAGTAGTCTGCCTTTTGGGGAGGAGCTAAAGCAGCAGTCTGCCTTTTGGGGAGGAGCTAAAGCAGCAGTCTGCCTTTTGGGGAGGAGCTAAAGCAGCAGTCTGCCTTTTGGGGAGGAGCTAAAGCAGCAGTCTGCCTTTTGGGGAGGAGCTAAAGCAGGAGTCTGCCTTTTGGGGAGGAGCTAAAGCAGCAGTCTGCCTTTTGGGGAGGAGCTAAAGCAGCAGTCTGCCTTTTGGGGAGGAGCTAAAGCAGTCTGCCTTTTGGGGAGGAGCTAAAGCAGTCTGCCTTTTGGGGAGGAGCTAAAGCAGTCTGCCTTTTGGGGAGGAGCTAAAGCAGTCTGCCTTTTGGGGAGGGCAAGAGTAACCAAGTGGGAGCAGGACTGGCCAGCTGCACCACCGGTGTCCCCTGTCTGAGACAAAGTGAAATTGGCCGGCTAAGTCTCTGCCTCACCAGATGAAGGCCCTCTAGGCCAGCTTCATCGCAGCCACCCGCTGTCTGAGACAAAGTGAAATTGGCTGCCTATACCCATACCCCATGAGAAGATGACAGCCACCTATGATGCCTATTGGGTTGGCGGGCGCTGGGTGGAATCTCTGAGTGCAAGATTCCTGTCTGCAGACACACCTACCTTCCTGGAGGGCCTTGTCCACGTTGAGGGACACCACCACTCGCCTTGCCTGGGAGGGCTCTGACAGAGGTGCTGAATAGTGTCCCTGCCATTCAGGAAGAAAGGCATGCTGAAAGTAGCATGGACCACGAATACAGTAAACACTGGAGACAGATCTGGTAATAGAGGATACGCAGATTGCATATGTCAAACATGGGGTGATTTGTTCTCAAATGAAATGAGCCAGGTAGCAGGTAATTGTACACTGGGTAGTTAGTGACTCATGCCTTTGTAGTGACACAGGAATCACACCATCAGCTTCAGGAATCCCTTCACCTTATACGGCATCTTCAAAGCGGACTGGGGCTTGAATATAGATCCCAGATTAAAAATAAAAAAAAATCCTTTTATCTGTCTGAAAAGCATAAATAACTTACTGTATGTCTATATTGTAATTGAGAAATTGCGATTACTATAAGCAGACACCCTCTTCCCCAAATGCCCAATTTGCCCTTATCTTTGCAAAGTAAACATCTGTGCAGTCATGACTATGGCACTTATTGGAAAGATAAAGGGCAATCGAACCAAAGACCGAGCAAATGGCGTGGCCCGGGGAGGTGGAAAGAGCTCACCAAACCTGATATCACAGCAGCCATGCGGAGGCCAGGTGTGGGCAGGGTGAGGGCCCCGCAGGGGTTGTGTGAGAGCCAGGCAGAGATTGGGCAAGGGCCCAGTGGGGGTTGTGTGAGGGCCAGGCAGGGGCCAGGCGAGGGCCCCACAGGGGTTGTGTGAGGGCCAGGCGGGGACTGGGCGAGGGCCCTGTGGGGGTGGTGCAAGGACTGGGTGAGGGTCCAGTGGGGGTTGTGTGAGGGCTGGGCGGGTGCCCGGAAGGCACTGCAAATGCCTCAGGGGGCTGCACGTACAGAAGGGGCCATTTGACCATCCCAGGCTGAGTGTGCTGTAGTGACATCACCGGGCTTCTGGCCCTGGGGGTGTGTGGGATATCTGGGTGTAAGACAGCACCCCTATCGGGCAGCATGCCAGTGCCTGAAACTCCAGATGCATGTGTATAGTCTGCTGTGATTTACACAACAGCAGAGACACCAAACCCTGTGCACATGGGCGCCAGTAATTATTTGGTGATGGCGATATACTACCCAAGAGGACGACCTTGTTTATACTTAATGCTAGTGCCATTCTTTGTGCATACGTTTTGCCCAGGGGCCCACACAACCCATAATCCGTCCCTGCATCATACATGTAACTTATTTTCTTAATATACAGTACATGGCTTCACTAATGTGATTTGTTTGTGAAGTGCATTAAACATAGCCATGAGAGTAACAGGAAAATCGCTCTTATTATTCCAGTTTAGATAAATTAAATAGATAATTAGATACAATTAAATATCCAAGTAAATTAATGTAAATGAATAAATGAAACGATTGTTAAGGTTCTCAAATCAAGTAGAGGGGTGTATTCATCAGATTATATAATTTCATACTTAACATTTAATTTGTCGTACCTGAATCCCACTAAACCCATTTAAAATATCTCTCATATGCTCGCAAAAATGAATGAGCTTATAGATACCATTAAAATAAGATTAAATAAAACAATTGTATTATTTTATGGTCGACATCTTACCATTTTTTTATTGAGTAAATCCAACAAGTATGCCGGCGTCTTCCTGGAAGCGTCGAAGCTCGTGATTTTAAAGGGATCCCGCTTCGCAAGGAGTCCGAGGGTCCCTAAAGCCAAGCATGCGGCGAGGAACGACGCGTACACGAAGAGCTTGAGGAAAAGCAAGGTCACGGTCAGTCCGCCGTCCCCGACCTCGAAAAGTACGGCGGCGGCAAGTGTAAAAGCAGTCAGAAAGAGAAAGAAACGGGGCGGGGAGCCGAGGGGCGCAGCCCCGGACGCCGAGCTGCTCCTTCTACTGATGCAGCCGCCCGGACGCATGCTGCCTTAAATGACATCTCCCTAAAGCCGAGCAGACGGAGATCAGCCTTCGTGGTCCGGACGTCGCTCATAACACAGTACAGGGACGTGTGGCGCTGCTGTCGCCTACAAAGACATTATGAAGCCAGCATGGAAAATCATCTCCTTCACTTTGGACATCCAGTTCGCACGCCAGGAGAAGCATTCAGTCACCGACCGGCGCTGTTCACATAACCGGCATGAAGCATTTGTTCGAGGATCTTATTATCCGCCTATATTATGACCTCAAAGCCGGCATCTGACGAAACCGTGAACCATGCAGGTCTGAAGATGACTTAGCTGGTAGAGCATCAAGACTGCTTCCAGACTGCGATAAAAAAACAGCTATACAGTTACCAATGCACAAGGACTCGGCTTCTTTTTGACAAATAGTTGCCGTAAAACAGACCGGCAAGCCACCGGTAGCCTATGTGATAAAGACCAGCAGTTTGACGATCTTAGGCTACCTCTGCACGGCGGATCCCCTCATCCTGACTGGAAGCGCTCAAAGCGCAGCTCACTGACGGCCAATCGGGCGCGACAGTCTATATATAGCTCATTATCATTTACTATCTACTATCAGATAATCGATATTTGTCTTCACCATGCGAACAACTGAAATGGCTTTAAATTACATTTAAAGTAACTCGCCAGTAACTCGTCTATTACACTTGGTATCTCGGGTTACCTCAGCAGATTTTCATCTATTTGGCTCCTGATTTTTATCTAATTAAAGATCCATCAGTTTTGAAACTGCTTACAAAGATTGACATTATATTTACGTTTATAATAAGATGCTACCTTTGAAAACATTTTCGACTTTGCTCAGACGCTCCAATATTAAATTGCGTACAATGCCCCGAACAACCGAGACCATCCATTTCCTAAGACCACGGGGAGCCTATCCCAAATGGATTTCCAGTAGGTGAGTATTTAGTCATCCATCCATCCATATTACAACCACTTATCCTGTTACGGGTTTATTTATTTGTCTATTTATTTACTAATTAATGTAAGCCCTTATAAATACAGCACACAATCATTCTCCATGTATTGACGTAAAACATGCGACTCAAACACAGCTCGCAGTAAGCATTATGTTTGTAGCAATACTTTTCCTTTTTGCAGCGAGATATTCATATTATATTATTATATAACTTTATCATATTATTATAACATGTCTGACAGACCACATGGACCATCTGCACTCAGGCTGTGGGCACTGGAACCCCCGTCGACTCGGAGCCGGAAGTTACGCAACTTGGTAACGGTTGCTAACCGCGACCAGCCTGTTAGCTTGTTAGCCAGCCGGAGAGCGTCCCTTGCTAAGCCGAGATAAGCGGGCGCTCCGCCGCCGCGAAAGGCATGTAAGTGCTGAGGGGATTGTCGCCGCTTTTTCGGGCTACGGGTCGTGGGGCTCGCGTTGTCCAGAAAGAGCCGCAGGAGGGTAGGAGAGACCTGATAGACTGGGCTCCGGTGACCGATCGGGCTTCACGGCAGTAGTACCTTCATTTATTTTAAGTTTCAGCAATAAGGATGCGCACATCATCGCTCAGTTTTGCACCATAAAGCAGAAATTAAACCTCACTCACTCTTTGTCTCCGAAGTTCAGCATAGGCATTAAAATGTCTACTTAATACAGATATTAAAACCTGTTGCTAAGAGATGGGATCTGAGACAGGGATTTGATTTTCCTATACGAATGTCCTGGGATTAGTTTGATTATTTGCACCGCAGAAGCGGCGTTTAGTTGTTTGTCGAGGCATGTGGCTACACCGCAAAATACATTAGTGTCAGTGTGTTTGAGACACGTGTCTTAATAGCTTTGTCTTTAATTCGTAAACGGTATTAGATTAAGATGGATATTTCTCGTAGTTTCCGTCAGTAATGAGATCAGTGAGCAGGAGTATTTGCCTCCATCGCTGTATTTCTCCTCAGAAGCGGGGACATTAATTAAATACAGTGTTTTTTTTCTCACTTTAATATCCTGTGAGTCATGTTCTTTCTCTCAGGATTAAAGATGGATAATGTGTGGGTGTCAGTGTTAATAGTCACTGTTTCTTGCCAGCATAACCTGGATAAATAGAACTAAACACTTTCAGAAGATAATGTTCTTTATCTGGAGGTAACTTTAATTTGATAGGTTTCCATGACAGTGCAGTAGTTGAGCGTTCCGAAGAGATGATGATTCAGTCTGTTGTATAACATCATCTTTGATTTAATGCAGTGGCGTGTTTATAACTGAATTCTTCTTTCTCAGCCTTACTGAGGGGATGTACAACCCCAAGGATCTGGAAGGTGAGGTGGACCATTCCTTTTTCGACAGTGACTCTGAAGTAGCTGCTGGTGTTTACAAGGGCAACACTCAGGGTGTCCGTGACAGTGGGCCATCGTGGGGAGGGGAAGAACAGGGCAGGGCCTCTTCTCAGGGGAGTCAGAGCCCCTCTGAGGGAAAGGAGGACCACCTGCCCGCGAAGGAGCGGATTCGGTCCCCGTCGGAGAGCGGGCAGTCAGAGGACACTCGCAAGAATGGTACACGTGTTTCCTCAGACACGGGGTCCTCTGCAGAGGAGCGGGAGGATGAGGACGAGGGTGAAGACGGCTACGAGCTGAGTGAGGAGGAGAGTGACGAAGAGCCTGCTGGGCGTTCACTGGGGGGCCGCTCTGTTCCCAGGAGGCTTAGTAGGAAGTTGAGGGGGTCCCGCTCTTCATCTGGGTCTGCGAGCTCATACAGCAGCTCCGGGAGCTGCAGCTCGGAGCCGGAGTCGCCCCTTAGCAGGAAACCCACGTCGGTGCCTAAATGCCTGCCGCCCCCATCCCCCCGATGCCAGTCCAGGTCAGGACCATGCACCACAGGGGAGTCCGACGACACGGTGACAGACGTGACCCCATTGTCCACGCCAGACATCAGCCCTGTCCAGTCGTTTGACCTGAGCATCGGCGGGGGCAGGAAAGAGGGGGCGGGACACCTCGCTTCCCAGCATCTGCGCGTCCCCGAGGGTTCTGGCCCAGAAGGTGAGAGGACCTCCAGCCCAGGGGTGGGCGGGGCTCAAGCTTACTCAAGCAGCCCCACTCTGACACCCTCTGAGTCCGTCATGTCTGGTGTTGGTGGTAGCAGTGGCCAGAGGGCCGTGGATGATGCTGTGGATCTTAACCACCTACTCAAAGGTACCATTTTAAACTTTTTACTGCGAGGGAAGTGAAACATGATTGGTCAGGGGTGAGATATGATTGGTCGGGGAGCTGTTAGTGCATTATTGCTGAGAGAAGGGCAAACTGAGGGCAGGGTCTGTCCTGGATGGGCGTGGCCTGAGTCAGACAGCAACTGGATAGTCCTCACGTGGTGCCACTCTATGTGCCTGTCTGGCTGCCATGTGTGAGGTGAGCGCTGGGGGCTGTGTGTCTGCTTGTTAGCTTAGCAATTAGCAGGTCATGTTTTCTATCCACTCCGTTCGGCACACCCTCTCTCAGCCCATTTCAACCTTTGCCCCAAAGCTTTCTTGAGCCTGGAGCAGCCGACCGACAGCAGCCCCCACGTGGAAATGCCCCTGGGCCGGGCCCGGAAGAACTACTCCTTCAGCAATGAGGAGGTGCGGCGCATCGACCGGGAGAACCAGAGACTGCTCCGCGAGCTATCGCGCCAGACGCCAAGGCCTGGCTCCAGCGCCGCCGCGTCTGGCCGTGGTGCTGCCTCACGCCTTTCCCACAGCGCCCTCAACAGGCAGCGTGAGCAGCGGAGGATTGAGAGGGAGAACATGGTAAGAAGGCCGGATCCCCGCCCCCTCGGGAGGCCACGCCCACAGCGGACCCGTGACCCTAGCTCCTCCTGTGGCACGTTCGCTCTGAAAACCGTGCAGCGTTTTGTTACATTTCTGGGTAGAACGACATGTTTCTCTGAACGTTTTCTGTCCTTTAGTGGGTGTGTCAGAGGTGTTACCTAATCAACAGGGACATGTATATAAAACCTGTCAATTTAAAGTGACAGTGCCCGTAATCAATCTTAGTTATAGTTGCAACACTTGCATAACACGGCAGGGTGTTTGACACACCACTGTTTCTGTTTAAATGAACATTTCGTCAGGGCTGAGCGTAGCCCTGCTCTTTTCATGCCTGGTTGCAGTTAGTGCTACAACTGGAATGGAGCTTATTTCAATCATGTGAGTCTCCTCTGTGGCACTGTCTTGTTGATCCTCGGTCAGATTTCGTACGGAACTGGATCTGCCGGCCAGGTTCAGAATCACGGATCGTGTCGGCGAACTGACAATAGGTGTTGATGCTGCCATGGCCAGTAGGGGGCATCTAGCAGTAGATGAGTCGCTTGTGGGGTTCTGAAGTGGAAATATGACAGGCAGTATGACTAACTGGCAGTAGGTGTTGATGCTATCTTGGCCAGTGGGGGGCACCTGTAGCCCATCATTGTGCAGTACCATCCAGTGCAGTATGTTCTCCATCAGCAGAAACGGTGGTCACTGTATGTATAATTGCTAGTTATGTGAACTAATGTAGTTTTATGTTGAGTAGCATGCGTGCCATATATAGATCATACTGGTATATTAAAGGTAAAAAGGAAGGCTTTCTTCTCATGGGATGGTCTTTCGGGGATTATCACACCGATCAGCTTTATGCCTTTGGTTCAGTCTTGGTAAACACACTGCTGGTATAGAAATGGTTGATTGGTAAATGTGTGCTTACTAGCTTGATAAAGGTGTTAGTTTCGCGTAGAACATTTTTCTTCCAGTATGAAGAATTCTAACATATAATCACCAAGACGGTCTTCTGAATTAGCTCAGCTGGTCTGCATGGGGTCTGCACGGCGTCCGTGGACTTGTGAGTGGCCGCGTGTGACTCTCCACGCAGTGTGCAGTGGTACGCAGTGTGCAGTGGTACGCATCGGCACCGTTTTTATCAAGCCTGCCGGCAAAAGTGACAGAAAGCGAAAGCGGAGATGGAGCAGCCAAAATAGACGCCTGCAGCTGCTGGGACAGTTGACATTAAGGTCAGCTGACCCCCTCCTGCCCCCCTCCCCCTCCCTGAGTGGTGGGGGGGGACTCCCCTCTTGGAAAAACAGCTCCTAAATGTTGCACTTTACAGCACAAGTTCAGTCGTACGGCCCCTCGTTTCTCCGCATATATATTACTGCGAAGCACCCCTCCCCCAGCGCAGAGCCTCCTCCCTCCTCCTCTAGAGCAGAACAGTCTGTACCCTGTCCTGTAGCGTGGAAAACCTGCTTTCCTAGATCTCCCCGCTATTCTTAGAGCCTTCGGCGTAACCGAATACGGCCTGAGATGCTCTCGCGCCCTGGCCAAAGACTCCTCTCAGTGCACCGCCGGCCGGCTGGGATGGCGGAGCACTGCGCCTTGTCCTGCTTTGGTCTGGTTTCTCTCTGCTGCTTCCTGATCATTCAGGATTTCCTTCCTCTGTGGTAACATTTAGAGAATCCTTCATTTTGAACGTAAATTTTGCAGCTTTTGGAATTTCTGTGGCATTTGCAGTGAAATCCTATCATATCTTCCCGATATGTTTATTCTCATAACTGAATCGGAAATAATGGCATGGGTGCCAGTAACCTGGGGTGACGGTAGTTGCGGGTGACAGTTCCCTGTCGCTCCCTGTCTTCCCACATGTGACAGGCTAACAGGCTGGTCGTGGTTAGCCTTACTTAAGAGTGTCAAGGTCACAGCTTTAGACCAGAAGGGGGCGCTCAGGAGAGCTTGGTGAGCTTGTATATTAGCAGCACACCTTGAATGATTATCGCAGTGACTTAAAGCCGGCTTTTCTGGCCACTCCTGTTTCTTCCATCACTTCTGTCCTTAGAGATGCCCCATGACACAGACACGGGTCATCTGTCTGCTATGTGTGGGGTGACGGGGGGGGGGGCATATGCTAAAGAACCACGCTACTCCTTTCATCCACATCGCTGACCTTCCACCCCCTGATTAAACCCCCCCCCCCCCCCCCCCCCCATGGATGTATCTTCAACCAAGGCTTTCCTGAAGAGGCTGGAGGCTGTGAAGCCCACTGCAGGCCTGAGGAGAGTCGAGCAGCTAGCTGACTATCAGCGCCATGCCGGCTACCTGGGTGACCCGACCCACAGTGCTGCCCAGAGCAGGCCCCCATCCAGCCGGAGCTCAGCAGGTATGATTACTAATCCCCCCACATCAACACCAGAATGATCACCAATCTAAGGCAGTGTTGCCCAACCCAGTCCTAGGGGGTCTGCAGAGAGTTCACATTTTTGCTCCCTACTGGGTGCTGGAAAGGAGCAAAAACGTGCACTGTATGAAGGTCCCTGAGGACCCAACTGGGAAGCGCTGATCTAAAGAACTGGCACCTCGAAGCTGAAACGGCACCACTTTTTCATGGTGTATATCATTAGTCTGAAGGCAGTGATTATGTTTGGAGCCACTGTAGAATCCAAACCTATGGTTGTTAGCCCAGAGTACTCAGCATGTGCTGATGACTGTGTCTGACAGGCCGCTCTGTGTCTTTGCCAGGCTCCAGTTCCAGCAGAGCCTCCCGGTTTGCCAGGACCCGACCGGAGTCCAGCGTGTCCTCCATCACGCCCAAGGAACCCCGACCGGCCTGGTCCTGAAGGCCGGCTCTGTGCCTGTGTGCATGTCCGCATCTGCGTGTCTCACTGCCTGTATGAGGGACTGGGTGCTGGTGCCAAAACAGTATCCCGGAATAAGAGTGCTGATGGGAAATGAAGTCTAAGCCCCTGCTGTGGACTCCATATCCCATGAGTGCTTTGTTACAACCCCTTCGCATTTATGTACCTAAAGATGCAGAAGGTCAGCTATTATGAACTTTAACCTGGCTTTCTTCATGTTTATGCTGCTGGTCTGGCTTCTACGAGTGGCAGTTTGACACAGAGGATGCTGGGAACTCGGACTCCATCCCACTCCTGCAGGCCTGTGTTGTGGTCGTACGGCGCTTCGGCGATGTTTAGACGAACATTCCTTTTTAAATTCAGCAATATGTTGTATTGGTTCCTACCTGTGGATTAGCTTGCACCTCTTTCCGGTATCGGTCAGCCTGTTAAAAATGCCAGAGTTCTGCTTTTTGTGCTGATTAACATTGTAATTTTAGTGCCTGAAAGCAGGAGCATGCAGTATCCGTTATGAAAGTTCCGATGGTGGCCCCCCACTTTATATTGTGCCCAGTGTACTGTCATGTTTTTTAATAAATCACATATATCCACACCTGCTTTGTCTGCTGCCTCATTAGCGAATGGACGCGAAATGCCTGACGAGCCCGACAAAGCTTACTGGAAGGAGCCGATGACTGCAGCAGTCGGAATGGTGGCCATTAATCAGCCCACACTTGGCTGTGTACCAGGAAGGACTCAGGATGTGAGAGGAAGACTAATGTATTTGTTTTTGCTAAATTAACAGCCATACGAGTGTAGGTGTGATTGTCAAAACAGGCATGCAAAAACGATTCTATGGTTCCATTCATTAACTCACAATTTTTTCTGATAGCAAACTAAGTGTGTGATATACGTGCAATACAGCTGTGGGGTGTGCTGAGGGAGTCTGGAGGTAAACATACAGATGATTGTAGCTGTAAGAGCTGACGTGTGCCACACTGCCTCTCGGCCGTAAGAGCTGACATGTGCCACGCTGCCTCTCGGCCATAAGAGCTGACGTATGCCCTTTCCGCTGGTGTGTGCCTCGCTGCCTCTCGGCCGTAAGAGCTGACATGTGCCACGCTGCCTCTCAGCCATAAGAGCTGACGTATGCCACGCTGCCTCTCGGCCGTAAGAGCTGACATGTGCCACGCTGCCTCTCGGCCATAAGAGCTGACGTGTGCCCTTTCCTCTGATGTGTGCCTCGCTGCCTCTCGACTGTAAGAGCTGACGTGTGCCCTTTCCGCTGGTGTGTGCCTCGCTGCCTCTCGGCCGTAAGAGCTGATGTGTGCGACGCCACCTCTCGGCCATAAGGTCTGACATGCGCCATTTCCTCTCGACTGTAAGAGCTGACGTGTGCCTTTTCCTCTGATGTGTGCCCCGCTGCCTCTCAGCCGTAAGAGCTGACGTGTGCCATTTCCTCTGATGTGTGCCTCGCTGCCTCTCGGCCATAAGGTCTGACATGCGGCATTTCCTTTCGACTGTAAGAGCTGACGTGTGCCTTTTCCTCTGATGTGTGCCCCGCTGCCTCTCGGCTGTAAGAGCTGACGTGTGCCATTTCCTCTGATGTGTACCACGCTGCATCTCGGCCATAAGGTCTGACATGCGCCATTTCCTCTCGACTGTAAGAGCTGACGTGTGCCGTTTCTTCTGATGTGTGCCTCGCTGCCTCTCGGCCGTAAGAGCTGACGTGTGCCTTTTTCTCTGACGTGTGCCACGCTGCCTCTCGGCCGTAAGAGCTGACATGTGCCTCGCTGCCTCTCGGCCGTAAGAGCTGACATGTGCTCCATTACCTCTCGGCCATAAGAGTTGACGGGTGCCCGTTTCCTCTCAGTTGTAAAAGCTGACGTGTGCCCCAATGTTATGTCATGCATTAGATAAATGTAATGCAAAGACTTTGTGGTCTGAAGTTTACAGCACAGCTTAAAGGCTTAAAGTACAGGAATGTGATTACACTGTGCAGCAACTCTGTGTGGCATAATGCACATACTGAATGCAGTCTAAGGACGTGCCTTCCTTTAATATGGCATAAATTGATGTTAAATCGAGTAATAAAAGACTCGAATTAGTATGTGACTGTGGTGGTTACGGGTTAATTCAGAAATGTAATTAAGCATAAGTCCCATGGAAAGGAAAAGAATTGGCAGATAGGTGTGGTATTTCTGTTTTTATTTGAAATTTTTTGTAAACTGTATACCAGGTTGGCAAAACCAAACCAAAAGAAAACGTTTACACTGTACAGCTTAGTGGTCAAAATATTTTGAAGCCTTGTGCTTTTACAAATTCTCTAAGGGTCTGATTATTCTCAGTGCGTACAGTCACCTCTTACTCCAACCAATAAACAGCCTAACATGAAATCCCATCGGGGGGGGCGGGCATATGTACAAATTTGAGAGGGGGGTGTGGTTCTCGGATAGCAGTGAAGGCGGTCCAGGGGGAGAGTATCTGTGGCCTGTCCCCCACACCCCTCCTTGGCCTGCCTCCAGCGATTCACCACTTCCCCTCATTTGGTTCGGACGGGTCGTTGCCATTCGTTACACGGTTAAGACATGGTTAAGAAGTAAGGGCACGGGCTCCTCAGAGAGGCTGCCAGCGACGTCTATGTCAGCTTCTTGATCTCGTCGTACAGCACCAGCACGAAGGCTCCACCCATGCCCCTGATCACATTGGACCAGGCGCCCTTAAAGAAAGCCCTGCCACCTTCATCTTTTAAAATCTTCCTCCAGCAGTCAAGTGTGCCCTTGTACATAATGTCAGCTGCAGAGAAAAACAGGCACATTAGCCCCCTGTACGCCCTTCCGAGATAGCTCATTGGTGGATGAAACCAAAGGATGAACGGACAGTAGTTGGCAGAGAACGGTCAATAGGTGTCAATGAACCCCAGGATGTCCTCCTTACCTCCTTTGCGACCCGACTGCATCATCATACGACGTCTGACGGTGTCAAATGGGTAGGAAATGAGCCCAGCAACCGCCGTCACGGACTGGGCAATCATCCAGCTGATGACGATGTGCACATTTTTGGGGTCTGGCAGCATGCCTGAGGACAGAGGGGCACGTTGGTCGCCAAGCCGCGTGATGTCATTGCCAGACATGACAGGTCAAGCGTGCCCGCCTTACCTTTAGCCGTGTCATAGACCCCGAAGTAGGCAGCTCTGTAGATAATGATACCCTGCACAGACACATTGAAGCCCAGGTAGAGGCCCCTGATGCCGTCCGACTTGAAGATCTTAGCGATGCAGTTGCCCAGGCCGGTGAACTCCCTCTCTGCCATGCCCTTGCCGATGTCGGCCGCCAGCCTGGTTCTGGCGAAGTCGAGTGGGTACACGAAGCACAGGGAGGTGGCGCCGGCAGCCCCCCCCGACGCCAGGTTCCCAGCAAAATAGCGCCAGAACTGTGTCTTCTGGTCCACTCCTCCCAGGAAGATCTTCTTATACTTGTCCTTGAAGGCAAAGTTGAGAGCCTGGGTGGGGAAGTAGCGGATCACGTTGGCCAGGTTGCCGCGCCAGAAGGACAGGAAGCCTTGCTCCTTGGGGATCCGCACCACACAGTCCATGATCCCTTTGTACTGTGTGGCTGCCGTGATCTGTTTGCTCGCATGTTGCACCTGTAGGGCACAGACAGGAACAAAAACCACTCGGGTAAATTCCGTGTAGCTCTGTGGGCAGATTCATAACTCTGATCTGAATGATTTATGATGTGTTTATAAGACAACCAGTGGAGTATAAAGAGTCGTAATCACAAAGTAGTCAACTGGTTGGTTAAAAAATATCCTGGTCTAGATTTGTATTTTCTGAACCCAAACTTTCCACCTATGGTTTTTAACATGGACGCCAAACTACGTATTACAATGAAACTTTTAAAATCGATATAATTAATGTCTTCAATCACTGAGACCCCGTACTGGGTAAGTGAATATATATGAGTACTGGATGAATTAATTTGCTTTATTCCGGCTTAGAAATACAACTTTATTGTCCTGCTTATACGTTTCATTCAGCAGCGTGTCTGGGCTCTTTTAATATACAAGCAATTACGTTTGTTTTCTGTCATGCGATACCTCCCGCCTAGCACTTAACTCGATCTTTCATTCTTTTATCATCAACTGTATACGTTAAATCGTCAGTCGGCGGTCTGGATCGTCTCATTCAGTTGAGGCCAGCAGGGATTTGGTTGCGCGCATACCACTCAGAGCTAAATTTAGGGTCGTCGGCATTAGGGGCCGTGCACTCGCTGCAGAGCCCGCTGGACCCCGGCGGTCGCGCGTCACCCCCATCGCAAGATGCTGTAAGATTAATTTCGCCGTCTATCTCATATTCACATACGAAAAGGCGGGTTCAAATCAACACAACTGCCTCCCAAAAGTTATGCGAGTGTAGGCCTATGTGTTTTAATGGAGCTTTAAAATGCATGTAGAATAGTTTTATGATTTTTAACATATCTGAACTTTAAGGCATGAACAAAAAATAGCACCATGGAGAGCGAAGCGGAGCTGCGGCCGGCGGTAATAAAAAACTTCTCCATATAGGTGTGCTAGAAGATAAAATCAAATAACAAATACAATTGGATATTATTGATTAATGAAAACTACTTTTATATTACTTTAGAGATAAAATTAAAATAATCTCGTCATTAACAAACGCGGTTTAGGAGAATGGTCGCGGCTGTGAGCAGGACCCGTCATAAATTGTCATAGATGCGTGGAAGGGCATTTTTTTAAATAAGAAACTTAATTCACACTGGGTTGATAAAGTGGTTCGCGAATGTTTCATGTTTAGTATTCTGCACAAGTCTTAAACAGTTCGGTCGTACTCGTCCACTTCACCTTACCTGCAGCAACAGTTTGACTCTTTCAATCGGGGCTACGGCCGTTTTGGAGATGGCAGCGGCGATGCCGCCGGCCAAAAAGTCCTTGAGGAAGCTGACCACTGCGTCCGTCATTTTCCTTTACTGCGTCTTCCTTCGCGCTGCCGTGAGACCCCTCCAAATGGACGATGGCCTCCCTTCCTTCCTAATATATCCAGCCCGCTTAAGGCGTGACGCAAAGGTGACGGAAAGTCAAGGGGTCTAACAGATTGGAGAAGCTGAATAAATTTCCTAGGTCACAGTTCAGTTTATACGCCATATTAATTCATAAAACGTTCCAAGGCTTTGGGGACGTTTAAAGGACAAATTAGTTATTTTTCCCGGGTCAGCAAGGATCTATTGATATGAAAATATTTTGCCCCCATTTTTGAATAATTAATTTTGATTATACTACGCCATATTAATTCATAAAACGTTGTAAATGTCCTATAGCATTCTTCCAATCTGATATTTCTAAAATATAATTGGAACTAGGTATATAATATAGTCCACATTTTCTTTTAAGTCAGTCATACAACATAACTTGTTTGTAGCTGTTTACCTACCTCAAGCTTTATTTGAAATGTATAAATATTCCTTTCTTATTATTGAAAGGTTGTGAGTTTGGGGGGAGAATTCTTCCTTTTAAATGCTTTTTCTTGTCTGCAGCACAACCGACCTTCACTTAGCCAAAAGAAAATCATAATGGGGGGGGGGGGGGGGGGGTCACCCCGATGCTGAACATGACCGGAGAAGATTGCTTTATTTTCTTAGTAATCATCATGTTTCTCTGTGGAAGTGTGGACAGGCCTTTCCTGTTAGGGTTTGTGAAATACACTGAATGGCTGCTTCTGTAAAGCATGTTTACATGGAGTCTCCCTGCCTAAATTTGTCCTATTCTGTCACTGGCGTACAGGAAGCAGAGAGGGACATCTCCCCAGCCTCGTGACACGACCTTAATGCCATCTTCAGACGTCAGCTGCATGCCAAGTAAGCGTATCTGCCACATGCTCAGCAAAGGGGGCTGTCATGCATGCAGCTACGACCAAATGCTGCACCCCGACCCATATCTGCCCAGTAAAGCAGAACCCGGGACGGATCCTTAAACTGACGGCTGCGGCGTGTTTGATTTTATCTACGGCAGTTGCATTGCACGTACGTTTATCCAGTGGCCGTCAAACATGCACCCAAACTCATGTGTTCATGAGTCCAGTGGAGAAGCAGAGTATTGCCTTAACCACTCAGACCCCTGGTGGTTAAGGTTGGTACACATCCCCCCTCCAATGCTATACCCTATAGCTGTAGGGTAGCTGTACCCTTTAGTCGAATTTAAGGTACAGAAATGGACTATGAGGGACATTCCCAAGGTACGAACAACATTACTGTACCCCCGATGGTATAAAAATGTTCATGTCTGTATCTTAAAAGGTACAATTACCAACAGCTATAGGGTACAATTGGCAGACCCTTGAAGGTACAGCCCCTGTGACAAGCAAAGGTACAAACTGATACACTTTTTCTTGACAGTGCACACCATGGCTCACCTACCAGCATTCCTGTTTAATTCCTCATTTTACCGTCATACTGTTGAGCAGGCGGCTCACTGCATATTCGCGCATATAAACGCAGCCAGTAGTTATAGATCATGGCAATAGTGGCTGTGTTGGGGTCGTCGCTCGGATACTGGCGTGAGTGTTATCATTATCCTGTCCTTATCTGACACCATACAGACAAACAATAGATCACAAATGCTAGCATCTGCAATTAAATCACAGATAAGTGCTTAAATTGCAGCTCACGGCGCGGTTTCGCCGTTGCCTTTGCAGTTCCAGGACGGCCTGGCCTCCGTGTCCTCCTTTCAGTGCATGTAGAGGAGCTGTTAGTGTGTTGACCAGTGCAGAACGCAGCACCACCTGTTCATACAGTAGTGCATGCAAAAGGGGATTGGGTAAGCCTGACCCGCCCCCCTTCCCATCATTCTGTGCAGCAACCGCCTACCTGATAAGTGTCCAACCATGCCTTGGCTGTGAGGTGTGAAAGGTTTGGGGGGGGGGCTCAGTGGGACTAATCGAGCTGGAAGGTACAGGTGTGAAATGATATTTGTGATCTATCGCACAAAATGAGTCTTAAGTCAAACTGGTATAACTGCACCCATAAGACTCATTTCATGGTGATGGGTCACATTTTTTTTCCATCAAATTATACTTCTGTCTCTGTTCCACCTGCCTCATTTTTTTCCTGCCGTCGCCATGCATAGGTCTGCTATGTACTACAGTATTTTACGTATGCTATATAATGTAATCTGCACAAAACACAAATCGCAAAAGACCATTTTAATTCACAGATTCATTGGGTCAATCGAATAACTGACGCGTGGTCGTACATGATAGAAAACACGTGTTTATTCAAATATATGCAGTGGCAGCTTATACAGAGAGAGTATCGATATGGCGATTGCTTGTCGTTTGTGTGTCCGATTGAAGTGCTGTCGTGGAAGCGTAGCGACGCCGGCTCTCGGTTTGATCCGCCTTGGAATTATTTTAATGAACACGGTTACGGTGTCTCGCTCCTTAAACCCCCTGTAACAATCGTCTGTTTTTAAAACCCAGTCATGGCTGCAATGGATCTTTAAAAGTATATATGACGAAGGAAAAAGCTATATTAATATCAATGAATTTCTAAAATTATTATCAGCCTAGCTGTGCGTCTGTTTGCTACATATGCATGGTTTAACGCGTTTTATGATGGAGACGATGTAGAAAATTGATTTGGATAAACTATGTATTACATATTTGGTTTCAGTGGCAGTCATCAGTTTCATGTAGGCTTTCTAGATGAAATCCAACGAAAGAAAAAAAAGTTAATTGGAAGAATGACAAAATCGAAGTAGGCCATTTGTGATTTACATGCTTAGAAAAGCACAGCGACTCCCCACAGTGTATAAACAGTGCGAATGTTAAACGGATAAGCTGGTAATATGATTGTGTTCCATTCTCCGGTTTCGAATGAAACTTACATAATACATCACATGCCAATTTGTCGAGGAGACGGCAGCGCACGGTGTTGCCAGTGGCAACCTCTCAGTGTTTCTGTAAAAACACTGGTGGGACGAGATTTAGGGCACAACGCTTGCAAAGGACTTTCGGACCAAACAGACCTAAATTTATGCAGCGCGTGCACTATAGTATTCTATGTTTAGGTGGGCTATATTGTCACGATTATACCTTCAACAATTAAGTACAGTCTGAGAATACTTTGAGATTGCTGAGCGGTTTTCCTTGAACCAGGACGGCAATAACACATCCCATAAGTCTATTATTAGTAGACAGCATGACCGGTGCTCGAACGTCAGGCCGCCTAACTCCAGGCGCTTCACTCCGGCTTCCAATTATTCAGCACCCACTGTCAAGGATGGCAGATCCGGAGAGCATCTCCCTCAAGGGCCATTCCACCAACGGAGCAAAGGAGGCGGCTTTCTGCGGGACGCGACGCGGACGGCCGTTGTCACATGAGGAAGGGTCTCCTCTGATTAGGAGTCACACGTCGAAAAGTAAGAGGCTCCCCCGGTTTGAAAAGGATGCATGGATGGAGGAGGATCGCCATCCTCTATCTCCGCCACACATTCCCGAGGGGGTGAAGGTGACATCGGCCGCGGACCCCGACAAACCGAGGCTGCCCATTTTTGGTTGGTATCAGTTTCACAGTTTTAAATACACAGAACGTCAAACTTTGCCATGATAATGTGGTATCTGCTAAAACACTGGCCAACGGACACCATTATTTTACTCTACACTCCACTGCGCACACTATCTTATATTTTATACAGTGTATATCAAAGGCACCGCACAAACTGGAATCCCTTGCAAACGGACTTGAACTTCCCGTGATACTGAGGCAGTGCGTGTTTGACGCGGGCGGACGCAGCGGTGGTAATCGATAAAGGCGGAAAGTTCAAGCTAATGTTTAAGTTGTAATAAATCTACTCTTTAAAAGTAAATACGCACTGTTGTCGAATAGGTTAAAATAACCTGCTTAACACTGCTATTGTTGAATTGGCCTCGTCATTAAATCAAGCACATATATAACTTTTTCACATTTTTTCAGTTATTTTTGTAACATTACGACATTGGTCTACAAAACTGTATTGTCTGATAAGTTTTTTAATTTAAGAAAACTCGCTGTTTTGCTGTATAGTTTATTGCGAGTGTTGTGTTTGTAGAAGCCGATTCAGTTTAAACCAGAGATACTTCGAAAGTATCTAACTAAACAATGCGTAGCTCTCCTGTGTAGAAACAGGCTGCACTTTTTATTACCACTAAGTGGCGCCATTTACCTTGAAAGCTTTATCCCGGCTTTATCAGGTGGCTTTGCATCCCGATTAGTGGAATGATGGGAAAAGCTTTAAAATACTGGATCTTTGCCCTGCACAACAGGGGTAAGAATATACGTGTCAAATAAAGGTAAATAATATATACGAAAAATACAATAATGGTATAGTTACCAAAATAAAGATTAGTCTCCACATTGACCTTTCTTGTCTGGGGTGGCATGAGAGTGCAGAGGGTAGCTGCTGCAGGTTCTCCCCTGACTCTTCAGTTCTTCCCTCATTCTGCAGGTTCTCCCCTGACTCTGCAGGTTCTTCCCTCATTCTGCAGGTTCTCCCCTGACTCTGCAGGTTCTCCCTATGTTCTATCGGTTCTCCCCTCACTCTGCAGGTTCTCCCCACATTCCACAGGTTTTCCCCTCGTTCTGCAGGTTCTTCCATGACTCTGCAGGTACTGCACTCTTTCTGCAGGTTTTCCCCTCACTCTGCAGGTTCGCCCCATGACTCTGCAGGTCCTCCCCTCATTCTACAGGTTCTCCTCCTGATTCTACAGGTTCTCTCCCTGATTCTACATGTTCTCCCCTTGTTCTGCAGGGTTCCTCTTTCTCTCCAAATATGTGGATCTAAGGGAACTAGAGTCGCTTACACATAATGTGTGTGTGCGTGTGTGTGTGTGTGTGTGTGTGTGTGTCCCCTTGGACTGGAATCCCATCCAAGGTGTCTCCCTGCCATGTGCTCCCTGGCATAGGAAATAGACCCACTGTGACCCTGTACCAGATAAGCTGCTGGAAACTGGATGGATCAGTGTTGTTCTTGTCTTCTTGTTAAACGTCCACTTTGAGAGTTGAGCACTCTGGGGTCATGGCTGCCTGCATAGCTATTTGCTCCCTCACAGGTCAGCGGGCTGCCGCAGGGAGCCGAGCTGAAAGCCTGTCGAGTTGGACCACCTGCAGAACCAGCTTTGCCATGTGTCCAGGAACTCGACTCCGAATCCAGGTGGACCAGGTAAGTGGGCCGAAGGGGAGTCTAGTCCATCTGTGATCTCATACTCAGACTAAGGACCTTAAGGAGCTGTATGAGGTGGGACATTTGCACAGGTATTTGTCCCGTGGTAATTAATACAGTATCCGATCAGGAAAGAGTCCCTGACTTCAGCCGCCCTTAAAATATTAGCTGCATATCTGTAGCCAGTAGAGGGCGGCGTTCGCCACACTCTGTGACCAGACAGGCCTATGCTTTGTCCTTGTGTCTCTGGGCAGCTGGAGCATGAAGTGCGTGAAAGGCTGCGAGGCGGGGGCTCCGCCCACCTGCGACGCCTGTTCAGCAACAACAACCGCAAGGGGCGGGGGCAGATGGACAGGTGAGGGGCGAGCACTCGTACACACATTCCCCCTAGCAGCTGCTGTCAGCCTGATGCCTCTTCTCCCTCGGCAGAGACTTGCTGCTCCTGGTTCTCACTAAGTTCCTGGGCCGGTTCATCAGCGTCAGACAGTTCCGGCAGCTTCTGCTCAGGTAACCGCCTGCATTCGCAGGGTGAACGTTACCCCAATCGGGGCCGGCTTGGCCTTTATCGGGATCTTAAGCGACATGTGATCAACATAGTTGTCATTCGGCATCTTTCTACTCATTCTGACTGGCTGATCAGTGGGTTGCCCCCAGGTGGGAGAGCCATAGGCCGCATCTTGTCTGTCCCCTAACGCCCCCTGCTGGACAGACCCCCCCTCCTTGTTGCTGGACTTCCCTTCCTCACTGTTCCATGTCTTTCTCTGTATCTCCTGCCCAACACACAGACTCCACCTGGCAGAGAAGCCGGTCATCACCTACGAGGAGCTGCGTGCGATTCTGGGGGCACCCGTTGGCACCCAATCCCAAGATGCGACTGGACCCATCCAGCAGCCCACCGGTGCCACCTTGTGGACCTCCTCTCAGGTCCATTCACTCCTGCGGGGCCCGGAGCGGAACAGGTGAAATAAAGCTGCGGGGAGTCCAGACTGTGTTCTCAACTGGGTCCAGAACCGAATGGGTGGCGGCCCAAAGAAGCAGACTCTTTAATATATCGAGCGTATTCATGAAACGTCCTCATCAAAGCAGCCGGCGGCCCCTCAAAGCAGATTACTTAACTCATTCTCCTCTCATGGCTGCCATTGTCGCAGTGTTTGTAAAAAAGGAAAATATTTAAAAAGCAACTGGGAACAAAGGAAGATAAAGCTGACAGAGGCGTATTTTTGATGGGGGGGGGGGTACCCGGATGGTCTGCGGCATCGGAGAGCAGGCCGGGCTCAGGCATCGCTACCGCAGACACGGCCGGGCACGCCTGGTGCTGGGAAATCTCCGTGACCAATCGGGAGAGACCTGGACGCAGCCACCAGCCCCCCCCCCCCCCCCCCCCACCTCGCACCCCACCCCCCACCCCCACAGACCGTCCTGAATCCGCGGTTAATCCTATTATCTCCCCGCCGACTGTGCTGGGTTACCGGCTTTGCAGGGTACGCTGTCCTGCCCTCGCCGCGGCCCCCAGTCGGCTGGACCCCCCCGCTCCCCTGAGGGCTGTTGTCTTTTGAAACTGTCCGTTGGCTGTCCCACCCCCACTGTGAACGCCCTGCCATGAGGAAGCGAGCCGTTAGCTGAGTACACGTAGCTGATGGGCAATTTTAGTCAGAGCGGCGACCCACTCTCATGTTGGCCCCATATCTGAGACACCCGGGGCCTGTGGTCGACGTCCCGCACGCATTTCAGCCAGGGCTGTGACTCGCTCTCACACCAGGCCCGTCACTGAGACGCCCGGGGTCTGTGGTCGACGTCCCGCACGCATTTCAGCCAGGGCTGTGACTCGCTCTTACACCAGGCCCGTCACTGAGACGCCCGGGGTCTGTGGTCGACGTCCCGCACGCATTTCAGCCAGGGCTGTGACTCGCTCTCACATCAGGCCCGTCACTGAGACGCCCGAGGTCTGTGGTCGACATCCCGCACGCATTTCACTCAGGGCTGTGACTCGCTCTCACACCAGGCCCGTCAGTGAGACGCCCGGGGTCTGTGGTCGACGTCCCGCACGCGTTTCAGCCAGGGCTGTGACTCGCTCTCACATCAGGCCCGTCACTGAGACGCCCGGGGTCTGTGGTCGACGTCCCGCACGCATTTCAGCCAGGGCTGTGACTCGCTCTCACATCAGGCCCGTCACTGAGACTCCCGGGGTCTGTGGTCGACATCCCGCACGCATTTCACTCAGGGCTGTGACTCGCTCTCACACCAGGCCCGTCACTGAGACGCCCGGGGTCTGTGGTCGATGTCCCGCACGCGTTTCAGCCAGGACTGTGACTCGCTCTCACACCAGGCCCGTCACTGAGACGCCCAGGGTCTGTGGTCGACGTCCCGCACGCATTTCACTCAGGGCTGTGACTCGCTCTCACACCAGGCCCGTCACTGAGAAGCCCGGGGTCTGTGGTCGACGTCCCGCACGCATTTCAGCCAGGGCTATGACTCGCTCTCACACCAGGCCTGTCACTGAGACGCCCGGGGTCTGTGGTCGACGTCCCGCACGCATTTCACTCAGGGCTGTGACTCGCTCTCACACCAGGCCCGTCACTGAGACGCCCGGGGTCTGTGGTCGACGTCCCGCACGCGTTTCAGCCAGGGCTGTGACTCGCTCTCACATCAGGCCCGTCACTGAGACGCCCGGGGTCTGTGGTCGACGTCCCGCACGCATTTCAGCCAGGGCTGTGACTCGCTCTCACATCAGGCCCGTCACTGAGACTCCCGGGGTCTGTGGTCGACATCCCGCACGCATTTCACTCAGGGCTGTGACTCGCTCTCACACCAGGCCCGTCACTGAGACGCCCGGGGTCTGTGGTCGATGTCCCGCACGCGTTTCAGCCAGGACTGTGACTCGCTCTCACACCAGGCCCGTCACTGAGACGCCCAGGGTCTGTGGTCGACGTCCCGCACGCATTTCACTCAGGGCTGTGACTCGCTCTCACACCAGGCCCGTCACTGAGAAGCCCGGGGTCTGTGGTCGACGTCCCGCACGCATTTCAGCCAGGGCTATGACTCGCTCTCACACCAGGCCTGTCACTGAGACGCCCGGGGTCTGTGGTCGACGTCCCGCACGCATTTCACTCAGGGCTGTGACTCGCTCTCACACCAGGCCCGTCACTGAGAAGCCCGGGGTCTGTGGTCGATGTCCCGCACGCGTTTCAGCCAGGGCTGTGACTCGCTGTCACACCAGGCCCGTCACTGAGACGCCCGGGGTCTGTGGTTGACGTCCCGCACGCATTTCAGCCAGGGCTGTGACTCGCTCTCACACCAGGTCCGTCACTGAGACGCCCGGGGTCTGTGGTCGACGTCCCGCACGCATTTCACTCAGGGCTGTGACTCGCTCTCACACCAGGCCCGTCACTGAGACGCCCGGGGTCTGTGGTCGACGTCCCGCACGCATTTCAGCCAGGGCTGTGACTCGCTCTCACACCAGGCCCGTCACTGAGAAGCCCGGGGTCTGTGGTCGACGTCCCGCACGCGTTCAGCCAGGGCTGTGACTCGCTGTCACACCAGGCCCGTCACTGAGACGCCCGGGGTCTGTGGTCGACGTCCCGCACGCATTTCAGCCAGGGCTGTGACTCGCTCTCACACCAGGCCCGTCACTGAGACGCCCGGGGTCTGTGGTCGACATCCCGCACGCATTTCAGCCAGGGCTGTGACTCGCTCTCACACCAGGCCCGTCACTGAGACGCCCGGGTCTGTGGTCGACGTCCCGCACGCATTTCAGCCAGGGCTGTGACTCGCTCTCACACCAGACCCGTCACTGAGACGCCCGGGGTCTGTGGTCGACGTCCCGCACGCATTTCAGCCAGGGCTGTGACTCGCTCTCACACCAGGCCCGTCACTGAGACACCCGGGGTCTGTGGTCGACGTCCCGCACGCATTTCAGCCAGGGCTGTGACTCGCTCTCACACCAGGCCCGTCACTGAGAAGCCCGGGGTCTGTGGTCGACGTCCCGCACGCGTTTCAGCCAGGGCTGTGACTCGCTGTCACACCAGGCCCGTCACTGAGACGCCCGGGGTCTGTGGTCGACGTCCCGCACGCATTTCAGCCAGGGCTGTGACTCGCTCTCACACCAGGCCCGTCACTGAGACGCCCGGGGTCTGTGGTCGACGTCCCGCACGCATTTCACTCAGGGCTGTGACTCGCTCTCACACCAGGCCCGTCACTGAGACGCCCGGGGTCTGTGGTCGACGTCCCGCACGCATTTCAGCCAGGGCTGTGACTCGCTCTCACACCAGGCCCGTCACTGAGAAGCCCGGGGTCTGTGGTCGACGTCCCGGCACGCGTTCAGCCAGGGCTGTGACTCGCTGTCACACCAGGCCCGTCACTGAGACGCCCGGGGTCTGTGGTCGACGTCCCGCACGCATTTCAGCCAGGGCTGTGACTCGCTCTCACACCAGGCCCGTCACTGAGACGCCCGGGGTCTGTGGTCGACGTCCCGCACGCATTTCACTCAGGGCTGTGACTCGCTCTCACACCAGGCCCGTCACTGAGACGCCCGGGGTCTGTGGTCGACGTCCCGCACGCATTTCACTCAGGGCTGTGACTCACTCTCACACCAGGCCCGTCACTGAGACGCCCAGGGTCTGTGGTCGACGTCCCGCACGCATTTCAGCCAGGGCTGTGACTCACTCTGCACTGTATCACTCTGCTGTCCACCATAGTAATTTTTTTCTTATTCCATGCATATATATCATCCGTTAATGTATTTGTGTTTCTATCTTGACATCTTACTTGACGTCTTTTTCAGGATGTTATGTTTGTGTACCGTATACTTTAAATATGCTTACACTGTTTATTTCTCTGTACTGTCACACTGTGTCTTTGCATTGTGACTTTTTCACCCTGTTTTTTTAATATGCACTTTATGTACTGTGCTGCTTTATGATGAATGTATGAATGTACTGTTTATGCAGATATGAATGTACCATGTGTGCATGTATGAATGTACCATGTATGAATGTACCATGTATGCATGTATGAATGTATGAATGTACCATGTATGCATGTATGAATGTATGAATGTATGAATGTATGAATGTATGAATGTACCATGTATGAATGTACCGTTTATGCATGTATGAATGTACCATGTATGCATGTATGAATGTATGAATGTACCATGTATGCATGTATGAATGTATGAATGTACCATGTATGAATGTATAAATGTACCATGTATGAATGTACCATGTATGAATGTATGAATGTACCGTGTATGAATGTATTGATGTATCATGTATGAATGTATAAATGTACCGTTTATGAATGTACTGTATATGAACGTATGAATGTACCGTGCTGTTGTATGAAGAATTTCCACCTGGCATCAGTAAAGCCTTGTTGTCTTGATTGTTCTCTGTCGCTCTCTGCAACTGCAGTGGGCTCGTCCTTCGAGATTCAAACATGGGGGTCCGGGAGATAAAGTCCAGTTAGTATCCATTTAGTTCTGCCTTCATTAGGCCTTTGAAATAGTTCTTCTGGGCAGGACTCTCTTGCAGTGCACGCTTGTTCGTACGGGTGAGCTGCGATATTAGCATGTGTGCCAGCAGCATTTTTGTGCTTCTCAACCCAGATTTCTGGATGCAGTAGAATCATTACAGTCGAAAGGCATCGAGGGGCCCAGCTGGATCACAGCTCCACAGCTGAAGAAGATTTTGGAAGAACTTGGTCTCTACATGGAGAGTCGGGACTTCATGAAGCTGTGGAGGAGGTTTATGTCTCGGGCTTGATTTGCTGAAAGGCACTCGGCACTGCTCTGAAAAACGAGAATTACACGTACATGCAGAATTTTGCCGGTCCTATCAAATTTCTACTCCCCTGCAGATATGACGAAAGCGGACTGGGAGCCATCAAGATGGAGTCCATGTGGCAGAAACTTGGAGCCAATCTCAGGAAGAGGCCAGATTCTGGTGAAAATAAAGGCGAACGAGTCTCCAAGGAGGCGGACAGAGCGCAAAGTAAGAAAAGCACAGTTTGAGGGCAAATGTTTGTATTTTCTGCTCATTTCCAAAGCGTCCTCTCTCAATGACGCAAGTTATGTTTACCTAATGTGACCCAGAGAGGGCAGTGTTGTCTAATTCTGCACAGTGCACCAGACCCGACTTTACCCACCATTTATCCCCTGCCATAGGAGTCATGAGGAGTCCCAGCCTGAACTGCTCTTTCTAAAGGCCTCGTTCGTAGTTGGTTTTAATTGCTTTTTCTGGGCTTTAGTGGAGTCCATGGCAGGTCTGACACCTATAATGGGTGAACAAGCAGAGAATGTCAGAAACAAGGCCAGGAATACCGGCATGTATAAGATGTGCACTTCCGTACCCAGCATGCTTTGCTCTCCCTCGGCAGACCCCAAGCGGAGCCTGTCCGAAGCCGAGGAGGAGAGGCGGGGCTCCGTGGCTGTGGAGAGATGGCTGAAGGAGAGATTTAGGGAGGGCGTCCAGAACCTGAAGGCTGAGTTTGACAAACTGGATCCTGACAAAACCGGCAAAGTGAGGAAGTGGCTCCATAGAAAGCACCCTCCCTTCAATCCCCCCCCCCTTCAAATCTCTGCCCCCCCTTTGTGATGTCATCAAATGGCTGAGGCCGGAAGGTGTTTGTCAGCTCTCGATGTCCACCTCACGGGTCTGATCTCAGATGTAATCAGTGATATTTTCACCCATTTGTAATTATTAAATATAGGTTTGGGATTTAGACAAGGGAGGGGCCATCTGTTTTAAATGGGAGGGGTTTTGTCGTCACAGAATCAAAAATAAAGAAGCTGTATTAGAGGTGGATATACAACAGAAATCACAGCTTTGGGGAGGACGCAGACTAGGGGGGCACAGACTCTGGGGAGGTATACAGACTCGGGAGAGGGCACAGACTTGGAGAAGAGGATACAGAGTCGGGAGGGGGGACACAGACTCAGCGGTTATACGGACTCAGAGGAACACAGACTCAGGGGACATAAAGACTCTGGGGGGACACAGACTCAGGGGGCTTACAGACTCTGGAGGGACACAGACTCGCCGGGGTATTCAGACTCTGGAGGGACACAGACTCGGCGGGGTATTCAGACTCTGGGGGGACACAGACTCAGGGGGCTTACAGACTCTGGAGGGACACAGACTCGGCGGGGTATTCAGACTCTGGGGGGACACGGACTCAGGGGGTATTCAGACTCTGGGGGGACACAGACTCAGGGCGCTTACAGACTCTGGAGGGACACAGACTCAGGGGGCATACAGACTCTGGATGGGACACGGACTCAGGGGGCATACAGACTCTGGATGGGACACGGACTCAGGGGGCATACAGACTCTGGATGGGACACGGACTCAGGGGGTATACAGACTCTGGATGGGACACGGACTCAGAGGGGTATACAGACTTTGGAGGGACACTGACTCCGGATGGGACACAGACCCGGCGGGGTATACAGACTCTGGATGGGACACAGACTCAGGGGACATACAGACTCTGGATGGGACACGGACTCAGGGGGCATACAGACTCTGTATGGGACACGGACTCAGGGGGCATACAGACTCTGGATGGGACACGGACTCAGGGGGCATACAGACTCTGGATGGGACACAGACTCAGGGGGTATACAGACTCTGGATGGGACACGGACTCAGGGGGCATACAGACTCTGGATGGGACACAGACTCAGGGGGTATACAGACTCTGGATGGGACACGGACTCAGAGGGGTATACAGACTTTGGAGGGACACTGACTCCGGATGGGACACAGACCCGGCGGGGTATACAGACTCTGGATGGGACACAGACTCAGGGGACATACAGACTCTGGAGGGACACAGACTAGGCGGGGTATACAGACTCTGGAAGGATACAGACCTCCCTCTTTCAGCTAAGCCGCTCGCTATGTGTGATTCATGGTTTTACAACTGTTACTTATACTTGTACAAAAATGTTCAAAAAGTTTAAAAATACTTGCTAAATTGCTAGTAGGAGTACATGTGTGAGTGAATGGTGTGTGAGTGCAGCCTGCGATGAGCTGGCCCCCCATCCTGGGTTGTTCCCTGTCTCGTGCCCATTGCTTCCGGGTTAGGCTCCAGACCCCCCGTGACCCAGTAGGATAAGCGGTTTGGAAAATGGATGGATGGATGGATGGAAGGATGGAAGGATATTTCAGCTGTTTATCTGGAACACCTGCGTCATGCGGCCTGTTCCAGGTGCAGCCTGACGGTTTCCTGAGGGTGCTACGCAAGTTCAACCTGCACCTGAGGCGGAAACACCTGGGCCTCTTCCTGGCCAGATGCGGCCTGGAGGTCCAGAGGACTGGCATCGATTACCCAGAGTTCCTGAGGCGCTTCCAGGACCGGGGAGATGAGGGCGTCTTGCAGCGGATCCTGTCTGACCCGAAGCACAAGTGTGTTCTGTGTGTGGACTGCAGAGATGTACATTTATAGATATTTCCATCTTGCAGTCGCGGATGTGTACAGACGCATCTTAACTTGCAAAAATGGCTAATAAGGGTTCCACAGGCTAGAGAAGGCATTACAGCTTCGCATGAGTATCTCCAGTAATCAGTTGATTATTTATGTCTTTCACGATTTTAGGACGTTTAAGATCTAAGAATAAGATATTGCTGCAAGAAAGATGTAGCAATAATAATAAGAAGAACTGTGGGATTTCAGCACTGGACTGAAGGTGTAGCAATTTATGTCATTTGGACAGCTAACTCATTATAGTCAGTACCTGTGGAGGGTTAGACTGATCCTCTGATTGGTTCCTGAGGCTGGCATGTTGACCCCTAAGCTGCTGGGTGTCACATTCTCATTGGTCAGGTTCCACGAGGATGGTGGCACTGGTCACGCCTCCTCAGTGACAGTGACTGAGGCCCGGCTTGCCCACCTTTTCCAGTCAGAGTACCTGGGGCTCCTGGAGGCCTTCAGGTATGTGGTCCCGCCCCCACCCACCGTGCCTCACCTTGCACTGACAGTCCCCAGGCAGCAGGCGGAGCAGCGTTTAAAGAGCTGCCCTACTCATCATCCAGGTTTAGCAGTGGCTTCATCCAAAGTGTTCAGATATTTAAAAAATTGAAATCAGTCTTTGATAACTGTTTATATAGTCAGAACTATGGAGGTCCAGAGTTTGCCCCGAAACACAGCAAACACACGCAGCCACCATGCTAACCATAACACACGGAGTCAAACACGCAAATCATAACACACACACACACACACACACACACAGTATACAGTACGGTGTTACTGATTTGTCGCAGAAATATACAGCTTTCTCATTCTCTTCAGCTGTGGACCTATGATATAGTTTCCCTCCCCCATGTCATCCCATTGAATTAAAATATTCAGACAAGGGCTGCATTTCTCCCCTAGATGCGGACAGTTCCCCTTTCAGCACGATCTTTGTGTCGGCCATGAATGCAGGCGTGACGGCAGCTCTGGGGGAACATGGCTGGTTTTACTATGATCCTGTGTGTTTTTCATTTTCAGGAGCCTAGACAAGTATGGCAAGAAGACAGTGAGCCAAGAGGAGTTTCGGGCAGTTTTGGAGAGCAGGTACCCCCCTTGGCGTCCCTCCTGCCAGTGTTCGTCTTCCTGGTGTGTGCCCCCTGGGTGTCACTCCCCTTGTTTCCTCTGCCCCTGTGTCCGTCCTGCCGGTGTCTCTATTCCCTGTTTCCCTCTCCTCTGACTCCCTCCTCCTGGTGTCCCTTCTGCCGGTGTCTCTCTTCTCTATGTCCCTCTTCCCTGACTCCCTCCTCCTGGTGTCCCTTCTGCTGGTGTCTCTCTTCTCTATGTCCCTCTTCCCTGACTCCCTCCTCCTGGTGTCCCTTCTGCTGGTGTCTCTCTTCTCTGTGTCCCTCTTCCCTGAATCCCTCCTCCTGGTCTCCCTTCTGCTGGTGTCTCTCTTCTCTATGTCCCTCTTCCCTGACTCCCTCCTCCTGGTGTCCCTTCTGCTGGTGTCTCTCTTCTCTGTGTCCCTCTTCCCTGAATCCCTCCTCCTGGTCTCCCTTCTGCTGGTGTCTCTCTTCTCTGTGTCCCTCTTCCCTGAATCCCTCCTCCTGGTCTCCCTTCTGCTGGTGTCTCTCTTCTCTGTGTCCCTCTTCCCTGACTCCCTCCTCCTGGTGTCCCTTCTGCTGGTGTCTCTCTTCTCTGTGTCCCTCTTCCCTGAATCCCTCCTCCTGGTCTCCCTTCTGCTGGTGTCTCTCTTCTCTGTGTCCCTCTTCCCTGAGTCCCTCCTCCTGGTGTCCCTTCTGCTGGTGTCTCTCTTCCCTGTTTCCCTCTTCCCTGAGTCCCTCCTCCTGGTGTCCCTTCTGCTGGTATCTCTCTTCTCTGTGTCCCTCTTCCCTGAGTCCCTCCTCCTGGTGTCCCTTCTGCTGGTGTCTCTCTTCCCTGTTTCCCTCTTCCCTGAGTCCCTCCTCCTGGTGTCCCTTCTGCTGGTGTCTCTCTTCTCTGTGTCCCTCTTCCCTGACTCCCTCCTCCTGGTGTCCCTTCTGCTGGTATCTCTCTTCTCTGTGTCCCTCTTCCCTGAGTCCCTCCTCCTGGTGTCCCTTCTGCTGGTATCTCTCTTCTCTGTGTCCCTCTTCCCTGAGTCCCTCCTCCTGGTCTCCCTTCTGCTGGTGTCTCTCTTCTCTGTGTCCCTCTTCCCTGAATCCCTTCTCCTGGTGTCCCTTCTGCTGGTGTCTCTCTTACCATTGTCATTCCTCCTGGTGTACCTCTTCCCTGTGTCCCACTTGCCGGTGTCTCTCCTCCTAGTGTACCTCCTGCTGATGTCCCTCTTGCAGGCATTCCTGCTTCTGATGTCCCTAATCCTGGTGTCTCTCTTGTCTGCGTCCCTTCTCCTGATGTCCCTCTTGTGGGTGTTCCTGCTTATGATGTCCATCCTCTTACCCCCCCCCCCTTCTCTGTCTCCCTCCTTATGCTGTCCTCATGCTGGAATCACTCCTGGTGTCTCTCCTCCATGTGTCACTCCTTCTAATGTCCCTCTACTGCGTGACCATAGATATCTGTGTGTATAGGGATATAAATTTTATGTCTCGTGCAGTGGTGGGCACAGCTAACTGAAAAGTTAACTTTGATAACTATTGATCTGCTGACTCTATAGTTGTGAGGAGTCTTGGGGACTACAAACATGGTGCCGTTTACCCGGAACTAGGAAGGAGGGTCTCAGCTCTTTATTGGTCTATAGCTCTGTCACTCAGGAAATAATTGGAAAATAACCAGGGGCTGAACCAGTCAGACCCAAACTTGCGCCGTCTCTAAACTTAGCCTCATCTCGTTCCACTAACGCAGTTCAGCTTTAACTAATCAAGGCTCATACAAGACAGACTTGCATAGTCTCACTTAGTGTTCACACCCGAGATGTTTAAGACGACCAAATGAATGGATGAACGATAGATCGATCAAATGAGTCGGAAAGCGAGTAAAATGAGAGTGGTGTTTTTTTTCCAGAACAAACGCTGCTGGTGGAGCTGTATGAAGAATACAAAGATATAATTGCTAAAAAAAATGGCAATTCTGTGGCCGTAAACACAGCCAGGGAGTTGGCTTGGCAATTAATTGCAGACAGACTAAATGCATAAGTTATGTAAGTCACTTTACAATAAGGGTTTATGAATGGTTTATTATCTGGTTATTAATTAGGTTGTAACACTTTGTAAATTATTAATAGACAATTTTAAACAAGATATTTTTATGTTTTCTTTTTATTAATGAGTTAATACCATTTACAAGTGACAAAAGGGAGCCTTATTGTAAAGTAGTACCCAAGTACCTAGGACAGTGGTACAGTGGTTTATGCTGACGCCTTTCACTGCAAAAGTTCCTGGTTCGATCACCATAGCCAACGGGGAACCTTCTGGGTTGAATTCACGTGTCATTCTTACTGTATAATGTTGTTCTGTATTATTTGATCTCCGCAAAATACTTTCAGTCGCATCCGTGTGAAATGTTCTGTACAAAGATGTGATTTTTATAGGCTTTTATAGGCTTTATTATATTGATCACATGACATGAGTAGTGAATTTCGTCCAAAGGAACGTCTTTTGCGAATCTGTTCCCACATGTCATACGTTCTTTGAGACAACGCTTAACTAAGTGAGACAGTTAACCTGGGCTGGAGCAGACTTGTTCACTCACCTAAGTTACCATGGTACCTCAGCGGGGATTCATTTAAGACGCGTTGATGGAATGGAACTCCCATGTAAATGAGCCAGACTTGTCAAAATAAGTCAGACTTTCCCTTAATCCTGCTTTGTGGAACACCCCCCCTAAATTTGTTGTAAACTGGATAATGTGTCATATTTAAGGTAGCCTGGGGTACAAAGATAAAATCCATTTAACCTGGGGTGCTAGAAATCAGAAAAGTTTTGTAATACAGGCCTCAGTTCTCCGCTTAGTTCAGGGTACCCCAGTGTAAATGGACTTTCGTTCACTTACATTCAGCCCAGACTACCTTAAATTTAACAAGTTAAATTTCTTGTGTTTACACGCAGTCAGCCAACAGGCTGTTACAGACTCGCTAACAACAGACCAGAAGAAATATCTGTGATTTTAGGATTTACAAACAATGTTTACTATTAAACACTTTGCCTGTGAGAAAATAGTGGATTTATGGTTAGTGGAACTAAATTTAGAGGAAGCTAAATGGTCCACTAAGGCTTTTTGAAGTTAACACAAGTGCTAATCCACTGACGAAAAAGTTAGTTTTGCTAATTAATGGTTAGCAGATTAGCAGCGCCCTACCCACCACTGGTGTCGTGTCAGTGTGTGACTGCGTGCTGTGCGGGTTACGGTTAGTCTGTGTATCTGTGTGCCTTTGGGGTCAATCCCTTGATTGAGAGGTAAAGCAGCTCGTCATCCCACACCAATGGTCAGTGAGGGCCTGGTTCACCTCTGACCCTGCCATGTGTGGCCTTGTCGCTTTGCCCCCCCACCAGGCTCTGACAGAAGGTCAATGGGCAGCGTATGCTGACAACCCCCCACCCCCTAGGCCATGAGACCCTTACCCTGCACACCCCCTTCCAGGTTTCAGCTGGTGATGACCGACCCCCAGTTTGAACAGCTGCTGGACAGCCTGCCCCTGGATGAGGACGGAAATGTCCAGTACGCCCTCTTCATGGCCCCCTTCGACACCCGGTAATCCCTCGCCCCCCTCTGCCGACTCTCGTTCCATTTCAGGGATTGCTGTTCTTTCAGGCTCCTGCTCTGCTCCTCACACTGGACGGGAGGCTGCCCTCCTTCCCATGATGCTCTGGGGTCATTTAATCTAACTTGCTAGTGGAAATATCCATTATAAATGCAAAGGACGTTTCCCTGTGTGTTTATCAGTCTCTCCCGACCTCTCTGTGGTGTTCGATGTCTAACCGTGGAATAACACACTCATGAAAGACACACACACATGCTGTGTCTTTGTTTAACTTTGGCCATATTCGTTCCTCATGAGATCTGGTCTGGTTTACTGCCATTGGGCCGCCCTAAGCTCCCCCGCCCCCCCAGAGGGCTCTGACTACTCCGCCACCTGAAAGACCTCCCCACCCTTAAGTACAAGATGCAGTCTGTCTGCTGCTGTTGTATCCATCCTGGAACGTGTTCTCCACACCAGCAGGCTTACAGTTTACACACCCGTGAAACTGGACGCCTAGTTCATGATAGCAATTTACCCGTTTGGTTAATGCTTTACATTAACTGCACCTTCATAATGTTCTTTATAATGCATTCATAGAGCATTCATAAGCAGCTTATAAGTATACCTTAACGTCCTAGCATAGCTTAACAGGCTTAATATACATTTATAACAAACATCACAGCCTCTTCCTGGGTGACATTGGGGTTACATTCCAATAAACCTGTTGTAAGATGAATATGTCGTAAGGCGAAAATGCATTTTAATACAGTAACAAAACCTAACAAACATCATAGCTTGGCCAAGCCTGCTTTTCATGTGCTTAGAACACTTACGTTAGCCTACAGTTGGGCAAAATCATTGACACAAAGCCTATTTTATAATAAAGTGTTGAATATCTCATGTAATTTATAAAATTATATACTGAAAGAGAAAACATTTAACCATCGCAAAGTTGAAATATCATAACCCAGGGTGTGTCTGTATATGATTATACAATTATAATGTTTGTTATAATCATAGGTTGTTTCTTATCAATGTCTATTAAAGTAGTTAATATATGTTATGATATTAAAGTATGCTTACAGGCTGCTTGTAAATGCATTATGAAGGTGCACTGGATGTTCTGTGAATGCATTATGAAGGTGCACTGGATGTTCTGTGAATGCATTATGAAGGTGCACTGGATGTTCTGTGAATGCATTATGAAGGTGCACTGGATGTTCTGTGAATGCATTATGAAGGTGCACTGGATGTTCTATGAATGCATTATAAAGGCATTATGAGGGTGAATTTAACATAAAGCGTTACCCAAATTTGCAGAAAATTAAATGTACCAACTAAAGAAAGTGACGGAGAAAATCGCTTGTGTTTTTTTATATTAGCTGCCACAGCTCTTCGCAGCTTGATGACTGCCCTAATTATTATGGGCATTATTCTAATCATTCTCGCTATTATCACCCTGGCTGTTACCCTCAAAGTCCTGCGTCTGTCAGCCCAGTTAGCTCCCTCTCTATCCCCAACCGCATTACTTTCACAAAGCGCTTATTTTCTCCCAGGGTTAGTTTATGAATGGTCCACAAATCCAGTGGCTGTGTAAACCTTTCTCAGTCAGCTACAGGGTAATGAATTTTAAAGGGCTTCTGTAACGACTGGCCCGGCCTGTGTGTGTGTGGCTGTGCCTGTTTGTGTGTTTATCTGAGTGTGGCCAGGACAGGCCGGCCGACTGGGTGGGTGAGTGTCAGTCTCAGTGTGCACAGGGGATAAAGACCTAGAGAAGCAGGCTGGCTTAGCTGACAGGTGACAAGGGTTACTCTGAATGGGGATTTTGTAATAGCAACAGGGAGGAAAGCACAGCCACCAAGGCCGGTGAAAGGAGAGAATGGGCAACACCGGGGACTTAGCATTGCGCTAATCAAACTGTTCTGCTGTCTAGGTTTGAAAAAAGAAGGAAACAGTGAGACCCTAAACCAGCCTCTATTGCATCGCCCCCTGTGTCAGCCGGGGGGGGGGTGGGGGGGACATTGTGGCCTCTGCCCCCCCAACCTCCCACCTCACCGACATTGACATATTAGTCGAAAGATTTCCAGCTATCATGGAAGACCTCTCTGATGGACACCGTCACACGGACAGAATTCTGCTCCACTTTCGTTTATTTCGAGGAAAATTCCAGGCAAAGGCATGTAATGAAAATGAGCGAATTCCCTCTTGGGGCCGGGGGGGGGGGTGGGAGGGCGGATGGGTGCTCTGTGCCTTTCAGCCAGCAGGCCCATCGACGCCGTGGTCATTGTGGGTGCACATTTTTACAGCTGTGCTGCGGCGTAATGCCTCAGATACTGGGCAGGGAGTTCGTGGGAGCTGGGTGGGGGGGCCGTTGTTTTGGAGGTTAACCACCCCAACGTCTCTCCCACTCTGGCCTCTTTTCCGTTAGAATCCAACTAAGAACGGAGGCAGCCAGTGGGTATCATCCTTCTGTGGTTCCTGTGTGGTCCCGGCGTGGATCGGCCCGGGGGTATCTGAGTGCGCCGCCCTGGGGGGGGGGGGGGGGGGGCGGGGCCCGGTGCTGGTGCTCTCACAGATCACTGTGGGAACCCAGGGGGGCATCTTTGGCTGATCTGCCACCCACCGCCGTCCATTTTAATTTCTCATTCATGGGCCGGCATGGGCGGAGAGACAGTAACGGCAGAGACACCCCAATCACAAGTGGCTGTGCGGTGGACCTCCCCCCCAACAATGGCGGCAGTGTCGCTGCGGCCCGGCCGCGGACTTTCCTGGATATTCTTCCCATGTCGGTTTAATCACTACTGGGCGGTAGCTCCATTAAGGATTACCATATCATTAATAGTATCCATGACTTTTGTTCAAAGGGCTACTTGTGTAATGTTGCCTTGTGGATGTGCTGGCTAATCCGCTCAGCGCAGCTGTAAGGGGGGCGAGCGCAGGAGAGTCCCAGCTCCGGGGGGGGGATCAGCTCCTTGGAAAACAGATACAAACAACAGTCAACTCAAAACCGGCCCCCCAGCACCCAAACCAACACAAGGCTGAAAAAAAACATCCATTCTACACTTCCATGTTTATCCGAGGCTCCCCCTCAGCCCTGTCCATCCAGCCCTGGCCAACGTCTTCTCCATTCATGGGGGCTTTCCTTGCCATCACCCGCCCCCCCCCCACCTCCCAGACGTTGGGCAGATTAGTGGACAACAATGCAGTTTTGCATGTAAAAATAGAAAAATAAAATGAGCACCTATTAACTTTGCTCTGTCCACCCAGCCCACTATCAATTGACTGGGGCTTTTCTCCAGTCCTGTTTGTTGCTGGTTTTTGTTATTTTTTGCTGGGGATGCAGTTGTTAAAGAAAACAACAGAAAATGTGACCGAATCAGTCGCCTGAATCCCATTAATGCCTCTAGAGGGCGCTCCAAATGGACCCGGAAGGTCCAGAACCATTAGAACATCCATGGCCCAAATTCCGGGGCCCCAGTGACCGGCCAAAATCCTTCTATGATCCAGAGGACACGCCACCTAGTTCTGGGACTTCGGCTGCGGCCCGGCCCGTCTTCTCCAGCTGGCCGCTTCCCCAGACTCTCCCCTTAAAATAAATATTTAGAGTGGGGGGCGTGGCGGCGGCAGACCTGCTCAGTGAACCAGAATCCTCGCAGTAAGCTTCTGGGGCCAAATGTGGCTGGCAGCTCACCGGAGTCTCCTGGGAGCCCCTGGCGAGGGCGCCAGGCAGCCAGAGAGGTGGCACCTGTGTGAACAAAGGTGTCATTGTGTCTGTCCTGTTATCATTAAAATAATATGACAAAGAGACCCAAGACGACTGGATGCATTTCAGTCAAACGGCAGCTGCTGGCCTTCATTAGACGGAATATGATATGTTTTGTCAGCGAGGTGTTTTGACCAAAAGTAAAAGTACAGCCCTCTCATAGCATTGTGTGCTGAGAAGCCCTTGGGATTGACACACTTAAGATCTGCTCTCTAGAGTCCTGGGTTCGAATGGTTCATTTTGACATTATTTTCGGGGCTGTTGCCGTTGGGCTGGTGGTGGCCTAGCCTTTGTTGCGCGTCACATTGTAGAGCTCTGTGCTGGAGCGCCATTGAGGGAGCAGCCTGATCTGATTGGGCCGGCTTAGCGATTGTGACAGTGGCCCCGCCTGCCGTCTTTCCCGTTGTGTGTGTCACCGGAACTTTGACCTCGTGCACCACACACGGAAGGAATCTCAAAATGCTTCCATGGAAAGCGAGCCGGCCTGGAGCCCTACCCCCACCCCGTTTGGGCTGGCAGTGCAAAACCCAAACCCGGCCCGCCACACATTCCGTCAGTTATGCATGTATCAGCTAGGGGGGGGCGGGGCTGGTGGTGTGGGGGCGGGGTTGGCCTCAGTGAGGTGGGCCAATTAGCCGGGCGGCCCGGTTCTGGACCACTTGTCAGTCCACCTTAAATCTCCCCCTGTCTGATCCCTTTCACTTCCCTCCACTGACGCGTTGCTCTTCGGGGGAATCAGCCCCTTTAGCCCCCCCCACAAAAAGACTTAATTCCCATCCCCAGATGCACCCTCTGGCTTTTACGTGCTTTTTTCACGAGGATTGTTTTTTTTGTTTTTGTTTTTTTTTAAATGGGTCCCTAGTATTAGCCTCAGTGGGTGTCACTCTGTTGAGGGGGGGTCTCCTTAACGCCCTCCTAGGGGGCAGTAGAATCCCCCACCCCCGGCCCCTTCCGACTAGCAGAGAGATATTCCTGTGGGATCCTACGAGCATGAGTGTACTGCAAGGGGCACCTTTGCTGAGTCCCTCAGGGAGATGGGCAGGGTGGTGTCCCACGGAAAGCGGGGGGGGGGGGGGGTTGGACATCCGAGCTTTGTGCCCCCGCCCTGCCCCATAACTCGTGGACTGGCCGATTCCCGCTGTGCGCTATGCTGTCCGACACGGGAACCCCACTGAGAGAGCCTGAGGGCTGCCTGCCCCCCCCCCCCCCCAACTGGCCCAGGGGGGAGGGGGGCAGCAAACCTTGCTGCTGTCATGCTCCTGTGTCCTGACTATCAGGCCATGACAAGACCAGCGTGGCTGAGTGCCATCACTGTGTCCGCAGAGCTAATTATCTAATCATCTAATTATTCTAATTGGCCAGCTGTGTAATTAGTGCAATGAGTGCAGAGCGGATTTCACAGTGAAGACGGACATCTGGCTTTGGTGTCGCCCCCTACAGGCTCTCTTATGTGCTAAGGATTCAGTGGCATCGTTGGATCCTTCTGGGGACCCCATTGGGATCTCCGGGTTTGCTATCTGGCGGTCCTGGCCCAGGTCGGGTTCCGATTTCAGGGTGGCAAGAGAGGGATGGAGACAAGGTCCTCGGGGCCCTCAGGGGAGAAATAAGCTCGGCTCAGAGGGGACAGGGCTGATCCACTTTCCGCCTCTCCTAATCAGGGATTATTCCACATGTAGCCATTAGCATTCATTTGCTAATTCCCCTTTCTGTCCCTTTCTCATTAAATGGATGAGCCTGTCTGAAAAGAGGCCGCGCTGAATGTTAAACCCTGCCTGTGCACACCCGGGATGCCCGACCCACTCCCCGCTCTCGGCCACGCTTCCCCCCAAGCGGCGCTGAAAATGTCCACTCTTCTTCACATTGGCCAGTTCCATCATGTTCATATTGTGGAGAGAATGTACTTGCTTCCCACTTGTAATCACACTCATTCATACACACGTCACTTTAAACACACTCCCTTAGACACACTCACATAAATTACATACATTTACACACACTATCTTGCACACACTTACACTAACTTACATACATACACACTCCCTTACACACTCCTAACCCACACACTCATTCTCAGTCATGCACTCTCACACACAGTCAGAATCTCATACTCTCAGTCTCACACATTCTCTCTCACTTTCTCACACTCTCACTCTTCCACACACTCTGTCCCACACTTTCATACTCACTCTCAGTCTCACACTCTAATTCTCTCTCACTCTCTCACACACTCACTCTCTCTCACAGACTCACACTCTCGTTCTCTCTCACTCTCACACTGTCTCACATACTCTCTCACAGTCTCACTCTCACACTCTCGTTCTCTCTCACTTTCTCACACTGTCTCACATACTCTCTCAGTCTCACTCTCACACTCTCATACTCTCACCCTCTCTCTCATACGCTCGGTCACTCTCACGCTGTCGGCCAGCTCGGATGAAGTTCTCAGCCCTCTGCTCGCTGTCAGGCTGATGTTCGCATCATTTTCGCCTGATTGGTTCCCTGTGACCCCAGTGCTGACCTTTAAAACCCGCGCGGTTCCTTAGTCCTGAGCCCTCCCTCTCCAAAGGGGCTGAAAAGTGTCTCCTATCCTCTCTTCCCCCCTGGCCCCCGACGTCGGCACAAAGGCGGGGGCTGCCTGGCCGAGACCCCCCCTCTACTGGAGCACAAGAAAAGACTGTTTGTGATACCATTTGTGCCCCTTCAGGATGAGCTGGATGTCGGAGGTCCGATGCCTCCTGATCCAGGGGCCTTGAGCCCCGCAGAAGCCCCTTAGCCACCCCACCCACTTCTCTCTATGTGCAGCTCAGCACACTCAGGCATGGTGTGGCGTGGAGCCGGGTCGCATGACTGCAGGTCCCAGTCACCCATGGGCGATGCCGCGTTTGTCTTTATCTCCTGACAATTCAGGGGTGGAGCAGCAAGTCTCTTTGAAGCCCAGGCCAAGGTGGGCGAGAGCCAGGAGGCGGCCCGGGAGGAGCCAAGGGAGGCAGGCCAGGATAGGAGTAACGCTGAGGTAAAGCGAAGCCCCGCCCTCCTATGGGCTTCCCCAGCTGGGGGTACTCTCATTCGCCTCAGCAAGGAGATTCTTCAGGAACACCTTAACATCCCTTGGCTGGTCTGTCTGGCCTCTCTTGTGTCTGTCTATCCCTTGGCTTGTCTGTCTATCCCGTGGCTGGTCTGTCTGGCCTCTCTTGTGTCTGTCTATCCCTTGGCTTGTCTGTCTGGCCCTTGGCTGGTCTGTCTGGCCTCTCTTGTGTCTGTCTATCCCGTGGCTTGTCTGTCTATCCCTTGGCTGGTCTGTCTGGCCTCTCTTGTGTCTGTCTATCCCTTGGCTTGTCTGTCTGGCCTCTCTTGTGTCTGTCTATCCCTTGGCTTGTCTGTCTATCCCTTGGCTGGTCTGTCTGGCCTCTCTTGTGTCTGTCTATCCCTTGGCTTGTCTGTCTGGCCCTTGGCTGGTCTGTCTGGCCTCTCTTGTGTCTGTCTATCCCGTGGCTTGTCTGTCTATCCCTTGGCTGGTCTGTCTGGCCTCTCTTGTGTCTGTCTATCCCTTGGCTTGTCTGTCTATCCCTTGGCTGGTCTGTCTGGCCTCTCTTGTGTCTGTCTATCCCGTGGCTTGTCTGTCTATCCCTTGGCGTGTCTGTCTGACCTGGTGCGTCTGTCTGGCCCCTGATGCATCTGTTGGCCCCTGGCGTGTCTGTCTGATCACTGGCTTCCTCCGTGTTCCATCAGCTGTTCAGGATCATTAAGAACCTGATCCGACGGGATTTCCAGGCACTCCAAGGATCTTATGAGCAGATGGACGCAGCAAACACCCGGCGCATGAGCCAGGAAACCATGTTTCAGCTGCTCCGGAAGTGAGTAGCCATATGAACATGGAGAGGCAGGACTAAACACTGGCCGACACCCAGGCCAACATGCCGGTTTTTCACAAGACAAGTACATACACACACACACACACAGACTTGTCACTCTTTGTGGGGACCATCCATTGATGTCTATGGGGAAAACTCTAATCATAACATGACGACTTTAACCCCCACCTATCCCTAACCTTAACCATAAGTAACCAAACAAAATACGAGACTTTTGGAATTTCTAGTTTTTTGATTGCAGTCACAGATTTTTATAAAATTGAGGTTATCCTTGTGGGGACTGAAAAAATGTTCCCACAAGGTAAAGAGTTACAGGTTCGTATTACATTGTATGGAAATCTGGTCCCCAAAATATAATACACACATAAAAAAACAGACACACACACACACACACCCAAACAGACACGCCCACAAATACAGAGACACACACACACACACGCTACAAGCTACTTAGATTCACAAGAATGTCTGGGATTCAACCCCGCAACCCTAAGGGTGTTTAGCCACTGACTCGTCATGTCCCCCATAAACAGGTAAAGGCATATTATGATCTAACTGCAAACAAGTTTTCCAGTCTGCAGGCCCTTTGCAGACATACAGGTTTAAATGACTGATGTTTAGATGAAATGGCATTAAGCTCAATAATACCAGCAGAGTGTGGTAGAGGGCTCCCATGCTCCTGGGCTCGCATCAGCGAAAGGTAAGTGGATTTTCTCTCCGCAGGTGAATCATAATTGTTGCGAATTGCTGAACTCAGCCATAAACTGGGTTTCTGAACAATTTCAATTATTGTTAATTTCTTCTGCCCTGTTTGAATGTGTCAATGGACCGGAACCGATGGTCAGAGACAGTGAAGGCGAATAGCGAAAGTGAATAACTTATCAGCATTTAAACTGTATTATACAACAGTTAGTTCCACCCAAGAAATGAGGCGTCTTATGAGTGCAGTTATCAGAGTATAACTGCACTTGGACATTTCACATCAGCTGCATCACGCCGCTGTATCCAAAAACCATCACGTAGGTCTCATTTCCACCAACACGGAGCTGGTGCTGGGCTGGTTCTCGGTGCCTTTTGCTACCCTAACCCTAACCTAACCCTAACCCTAACCCTAACCCTAACCTAATCCTAACCCTAACCTAACCCTAACCCTAATCATGATGTCTTCGCCTCTCAAGCGTCACTGTATTTAATTTATTAGACCAGCGGCACAATTTTAATTCACGATGCAAGGTTATTCCGCTAATAAGTCGGCCTGTTGTTTCACTGCAGGCACTGGTGATATTAGACTAAACTATATATGGACTGAATTTTCCAGTCATGCGGAAGGTTTGGACGCGAAAGCCCATCCCACTTTCGCTGACGTTACGGAAACTATTTTTGTTTGTGGAGGCCCGTAAGTGTTTAAATAAACACGCAAAATATGCTGCAGCGTATTACTGTTACTGATATTACTGTTATAAATGCTACTCGATGAACTGTTGTATAAAAGAGGAGTGCGGTTGTACTGCAACATACCACGGCTGTGATTGTACGACCGAATCACATCTGTGATGTTTTGCAGTACAACTGCACCCCTTCTCATATGTTATTGCTTGAATGATCTCCAAATAGATCAGTGAAGGCATCCGTCCGGAATGATGTGTCGGTATGGCTTGTCCCGGTGTGTCCACATGGCATCTGATCGCGATGGGCCGGGCGGGGCCCCGTGTCCGTTTCCCGGGAAACGCCACGGATACCGTGGTCCTGGCACTTTCCCATCACTAACAAAGTGCTCAGTGTGCTGCTCTTCCTCTTCCTGGGGCCGCCTCCCGGGGCCCCGTTGCCATGGCCGCAGCACCGTGGTGGGCCCCTGGGGCGCCCTGCATCTCTGTAAATAAGCGCGAGTAGAGAGATGCAGGGCCCTGAGAGATAGCCGCTCTGTCTGAGGCTTCTTTTCACCCTTTTCTCCATTTATTCCGCTTTATCTCTCTATTCATTTCTGGCTCGAATATTTTGGTCCCTGCCCCAAATACAAACCATGCTTGAATGGGACGTCCCACACGATTTGCATAATCAGGCCCCGGTCCCCGGGAAGCACACCAGGTCCCGTGCCAAGCCCAGTAAGGTACGCCCTCAGAGGGAGAGGCATCCAGAGGATTAGTGACGTCAACAGGCTTAATCACGCAACTGCACTGGGCCCTGCGGCTCCTCCACGCGCATGCCGGAACCTTCCGGCTACCGGATGCCATCACTGGGGAGCGCAGACGTTTATCTGTCACCTGCGGTCTGATTGGAAATCTGCTGACATCCCTGATTTTTGTTGATCATGTTTACTGTGCTGAGTCTTTTGTCTAGGAAGCCAAAATGAGGACTGTCTTGTTTTTTAGTTATGAAAATGTCCATAGATGTGTTGATCGTGACGTGGATCTGCACCTTTTTGGAGCATCATGGATTCATGGGAAATTGAGGCTCCGGACCAGAAAGTATAGCGCGAAGCCTATATCTGAATGTAGACGTTTCGATGTGACACGTACATTAGTGGCTGTTAGCTGGGGATCGCCAGAAAACAAAGGGCCACTTCTCTGTCCTTAGCATCTGCGGTTCAGGCGGTAATAAGCAGGGCTCCATATTGTCAGCAGGCCTGGCGTGCGGAAGCTCGCGGGCCGCGCCTCTCAGCTCGCGCTCCGTCTGTCTTTGTTTACCCCCTGCCGCCGTTAATCACTGCCATTGGCGGCACAGGGCTGAAGCCCGGTCCCGGGCGGGTGGCACCGCGCCAGGCTTTTTGTTACCGCCGTTGTTGCTGGGGGGGGGGTCGCTTAGGGCTGGCCCACCCTTTCCTATCACTAGTGGCATTCATCTGCCGGCTTTTACGTGTCCCTCCCCCGCCCCGGCAGATTCAACATCCAGCCCGAAGTGAGCCGGGGGGAAATCCGGCGCCTCTGGGGGACGCTGCTCACCAACCGGGACCACACGCTGGACTTCCTGCACTTCGTACGGCACTTTGGCCACTCCCCCAAGTCAGCTTGCTTCCCCAACGCCAAGGTTAGTCCGCCCCGGTGGGGGGACGCGGACCGCCGGCGGCGCTCCAGGAAGCTGAACGCTGTCTATGACATCCTGACGGACAACGTGCGGGCCAAGGTATGGGGGTGGGTGGGGGCACTAGAATGCTAGAGAGGCATTCATTACTCGCATGGGGAGTGAGGTCATGGGTGGTGTTTCCTCGCCTGTTCAGGTCGAGCTCTTGCACCACGACCTCCAGGGTGAGTTTGAGGACCTGGACCCTTACAGGACCGGGTTCGTCAGCCGGGAGGAGTTTGGCCACATCCTCAGAGACCTCTGCTCCCAGCTCACTCGGCACGAATGCAACATCCTGGGAGAGAAGTTTGACGTTAACGGCGACGGGAGGTGAGTGGCGCCGGCGGCCCTGGGACCCGAGCTGGGGACAGAAGCCGCACCCGGTGACGGCAGAAAGGACACAGAGCAGGACCCACAATGCCTCAGGGTCACATCCCAGGTGGTGACGTCCTGCAGCTCCAAGGAAACGCTCACCCAAAGACCTGCTGCAGCTAGCTGTGCCAATCAATGCTAATAATAACAAGCATGCTATTATCAATTAAAGACAAGCACTGTCTTTTAGGTGTTTAATGGTCAGAAATGTGACACGGGCTGCCCACGATATTCCCCACACTGAGGGTGGACCATATTGAACGTCCCCTGTCCCTTGCCCCAGGGTATCCTACATGGAGTTCCTGAAGCCGTTTGCGTCACAAGAGAGGGGGCACCCATGCGGCTCCAACATGGCTGTTGTCCTGCACTCCTCCCAGGACTCAGGGGGTCCACCGGCAGAGGAGACCCCTCGGGGGTCCGGCCCGAGGCTGAAGGTGGGCAGACCTACTAACATCCCACACGACTCTCTAACCCAGAGTTTCGGTAACTCTGGTTCTCCTCCCGGCTGACCTTTGACCTCTCTGGACCCCTCAGCAGCAGAGGGAGGTTCGGGCACTGCGTAGAGCTTTCCGGAAGCTAGATGGCACAGGACGCGGCCTCCTGCCCACCACCGAATTCCGAGCTGTTCTCAAGTTGCACGGACTCGCCCAGGACGACGAGAAGGCGACCAGCATGCTGGCACCGTACCAGCGGGGGGACAGTGGGCTCGTCGACTACAGCAGGTTCCTGCAGGAGGCGTGCGGGTGGCGAGCATGCAGGAGCACCGCCGCCAGCGACTCCACCTCCACCCGTACCTCCCTCTGCACCTCCACCTGCACCTCCACCTGCGAATAGCTGGAATGCTGCTGCAGTACCATGCCGGCATTTCTGTGGAACTTTCCATCGGTCTTTTCACCTGGTTTGGGTTATAGGTCTCCGCTTTTACCAGAACTGGTGAGAGAGAAGGGAGATATCAGTCTAAATTCACATACATATATAGCCTAAGATATATGATTTTAATTGCCTGGGTAATTCCTGATGCATGTATAACCTTAGATATCTAAATTCAGATACCTTTGTAAACATTAGATATATACATTAGTGTAGATAAATCTACACTAAATTCAGGTACATGTATAACATAACCTTAGTGTTCCTTAGCCTAGTGCTGGGGATCCCCCAGACAGATCACATTTTTGCTACCACCCAGCTACCATGCAGCGCACCTGTCCCAGGTGATTCCCATGGTGGAACGGTACCAGCTGCCCTGGATGCCATCTGGCTGCCTTCTGCTTATTAACTTGCCTACCTTTGTGGAAGATGCTTGACCTAGGGATGCAGTAAATATCTTTGCGTGCTGCAATGGTGCTCAGGGCCTTGCTGTGTCGGGCGGGGGGTTGCGGGTGGGGCTGTTTCCTCAGCAGCGTGGTAAACACTGCTTGTTTGTAGAAATATTTTACATGACAATGGGCGGCGGCGCGGCCTTTCTGTCTGCCTGCGCTCTGTACGCTCGCTCAATCTTTCGTGTCACGCTGAGTGTTTTTTCTTTACTAAACGCTGTGTTCAGGCATCCTGGGCCTGTGGACGCTTTCACTATTTCATTATTGTCAGTGTATCCATCTGTGTATCACAGCGAGCCCCCATCCCCCAGCAACACCACCCTGCACCCATCTCTCTATCAGGGATTATCTGTGTGAACGTCCCGCCCGTGGACACCAGCACCGTGGGCTGTCACATGCGGGAACATGTTGTGAATGAGAGAGTGCCACTCTGCCTGGTGATGCCAAGGAACACCGCTCACAGGGAGGGATGGCCAGCATGGACACCGGGCTCCATAGCCTAGCCCAGAAGAGATGACGAGATCCTGAGCTCCAGCGAGGCCTGGAGCTCCTTTAAATCCTGATCTGCAGTGAGGCCTGGAGCTCCTTCAGATCCTGATCTGCAGTGAGGCCTGGAGCTCCTTCAGATCCTGATCTGCAGTGAGGCCTGGAGCTCCTTCAGATCCTGATCTGCAGCGAGGCCTGGAGCTCCTTCAGATCCTGATCTGCAGTGAGGCCTGGAGCTCCTTCAGATCCTGATCTGCAGTGAGGCCTGGAGCTCCTTCAGGCCCTGATCTCCAGTGAGGCCTAGAGCTCCTTCAGGCCCTGATCTCTAGTGAGGCCTGGAGCTCCTTCAGGCCATGATCTCCAGTGAGGCCTGGAGCACCTTCGGGCTCTGATCTCCAGTGTGGCCTGGAGCTCCTTTAGATACTGATCTCCAATGAGGCCTGGAGCTCCTTCAGATCGTGATCTGCAATGAGGCCTGGAGCTCCTTCAGATCCTGATCTGCAGCGAGGCCTGGAGCTCCTTCAGATCCTGATCTGCAGCGAGGCCTGGAGCTCCTTCAGATCCTGATCTGCAGCGAGGCCTGGAGCTCCTTCAGATCCTGATCTGCAGTGAGGCCTGGAGCTCCTTCAGATCCTGATCTGCAGTGAGGCCTGGAGCTCCTTCAGGCCCTGATCTCCAGTGAGGCCTAGAGCTCCTTCAGGCCCTGATCTCTAGTGAGGCCTGGAGCTCCTTCAGGCCATGATCTCCAGTGAGGCCTGGAGCACCTTCGGGCTCTGATCTCCAGTGAGGCCTGGAGCACCTTCAGGCTCTGATATCCAATGAGGCCTGGAGTTGTTTCAGGCTCTGATCTCCAGTGAGGCCTGGAGCTCCTTTAGGTGCTGATCTCCAGCAAGGCCCTGATGTCCAGTGAGTCCTGGAGCTTCTTCAGGCACTGATCTCCAGCGAGGCCCTGATCTCCAGTGAGGCCTGGAGCTCCAATGACTGGCTTTGTTCCTTCGTTGCTACAGCGGCCTTTGATTTCCTGGGGGTGATCACATTTATTCTTGCCCAGTCAAGGATGAAGCCCAAGGAAGCAGAGATTGTCCCCTTTCAAAGCCGCCACAATGGCACAGCCCCGGCAAAACCCACTCCGAGTTTTTACTGTTTTGTGCTGGCGCTCGCTTGGAAACTGATACTATACAACTTACTTAAAGATGCGGCAGAGGGACGGAGTGGGGGTGAATTCGGGCATTGTGGGCAATGGGCAGCACATTTTAGCCAAAAGTTACAACGACTCGGGTCCCTCCTGGCTTAACGCATTTTTAATCTTTTGGAAAGTAACACTATTTGCCAACAGTTCAACTTTTAGCCAGAAGTTTGAAAAATGGGTCCCTTTCGACTGAGGGATTTTTCGTATGGGCAAGGGAGGGGGTTGGAGGGCCAAATCAGTGCCCTTTCTTTGGTACCATTGTAAAGTCCGAGGGCGGGTTTATCCTGTACAGTTTAAAGAGCAGAATCACGGCTTCCAACATTAGATAAACAAAGACTGTCATGGATCACTGAAAGTTTGTAAAATGACATGTAAATGAGCGGAATGGTACCAAAGGTGGCCGTCCCGTTTCAGACCTTAATCCCAGCTAACAGGAAGAATGCTCTGCCTAATTTGCCTAAATATATGGAAATGTCACAGCCTGAAAAAGGTTGTGGGCTAAAAATCTTTCTCCAACCGCAAGATTATGGGTTTTTTTTCGTGTCCATAACTGCTAAATTTTACTGGTAATCCTGACAAACATTTACTGAAAAATAATACGCAGAAACCTCACCCCGCCCCCCCAAAAAAAACGTGGTATTGACCTATTCACTTCATTATCACAGCACGATTCAGATTAATGCACGCCCCTTACTTACTTTCATATAAATCTTTTCGCGTGTCTCCCGTTCGGCTCCGCGGTTACTGCCGCTCACTGGCTCAAAATCACAAGAAGCTAATGTGTTGAGTGAATCGGTAATGAAGAAAAAGGAAGTTAAACTTATGCTGTGATAACTCTGGTCAGGAGGCGGGTCCCCGGGGATCGGGTTAGGGGGAGGGCTGTGGTTGTTTAAATTTACAAAGTGGGGATCGTTTGGAGATGACCTCGGTAAACAATGTTTCGCGGATCCTTTCTGTTGAAACACAGGGATTAAGGCTGCTTCCCCGAGTACTGACAAATCTGATTTTTTTTTTATTTGCATTCCATTTAAATATAGGTGGAGAGAAACGTGGGAAGACTTAGAAAATGTCTGCAAACGGGACACGGACCCTCTGCGAAGTCCCATGTAAATATTACGAAATATGACTTTGAAAATTGTACCTAGGTGTGAATTTGAGTGTGATCTACCATGGGCTGGTGCCGCGTCCTGTGATATTACCTGCCTGGCACCTCTTGTTTCCGGAATAGGCTCCGGATCCCCCCAATCCCTGCAAAGGATAAGCGTGTTTGGAAAATGGAAACGTTATTTTGAATAATTTAGTTCGCTATATGTAGACGTTTTACTGTTGGTGCCGTTATTTGTGTTGAATTTTAAGGTACTGTTGAATATCATTAACGTTTTTCCATATTGTGAAGTGTAAAAACATTAATGTTTTTTTCTTTCATAAATCTTCTAATATACTCGCTACTTGTAAACGACTACGTCAGAACAAGTTGCCTGGTTTTCCTTTCGGTGGTTTCGGCGTTTTTTTTTTTGCCAAGTTACTGGTGTCGATGATGGGTTAAACGGAGTGCAGAGTAGGATCTGTTCGGTTACCTTTATAGCACGGATAGTAGTGATCAGTTTTAAAGTCGCACTTAAAATACAATAAGCAAAGCTGACGAATTCACTGATTTTTCAGTAAATTAGACAAAATGCCCTAATAAAAAATGCAGGAGTCCAAACACAGGCTGGGAGCAGGAGTCTAACGCATTTAATCTGAAGATCGGTTTTCAGCATTATCCAACTGGAAACCACACGATGTCTAACACAGATTTGGGATGATGACGATAATCACAAACCATCCAAACATTCAGCATTCAGCCACTTATCCAGCACGTTATAGCACATATCAGACAATGCCTTCCAGTGCATTCATTCATAAAAATGGATTAAATTAGTACAAAAATAATAATTTTTAGCACTTCTCTTACAAAAGATTTATTTAAAATCTATGCTACATTTTGCATGACATATTTCTTACACATATATAAATACAAATATATATATATTTTTATTTACAAGGCTGCGTGCTGCGCGCTGTGAAGTGCGAAGGCGTTAGCGTGCGAGTGCCCGATGAGGCTAACGTAGTGGTGCTCCAGTCCTGGCACCGGCGACAGGTAGCCGGCGTGCTGCGGTGCCGAGCCGCCCAGTGGCACCGGCGGGTAGGCGATTGAGGGGCTGCGCGTCGAGGCGTGCCAAGAGAAGTGTCCTGGGGGCGTCTGCTGGAAAACCGACTCGGTGGGACTGAGGCTTTGGGGGTCCGACGTGGGGTGCATCTGGCACAGGTAGTCCGCGGGGTCGGGCAGAGCAGCGGCCGAGCCGAAGACGGGCTCTGCCACGACGCGGGACTTGGACTGCAGAAAGGCGAGGATCCGCGCGTATTTTGTGTCTTTGGTCTCCATCCTCTCCACCGTAGTTAGGTAGTGAACCAGGTTCTTCATGCATTCGTGGTAGCCGTAATGAAAGTAATTGGCAAACTCTGCCAGGAGCTCCCCTGCAAGTAAGCGTGATCTCAGGATCAGTCGGCATTATTTTGTTCACAGATTAGCTTCTTAAACCTACTCGAATCGTGTTTCATGTATGGGTGCGCTTGAAAACGCACTTACACGTGGCTGCGTTTTGAAAAATAAAGGCTTAAATTTGCCGCCCTCTCTATTTACAGATATACTAGAAAATATTTTAAGCCATTTAAATTTAAATTACATACCCCAGATATAAAACCTGCTAGAATTTACTTCAAAGCGATTAAGTTGTTATAGCCGTAATAAAATGCGCAAAATGACGGCGCGCTTCACTAGTGCCACTTACAGTGTGGAAAAAGCCGGTCTTGGCGTTATATTCATATAACAGTACGCGAAAGCAAATTTGTAGACGTCTGCGACGAAAAAAGACACATTACATAGAAATTTAGGGACGAATGAGCTCACCTTTCTCCCTGCCCCGCGGAAAGTCTGCAGAGTGAAGAGCCCGCAAATACTGAACGGTCATTTCCAGGATTTCCGCTTTCTCCAGCTTTCCGGAATTCTGCCAGTAAAGAAATGAAAAACAAATAGCCACGTTAAAGATCTAATGTCAAAGTGTAACAGCTCAAATGATCATGCACATAACCGCAGTGTGAAATTTCTGGCGCCCGAGTAATACACGAGTCATGAGTCACAGGTATTCTTCAATAAGCGTTGGCACTGCAGTGGGATTATTGCTATTGATAAAATATTAATAATAATAATAATAATAATAATAATAATAAAACGGAATTAATGAATGATGAACTACTACCGAATGCTTTTTATATATAAAAATCAGCACCATCAGCCATGGATTCATTCAAGACTGTGAGTATTTAAGAACTGAACCATACCTGCTTTGCCAGAGCCATTGGTACCGTTTTCCCCAACTCGTTAAGGCATCGATTGATGCGATCTCGTCTTCTTTTCTCTATCACTTTGTGGGAAACTGGCGTTCTCTGGAGGGGAAAACAATCACAGAAATGAATGGCCAGTGTACTGGGAAAAGAAACCAAACAACCTTGTGATGCTCTATTCAAGAAAAAAAAACATGTGCATTTAGTCTAATGTTAAATGATAATGAACACGTTGGAATAATTTTACTAAACTGACTAGCAATAGCAGTTGCAGACGGCTTACGTTGACATTGGATTGTGGCGCGCAGAACTTCTAACTAAACTTCAGTTTGCGCGCTTCGCTTTACAGAGCAAAAACATCGAGCTATGAGAGGGAAATCTTACAGTCCACTCATGAGTAGCCAGTGTGCAAATGTCTGTGGATGTTACAGACACTCGCCGCTCAATTCGTGCCCTTTGGAAATCGGAAGCCCCTTGGGCACGCGGAGGCGAGCTCGATGTCCCTGCTGTACCACTGGCTACGTAATTTCAGTCATCATAGAACCTCTATATTTTATATCCACCTAATACTGGTTCCAGAAGAACATAGGCCTAAATGCTTGGCGTGCTGCATTTTAAAATTACTGATAATCCTTTGTTTTCTTTTTGTTTTTCCTGGGAGAGGAAATCTTACCTTGCGTTCCTTCATTTTAGATGCCATAATTTGGTGCAAAATTAAAAAAAAGTTCAAATATATTGACCAGGAGTCAGTTCTGTGTGTTCTACTGGTGGTAAACTAGATGTTCTGCGGTCCGGGACTGAACGTTACTCCTTATAAAGCGATCATTTAGGGGACTCGTGCATTCATAGCCTAAATTATTCCATAGGATTAAAGGGAGGCCTTTGCTAAATGTGTGCATTTAGGATCAGTTAAAGAAATGGCAAAAAACCTGAAGCCATGGGCTAGCAGGGGGCAGGACTGCTTTGTTAATCCACGTGGCCCTTCAAAAGACACGTGATTACTTTAAGAATATTATTTGCATAGTAACAACCCAGGCGGGAAATGTGAACTGAGCGCTGAGTCGGCCTGATCCTCCGGAGCGCAGCGCGCGCAAGAAAACAAAGGCGCAGAAAAAAGAATTCCCTTTTCCCAGCTCGCGTTTCTCACACGATCGCCTGTTTACAAAACCCAGCAAGCGACCTTAACTTCCATCCAAGCACTGTCTGAGTTTTAAGGCCTGTCCAGTATCATTAAAGTAATTAAGTAAGCCTTTAATAGGCTGTTCCGCCAAGTTCGAGGGAGATCTTTTGGAGATGGAGTCCCCCCCTCGTTTGTTCTCAGGGTTTCTCACACGACTTGGTGACACGTCCATCTTTTATGAGACATGGCAAGCTTTTTGTTTACGTTCTTTATTTTGTCCGAGACCTCGGCAGGTGTGGGGCTGGGGCTCGCGCCCGGGCTTCCCCTTCACCCGCCAGCGGCTCCAGCAGCCTCCGGCACGCGAGGTTCACCCACCACTGGATTCCTTTCTAGAGAGGCTCAATTTGTATCCTATTATCCTATAAGAAAATGTCTATTGAAATGACTGAATAGTTTCATTGGCCTAAATTTTAATAATGCTGTGAAAGAAAGGGAGAAATAAAGAAGAATGCAGCTGGTCCGAAAGTGTATTATTCGCTGTCACCTGCGAGAGGGGTACCCTGGAGACCCCTATTCATTTGCCTAATTTCGGTCAACTTAACAAACTTTGGGAGAAATTATTCTGGCATTGTTGTGAAGGGTAAAGCTTTCTGATCGAATTAACAGCATGTTTTGATCCGGTAAATGTCATTAGAAAAAAAGAAACAATCGCGTTTAAAGGGCTTGGGTAATGCGCCAAATGGAGACGCCAAAGCGCAGACATCACAAAGGGGGCAGGCGAATGCCACAGGGGACTTTTGTACCCTCACATTGCTCAAGTTTTCCCAACAAAGGGCATTATTTTATACTTGAATACATTTCATACAACAATCGCCTATTTTTTTTAAACATATTTTCACAGCAAGGTTAACAACAGGTTTATTGTGTCCGCGCCGTCCCACAGTTTCAGACTTGGATTCATGCGCCAAAACGGTTTGCTCGTCTGCTTTTTTCATCAGAGGCGTTTTAATCTTTAAAAGATTCGCCGTGTTGTGATAAAACAGATCGTGTGTGCAATGTCGAAGAAAAGAAATAAAAGACGCGAAGTCTTTTTAACATAAAAGCTCCTGGGACATCTAAAAAGGGTGGGGACTTTTTTCAACACCAAGGAACGAAAAGCATCGGCGAGCGAGACAAAAGCCTTAAATCCCATTACTTTTATTGTTGCATTTACCACGTTTTATAACAAGCGGGTTTTGAAAGGCGAACAGATTTTATAATATTTTATTTTATTCCGTTTTATAGTGTGACTATATAATTTGAAATTATGTCTGTGATTTAACGGTGTTACAAAATGCAATGCGCCTTGGGTGTGGTTGGATATATGTTTCGACTTAACAGTAACATCTTTGCTACTTTAAACATAATTTAACATTGTTTTTTCTTGACAAAAGAACAATTTGTCGTCTGTTGTATTTTAGTCCCCCTCGTCTGGATACTCGTGCAATGACCGCGACGTACCTATAGCTTACCCACATACCGCGAGGTGTTTCCTCGCCAGTTCACACGACTTACTATGCCTTTAAATTAAAATATATTTAAAAATGTTCGTTTATTTCGGGATCAGCTCACCAGTGATATTGGCAAAACATGAGCGTTCGAGTTTGAAAACGTTAGGTGCTATTTTTATATCATAGGTACGCATATAATTTTTACTTTTTAATTTGTTTGTTTTCTCTGTGGCTTTTGTTATCCCAATATATATAACTACAGAGAAATGGCGCTAAGATGTGTTAGATATTACTATGAGGAAAACGTTTTCGGAAAGCTGTACATGTACATGATAGTTGAAGAACAGAGCCGGCAACTGAAAATGATATTATGTATTCATGTGTTGCAAAAGTTGTTTGTAAAACTTATACTTTTCGTCTTTCCGTTGCAGGTTTGAATGATTGCTTGTACTTTTAGTGGGTATTGATGGAGAATATTAATCCATTTCATATTTAGAAAGGCCCACAGCATTATCGTAACTATATATATATATAATCACCCATCGGATTTTTTAGAAAGACTGAAATGTACATCAGGTGGCTGTTTTGTTTTTTTAACTGTTCATTACGGTTATAAGCCGTTTGTAATTAGCGAGATAACTAAGAAACACGTATTGAAAAAAATCAGTAGCGGTGTATGTATTTTGATATATTCTTCGTATTGTTACAATGTTGTAATTCTGCGTCAAAATTAGTATTTCCAAAGCGTGTTGTGGGCCTTTGGGCGATGTACGTTGATATTTCTTTATGTTTTCTTTATTTAAGATTTAAAAGTATTTAAACCGAAGTTAACTTCATGTAAAGAAAGAACTATACGCGACATATACAAGAGATTAAAGAAGATTAAAGGTCAGGCTACCTGTGAAGGGCATCTTGGCGCGGATAGATGGTTATCTTGAATAGGCGGAGTGCCGAGACAATACTGCCATGCATGTCACCTTGATTATAGAAGTACACTTTTCAGAATCACGTAGACCGCCTCATGATAAGTATAGTAAACAGACCTCAGATTACTCGTTATTAAAAAGTTTAAAAGACGTTTATGTTTCTGTTGGATGCCTGTCAAAGGTGACGCTTTAAAGTTTTATTTACACTATTACGTACACATAAGCATCGCATCAGGCTCAGCTTTTAATGTGCCCGCGATCTTTCGTTTTCGAAAGAAGCATCATCCTGGGATCACAACTGATTGTTCATCGACTGGCGGATTTAAATGTGCATATTCTTTTATGGGCAAGTTGAGTTTTGCACCATATGAATTCCTTACCGCCTAATTTTCATCTCTTAACCAACAGACACAGTACCCAATCTTCAGAATCTCATCAAAGATGCCATTCACGTTTCGACGCGTCCTGAGAACAAAACCAGGCAGTTATGTTCGTCTAGTCGTGCGATTGTATTTGTGCGAAACATCCGTTTTTCATGCTTTCCCTCGTTGCACGTTAGTCCAAACTGATTGTCATTTAAAAATGTATTTTAAACAAATACAAATTTATTATAAAACGTGTTCGAAAGTTTTATTTAACAAGTTCCTTGAATTTCTGTCTGTTCATTTTGTAGTGTACAGTTGTTAAGTAGCGTTTATATGGACGTAAATATGAGTTAAAATTATATGCGAAATAAAAAACTAATCAACTGTATTAAAGTGGGTGGTTTTGTCACTATATAAAAATGCACAACATATTATTATTGTTATTGCACATTGCGTTTTATCAGTATCAAAAATAAATTAAATGCATTCCAGACGCCGGAAAACTTCTAAGGAGCCACGCGGCGCTGTCACGTGCTGCCCCGTAACGCCCCTGAAACCGCATCGTGCGGAATCCCTTAGCCTCGCGCGCCACCGTGAGTCCGAACGGCTCCACACAATCCGCTGTCTCCGGTGCCTCTCACCTGGGTATATATGTTTCTGCTGCTTGTGTTTAAAATAAGTATTTCATAATACAATATGCGTACGAGGCTTTTCAAGCCGACTAGAAGAACGTCTGTGGAAAGTCTTTGAACGGGGGGCATCGCATGTTGTTTTTGTCGGGATGAGCATAAAACATTTTGAAATATGCTTGCGGGATGTGTGGGATCCGGATGGAATCACGATTATCCTTCGCTGTTTCGTTTGGAAGTGACACATTGAGGAAATAACGTCGCAGGAGAAGGGCTTACGCTTATACTTCCTACGAAAAAGTTTACTTTCCATGTAACTATGTAATTGTTACTTTCACTTGGTTTCCGCGGCTCGCGAGGGCGTGGTCTCGGCTTTCGGCGTAAATTCTAAGGACGCGCATACGGCTACTCCAGAGGTACGGCAGAGATGACAAGGGCTACTCTGCAATGACCACAGCGTACTTTGCACTTTCAGAGTTGTCTAAATCGCACCTTTATCAGATACTCAGTTTCCAAGCATTAAGCAGAATCCAATTTTAAAGAAATTACCATTAGTTGCTTCGCTCTACTAATTATGATTTATAATACCGAGCTCCGTTATATAGTTAGCCAATAGCCTACATTAACTTAGAATGTGAGTATACAGTACAGACGCTCCCCAAATTAGGATGTGCTTACACTCCGATGAAGCCACCGTAAATGGAAGATATCCTAAGTCGAATATGAATATGTGACCCGTCGCCACGAAATGAGTCTTAAGTCGCACTGGTAGAACTTCACCCATGAGACTCATTTCGTGGTGATGGGTCACATATTACATGATAAATAGGTGAATAAATAACTACTGCACAGAATAAGTGAATATTTGGTTAAGCAGGAAAAAAATGAATTACTTTCGATCGCTACAAAGACTGGAAGCGTGGCTGCGTGGATACTTCCATTGCCCGCCATCAGTAGAAAGTGTCAGACAGCAGCATACCGCTAGGCCGAGAATAGATCACAAGTTTGATGACTACTGAATATGCATCGCCACCATGAATATGCATCACCATCGTGAAGTTGAAATATCGTAAGTCGAAAAAACGTAAAGCGAAGAAAATCAATATTATAATTTACACTTAAAATTTAAAGACTTAAAAGTAGTCATTTAATTGCACTAATTGTGTGACCACTAGAGGGCAATATTGGTATCATTTAGAGCCGAGGAGAGAATTCCGCCCAAGACTGAAGTGGAAGGTCATTACCCTGTAATAACCTCTAACAGTTAAAGGTACATGAGCGCAGTTTTATTAACTTTTTAAAAAGTAAATTATGGGGTGTTTTTGTTCGGTGTTTACGGTGAGGACATCATATTCATAAATTCTTTAATGCCGTCATTTAGACAACCTCATCTCAAGATAATTATACAATATAAACAGCGTGCTTTACTGCAGGATAAAATATAATATTTGGTACACGAAGGCAGCACGGTGACCTCTTCCTGCCATGCTCAGGGTTCCCGATCTCTCCCCTGCTCTCTGCGGGGTTTGAATGTTCTGCCGTACTGCAGTACAGAGAGATGCAATTAGACAAACCGGCATCTCCCCTGGTGTGTGTGTTTGTGCGCGTGCCATGCGATGGTCAGGCATCTCTTCAGGATGTATTTCCTGCTCCAGCCCCCAGTGGTTTGAGGATCGATTGGTGGATAGACTTTTCACATGATGTTACATACAGGGTGAACCTTATAACTACGGATGTTTTCAGTCTACCACAACAGGATGTGGTATCCTCAGCCCAAATGTGCTGTGTTCATCAATAGACTTATAAAGTCATTATTATACTGTGTGTTATATTCAGTAAAATATGGGGCAAGTAAATTTTTTAATTTAAAAATTTATTTCCTGACATTTTTTAATGATTTCTAAATGAACGTGGGTATGCTTGAATAAAATTGCATCAACATACTGTTGCCCCGCGCTGAGGCTAAATAAATTACACTTTATTAAGTGAGATACAAAAACGCACGGAAGCATACACACGGTTGTATCTGCCCTTTTCGCATGTGACTTTGGGGCAGCCGCACGAGCAGACCCCACCCTCGGCTCCATCTCTGCACCCGTATTTGGGAGCCTGGTCCTGGGGAGGAGGAGTTCTAGTAGAATGCCTGTACAAAGGTTACGGGATCCCACAAACCAGCGTGTAACAACATCGACCAATGGGAGCCGTAGATACAAGGACTCCGAGTCGAACATATGTTAGGACCGCCGTGATTGGATAAGACGCCGGTCTAGGAGCTGAAAACCTGGCGAGGCGGCAGCTCCCTGTTGACATATACAGCCTACCGGCCCATCTCGAGGAATTCCGTTCACGGTCTGTTGCAACCCCATATATGTATATATTATTTAATTTAGCGAAATAAGATGCGATGCGATGCTCTTGTGTTATACATGTTCAGGCTGGCCTCTGCACACATCTGGTTGCGATCGTATGCGTTTCCGCGCAGTCATATATGCATGGGATAACATAACGAAAGCTCCGTGCGGACCCGGTGCGTAGACGCGGTGATAGCGAGCAGTCACTCGCTGAATGGCGAACGGTGCCTGTCCGATGCTGTAAGACTCATGCTGGGGTCGGGCGATGCAGCGCGTTCAGGGTGTGCATGTCAGGCAGGCGCAGTAATTGCTCCACATGCGCGGCTCGTTTCCTTGCGCCCCCCCCCCCATTACAGCTGTCGCCGTTGTCCTAGGGAACCATGCAGCCGATAATAACCGTCGATAAGTGAGGTCGTATGGGTGTATGGATCTCGGATCACCTTCCGTGGGAACAGCTTCTGGAAATTAAATGGTTTGATGGCCTGGTCGGGATGGGCTTTACGGAGACCGACCCATTTTGGGAAAGCATCGCCCTGAGTTCCTTTGGGGGAGAGCAATAAAACACGCAGCCGTTTACTGAACTATACTGATCATTTGTTTGGGTGCGCGAGAGCCGCACATGTTCACGTTAAATACCATTAGTGTCAAAATAGAGCAGTAGTGTTGCACTCCGGTCCGATCCTGAATTGCGGGATAAAGCCAGATACCGAGGTGTTTCGGTATCCACACGGCCACATGGCGGGCGGGCTGGGCTGGGGTCCGCGTGGACTGACGGTGTTATTATCAGCAGTGTTTGTGCATGTCATCGTAGACCTATTGTTAGTTGCTATCAAAAGTACTCACTATGTGTTCTGTCCCTGTTATTAATCACGGTGTTATTGTTACTTGCAATAGAGAAGACATCTCTGCCACTCACTTGCGATTATGTGCAGTAGTGTTACGTAGTCACACTGAGCCTGGTGCTACCCCGCGTGATTTTCCGAAGGGAAATCTGTAAAAACAGAATGGCACGTTCGCGTCTCTTTATGTGCAACCTCACCATGTCTTGCTTTGCCCCCCTGTGCTATTCCCTGACACTTCCGTACGTTGTTCCCAAACACTTCCATATGCTTTTCTTGTATGCTTCCAGTAGTTTCTGGCCGGAGAAGTGGGGGGAGATGCTGTGACAGTGCTAGTCTTCCGCTTCCCCGCCCGTGGCCATCCCAGGCTGCTCCACTTTGGCTCTTTAGCCTCAAACCCAAGAAAAGAGCCTAGAGCTGCTTAAATAAAAAACCAAGAGAAGATAATTCCGGCCTGCGGAGTGCCTTCTGTTGCAGCTGCCCAGGCTGGTAAATCGGGAATGTGAAGGGCAGTGCTGGTGTGTGCAAAACGCCGGCACGGAGGACAAGGGAATCTCAAATGCACAGTTAGCGGGGAAAACACTGCAGCGCGTGTGCCACCTGGCCCGGTCCCCGGCGCTGTGCCGCAGAGAGCTGCTCTCACAGGACGCTGAAGGGCAGGGCTTTGGCTTCCGTCCGTGGATGTCAGTCTCGGTGCGACTTTAGTTTTGGCGTTCCAGTGAGGCACACAGGAGTGCCACCTTTTGTGCCGTAACGGTCGGAATGTGAGGAATGTGGGCGGGAGGATGTGTTGCGGGGCATGCGTGCGCCTGGATCCCGTCCTGAAGGAGAAGGGTGGTCCTGGCTTTGGGGGGTGTGAATGCGACGGTGCCTGTCAGCGGCACACGCTGAAGCACGTGTGTTTGTCGGCAGTGGCCGTTGGAAACCGGTATCACCGCGGCAACGGCGCAGCAGGAGCATGTGACGCCACCTGCCTTTCTGGGAAGTATGTACGTCCCCTCCAGCTGCGGGAGGCGATGTCCTCGTTTTCCAGGTGAAAGGTGACCGGCTGCCACTTGCTAGTAGCCCCGGCATCCTCTTCGCGTCCCACCCCCCCAGTTTTTATAGCTATAGACTTTTCCCCTCATTCTGGAAGGTTCTGGTTATGGTGGGGTGGTGACTTTGTTCCTTTGAACTCCCCCAATCCTTCACTCATAGTTCAGCGTTGCGGCTCAGATGCACGTGGGCGGCCTGAGGGCCCCAGGGGGGGGATTTCCGGGTGATTCTACAAACACCAGCAGCTGGGTGCATGTGATGCTGCCTGGAGACAAAACTGCAGCAAGCGAGAGAGGAACTGACACAGCTTGCCGGCAGACAGACACACACAGGTATACACATAGACACACTCAAACGCATTTTTACACGCACTTACTCACGCTCGCACACAAACACTTCTACACACAGCTTTCCGGGAGTTTGTGGCTCAGTGAGCTAAGCTTCTGTGCCTTTGATCGGAAGGTCACCGGTTCGAGTCCGGCCTCAGCACGTCTGCGGGTGCCTGAATAAGGTCCAACACCCCCCCAGCCCACTGGGTATTGCTATGGGTGGCTGCCCTTCGTGGCCAGCTTGCAAGTTGGGGGAGGCGCAAAGAGAATTTCCCCATGGGGATAAAAAGTATCTATTATAATTATTTATTATTACTATAGACTCAGAAACACATATATACTCTTCCACAGGCCCACACACAGACATGCACACACTTGCCCCCCCACTCGCACCGTCATTGCTGCCAGGCCCGGTGCCGGGTGACCGGCCGCTGAGTGCAGTCGGGACAGAGGGGTAGGTGTGGCTCCTGACTTGGCAGACTGGAAGGGTGACCTTGAGGTAAAGGCTCTGAGTTGAGAGCTCTCTGTGACGGGGAGGGCAGCTGTTTCAGGTTCCCGCACATGCGTGTGCCTCAGAGCTCCGCCCTCATCACCATGGTGGCCCCCCGCCGCTGACATGCCCATTAACGCTGCATTCCAGGGCGGGCGTCGGGGGCTGTGCTCTGATGCCACGGAAACGAGCTTAGACACTGCGGGGGTGAGTTCCTGATCAGAGAAACGAGGGAGGAAGCGGATGACAATGATCCCCATGGGGGGTGGGGGGGGCGCCCAGAAGGTGGGTCTGCAGAGAGCCTCACTTCCTGTTCACCATCGGCGTGTAATGATGGGAGACGGTGACCATTCACATGAAGAAGTGCCTTCATATCAATTCCAGTTTGAGAGGGAAGGGGTGGGGGGCACATTCTGACAGGGCGGGGGCCGGGGCTCTATCATGGTGCAGTGTGGAGCCAGAAGGGGTGGGGCCAGCGAGTTGGGCGGGGCCTGTGAGCAGCGCCCGCCCACGTCTGCACTGAAGCAACTTTTGTCGGTGGTGAAGTTTCCCCTGGGCACTGACCTCAGCACCCCCTGTGGCTGGTTACCCACAGCTCGCATTTAGGGGACGACGTGCATACGTGTGGCCTTGGCCTCAGCGGGGGGGTGAGGCATGGGGGGTGGGATTGAGGACATCTGGATGCACAGTGCCTCCTGCTGAAAGACCCCGGTATTCGCACTGCCTATCAGTTGTCCCCGTGTCACAACGATACACAGCGCGGCTCAGTACATTCTGCCCCCCCCAACCCCCCCCAGCACTATGCTCGTGAGCACAAACACACACTCTTACCCTGAATGATAACTCTGTCTGTGCTGGACAGTCGTGCACTTGTGCGGCCGGGTCGTGGGGAACAAAGAGAGTTAGCGAGGAGGATCGCGCCACCCTGACTGGGCAGGGGGGAGAGTGGCCTGATAAGCAGGTGACCTCTGTCCCACATTCCTGATGTGGCACGGGGGGCATCGGCAGACTGAGCTGTTTGTTTTGATTGTTTGTCTCTGGTTCTCCAACGCAGTGGGTTGTCCGCTTTGTTCCTGCCCCAGCAGTGGTTGGGGGGAGGGGAGTTTGATTTAAGAGCAACCATAGTGACCGGGTCCACTTCCAGTTCTCGTGACCCCCTTCGGAAGGTTGTTGTACTGAGGTGTGTGTGGGTGTGTGGGGGGGGTTTACTAACTTTATCACGCTGCCCCTTATGTAAACATTACTGCTCTGTAGGTGAAAAGTCATGGGGGCACTGTTCTGTGGCACTGTGGGGGGGTCCAGGGGGAGCCATCAGCAACCCTGGTCCCAGCTGCAGCGCGGGCTTTTTTTTTGGGGGGGGGGGGGGCTTGTGGCTGTGCCTCATAGGACATTGGCCTCATGAGTGTGTTTGTGGTGTGGGGGGGTAGCTGGGCTAGCCTCCAGCCCCGCCCATCTCTGCCCCCGCCCCTTCATTTCTCAGTACTTTCCGTTCATATGACACTGTTTTATATAGCTTCCCAACCCCCCATTACACATTGCTTGGCTGCGTCACAGTGGGGTGACCACAGGGGCAGCGGCACCATTGGTCTGTCCCCCCTCCCCGGCCAAGTACGGCTGTCCGGTGGGGGTGGGGGGGGTCAGAGCCTAATCAGGTTACCTTTGGCCTGGAAGGCTGTCAGATGTGCCCTGCTGGGGGGGTGTGTTTACCATGTCACCTTTGCTGATGTGGGCTGGGGGGGGTTTGTCGTTGCCGGGAGCCCGTGACAAGCCGGTGCTCCCCCATGGCCGTCCTCTGCCCCCCCCCATTCGCCCAAATTCCAGCTCTTCCCCGACCTGCGGGAATGTGCCGGGGCTGCGCACCGCACGCACCAGGCCCCCGGTGGTCTAACTGTTTGCTTGAGATTAGGGCAGCTGTACATTAACCCGCCGGGGTGGGGGGACACGCAACGGCGGAATCTGTGCTCTGCGCTGACCTTTGCGGAGACATTGACATTGAGGCGTGTCGCTGCCGTGGCCGGCCCCCCTCTGCAGGTTTAAAGCCCCCCCCCCCCGTGGCTTAACAGAGCAGTGCCGGGTCAGGGAGAAGCTGCCTGCCTCGCTGCTGGGAGGTGTTGCCCTTCTATTCATAGCTACTCCCCCCCCTGGGTTATATTGCCGGGTAAATCGGCGACGTGCTCCAGGTCACCGTCTCCACAGGGGAAGTGACAGAGCCCCCGCACCCCCGCGCCGGCCGTCACGCTCCAGAAGCTCTTTCTTGACAATCGATCGCGTTCCCGCGCTGCCGCCCCTCTGCCCGGGTGCATCTCGAAACCAGCGAGTGCCGCCGTATCCAGTGCACAGCTCAGCCAGGAGTCGAGGGTCAAGGTACATCAAGGTACATCAAGGCACAGCTCTCCGTGGGTGAGTGGGACCCGCTGCCGCTTTGGTGGGGCAGGCAAGGTGAGACGGAGCCAGAGAGGAACTGCTAACTCCTTATTGCAGGAGCCGTTGCTATGAAAACCCACTCGTCCAGCAGCAGTAACGAGGAGTAATGACTGTGTGTGTCTATGTGACTGTGTGTGTCTGTGTGTGACTGTGTGTGTGTGTGTGGGTCTGTGACTGTGTGTGTGGGTCTGTGACTGTGTGTGTGTGTGTGTGTGTGTGTGTGGGTCTGTGACTGTGTGTCTGTCACTGTGTGTGTGTGTGTGTGTGGGTCTGTGACTGTGTGTGTGTGTGTGTGTGTGTCTGTGACTCTGTGTGTGTGTGTCTGTGACTGTGTGTGTGTGTGTGTGTGTATGTGGGTCTGTGTGTGTTTGCGATGTAAGTCCTGAACGTGGCTGCTGGCTTTGTCGACTTCAGGTGTGGGATTGTTCAGCTGTGTTGGTTAGGGGCAGTGATTCGAACCTGCAGCCGTGTCTGGGCAGGGGCTTTTTCACACCCGGGCCCCGGTGCACAGACCACACACGGAAGCAGTAACCCTGTCCGGGGAGGAGGCTGATGGGCGCTCGTTCCCTCGTGGCTCCGTATCCTTGCCGATCGCCATGTCGACAGGGCCTAAGTATTTCCCAGTGGCTTTTCCTCACTTCCCAGAGTGAGGATGATGGGATCTCATTCTGTGTTGACTGGGAGGCGTTCAGACGTGTAGCCGGAGATCATGGGACATTCCGTGCGAACTCGCGAAAAATGCCAGTGGTGTGTGTGTGTGTGTGTCTGTGTGTCTGTGTGTGTGTGTGTGCGGTCCTGCACTGCTGAAATTTTCCACAGCTGCTGCAGGAAAAATAAATGGTCTGTTTTGAAACGAAATGTTGAAGCTTGTTAGGCTTCAGTCTGGCTTGTGAAAAACACAAGAGAAAATATCGATCAGGGCTCTCTGATAGCAGTTCTGTGATCAACAGCTTCCTCATGTTCAGAGTTCAGGGCCCTGCGCTTTTATTGGCTGATGTGTTGACCTTTCACCCCTGGCTCCTGCCACCAGGTTGCAGAGTCAGCTGTCTGTTAATGAGGGCAAGGTTCACGCAGGTTACCTGTAAGGCGATGAGCTACCCTGCAGGGCATGCTGCCTGGTGCCGACACAAAGGCTGTGATCCAATGGATGTTTTACTCTTTAATTCCCCTGGCCTGGAGTCAGCAGGCAGGACCTGGCCCAGTTCCAATGCCCCCAGCTGGACGCTGGTGGTCTGTGCACTCAGAGGTGAATTCCCATCTGGCGCCTCAGTGGAGTGTAAGAAATGAAATGAAATCTGTATGCATGTGATGTGATGTAAGGGTGACGATGCCAAGAGGGTCCACTGACCCTGAGTCTCAGAGATGTGTTTACAGACAGCAGTCAGGTGCTGTCTTACTGAGGAGCAAATGAACAGCCAGTGTGACATCTGCAACCCAGTTTTTGTGGGTCATGAAGAAAAAACAGCTGATGTCATACTTCCAGCAGTTTTACTTGGGACCTAGTTTCTATGGGAACCGTCTCCTGGGGAACCCTTTTGTAGCACCAGGTTTCCTGGGAACCCTGTTCCAAGAGCACCTGGTGTTCAAGCAGAGCGTTCGGCAGCGAGATTTCTGGTCCAAGTTGTTGAGAAAACAGACCCTGTGCTGCTGCGATTTCGGACTGCGTCAGTGCCCCAGTTTCTGCCATAATGCACGTGTTAGTGCCAGAGAATTTTGGGAAATAAAGAAATCCTGCTTCCTGTGGTTTATGGTAATAGGAGGTACACCATTGTTTTTCTACGCTAGATACCCCTCGTGTCACACTGAATATCTTCCCTCTTTCCCGTGCGGCTGATGACGGGGTGTCACACTCAATATCTTCCCTCTTTTCCATGCAGCTGATGAGGGGGTGTCACATTGAATATCTTCCCCCTTTCCCGTGCGGCTGATGAGGGGGTGCCGCACTGAATGTTTTCCCTCTTTCCCGTGCGGCTGATGAGGGGGTGTCACACTCAATATCTTCCCTCTTTTCCATGCAGCTGATGAGGGGGTGTCACATTGAATATCTTCCCCCTTTCCCGTGCGGCTGATGAGGGGGTGCCGCACTGAATGTTTTCCCTCTTTCCCGTGCGGCTGATGAGGGGGTGTCACACTCAATATCTTCCCTCTTTTCCATTCAGCTGATGAGGGGGTGTCACATTGAATATCTTCCCCCTTTCCCGTGCGGCTGATGAGGGGGTGTCACATTGAATGTTTGCCCCCTATCCCGCGCGGCTGATGAGGGGGTGTCGCACTGAATGTTTTCCCCCTTTCCCGTGCGGCTGATGAGGGGGTGTCGCACTGAATGTTTTCCCCCTTTCCCGTGCGGCTGATGAGGGGGTGTCGCACTGAATGTTTGCCCCCTATCCCGCGCGGCTGATGAGGGGGTGTCGCACTGAATGTTTTCCCCCTATCCCGTGCGGCTGATGAGGGGGTGTCGCACTGAATGTTTGCCCCCTTTCCCGCGCGGCTGATGAGGGGGTGTCGCACTGACTGTCTTCCCCGGTTCCCCACAGAAACTGCGCGATAAAAGCCCACCATGCAAGCCCAGGAGATCCTGCGGCACCTGCGCATTCCCGAGCTGGAGGACATGCGGCAGTATGTGCGCAACCTGCCCGTGAACACACTGATGGGCATGGGTGCATTTGCTGCTGTCACCACCTACTGGTACGCCACGCGGCCGCGCGCCCTCAAACCGCCCTGTGACCTGGCCATGCAGTCTGTGGAGGTCGAGGTAAGAGTGCTGTGTCTGTCTTTGTCTCTGGGTCTGTATTTTCAGTGCCTGTTGAAACAGCTTGACATCCCGGACAGTCAGGCAATGGCCTCAGCCACTCTACCCGGATGCTTTATATTGGTCATTAGTGACATGACGCTTTTTAGTTTTTCTGTGACTTGGCTGTGACATTGTTGCTCGATATCGTTATCATAGACAGCTGCACATATTACAGGGGCCTTTGACCCACTTCCTGCACTTTTAGCACCTCCCCCCAAGACAGCTGCTCATACTGCAGGGACCTTTGACCCACTTCCTGCACTTTCTGCGTCCCCCCCACCAGCTCTACAGAGCTCCAAGTTCTCTGCATGTTCATGCACAATGAAACACTTTTCCAAAAAGACATCCAGTCCCTCTCACTCTATCACTACCTCCCTCCTTTCTCTCCCTCTCTCTATCTCCCTCTCTCACCCTCTCACTGTTACCGCCTCCCTCCTTTCTCTACCTCTCTCTCCTTCCATTTCTCCCTCTTTCTCCTTCTCTCCTCCTCCCTCTCTCTCTTTCTATCCCTCTCTCTATCCTCTTCCTTCCCCTCTCTCTCTCCCTTTCTTTCCCTCCCTCTTTCTATCGCTCTCTCTGTTTCCCTGCTCTCTTTCCCCCCCCCCCCCTCATCCTTCCATCTGCACACTCATATGAAGACCATTGCTCTTGAGTCTCTCGACCCCTACTGTCTCTTTGCGGTGCTGATTTGAATCGGGGTGTCCTCCTGCTCACAGAAAAATGTGCCCCCCCCCCAGGGTGGCGAGTATGTCCGCCGGTCGGTGCTGATGGACAGCGACAAGCTCATCACTAACATCTACAGTGACATGACAACAATGTATGAAGTCTTCCTTCGAGGGAAACGCGTGTCCAGTAAGCCGATTGCCTGCTCGGGGTGGGGTCCATAGGGGTGGGGCATTTTAATGAATGCTGATTGGTTGATAAATAATAGCTGTGCCATGTCTCCCCACCCCCTGACTGGATGTCATTCCTTGCAGACAACGGACCCTGCTTGGGCTCCCGGAAACCCAACCAGCCTTACCAGTGGCTGTCCTACCAGGAGGTGAAATGACCAGGCCTGCTGGGCCTTCGTCCTTCAGTGGGCTGCATCCTCCTCATCTCACACAGCTTTTTTCCCCTCGACTCTGCTCCCCACTCTCAGGTGGCAGACAGAGCAGAGTTCTTGGGATCTGCGCTGCTTCACAGGGGTCACTCCAAGGCCAGGGACAAGTTCGTCGGCATCTTCTGCCAGAACAGACCAGAGGTGCGTGTGAGGTCTGCGGCCACTGGTCAGCAGGATACCCTAAGGGCAGGAGTGCAGTCTCAGTCATCCTGCTCCTGTCTGTGGTGTCACATCATGGCATGTCGCGTGTTATACGCGGTGGGCTAAAACTCATAGAACTCGACACACGACACATCCAGAATGCTCTGGGGCAGGCAGAGTGTGCAGTCATACCGAAAGCACCCATCTCAGACCTGGTAGCAAATAAACAACCAAAGAGCCCCTCTCTCTCTCTCTCTCGCTCTCTCTTCCCCTCTCCCTTATTCTCTCTCCCTCTCTCCTTCTCCCTCTCTCCAGTGGACGATAGCCGAGCTGGCGTGTAACACATACTCCCTGGTGGCCGTCCCATTGTATGACACGCTGGGCACAGACGCCATTGGCTACATCATTGACAAAGGTGCGTGTGTGCAGGCTGGCCCTGTGTGAGGGAATATGGTCGTGTTCTGGTCACTGCCGCACTGTGGTCCAGCTCAGAGCCACCTCCTCACTGCAGCTCGTTGGGCTGATGGTATCTGCTGCATTCCTGCTAACCAACCATATGTCTGTGTGGCGACCTTTTTAAAGAAAGTGCCAAACATGTTTGGTTGTAATTTGCTTGTCCTGTTCTGTGACAGGTTGCGATAACGTGCATCTGTGTGTGTGTATGTGTGTGTGTGTTTCTTCCTGTAGCCACCATCTCCACGGTGCTGTGTGACGTCCCAGATAAGGTCAGGCTCATCTTGGACTGTGTCAGTGGCATTGAGCACTCTGTCAAGACGCTCATCGTCATCGAGCCCTTTGACGGTGACCTGGTGGCCAAAGGCAGGAAGTGCGGCATCGAGATCGTCAGTCTGAAGGAAATGGAGGTGAGAGACGACCTGTGCCGGAGTCAAGGCGGGACGGTGGACTGGGTCATGTGGCGCAGGCTGTGGTTCTGGCATGGGGTAGAGGTTGATGTAGAGCTTTTTCGGCATGCACATGCGGCATCAGGGGGCCGGGGCGGGGAGGGCTGCATGATGGGGCCAGTCACAGGACAGCCCCCCCCCCCCCATCCCACACAGATGTGTCACGTGTGTCAAGGTGGCCTCTGGAGCCTGGCTTGTGTACGCTTGTGGCTTCCTGTGCAGTCTGGAGGCATCCCGATACTTATCAGCGTACATCGGGACATCAGCCATGTGGCCCTACTCTGCATTTCCTCAGGGAAAAGAAGTCCTGCTGCAAAAAGGATTGGTTTTTTGTTCCATGAGCTGTTTACAGAACGGTGCCTCTTTTTTTTATATATATATATATATATTCCCTCCACCACCCCCCCTCTGCGGAGGACTACTTTATTTCTATTTATTTATTTTTATTTATTTCCTCAAGAGAGGGAGAGGGAGAGAGAGGGGGACAGAAGGACGAAAACGGAGAAGGTAAATAGAGAGGGAGGGAGGGAAAAGAGAAAAAAGAAGAAGAAAAAAATAAGAAAGAAAACCACAGATAATCTGCTTCAATACCTGCTGATGAGAGAAAATAACCAACATCTGTACGAATCACATTGAGCATGTTAAGGAGCAACAGCCGATCGAGACAGTGTGTGTTTGTGAGAACCTGTTTGTACACCTGTGTGTGTCTGTGGGAACCTGTTTATACACCTGTGTGTGTCTGTGGGAACCTGTTTGTACACCTGTGTGTGTCTGTGAGAACCTGTTTGTACACCTGTGTGTGTCTGTGGGAACCTGTTTGTACTCCTGTTTGTGTCTGTGACTGTGTTTGTACCCCTGTGTGCACACCTGTGTCTGTGAGCGCGCTGGTGTTCAAAAGGTTTCTCCATGTAAATGTCTAGTAGTGTGTGTGGGGAGCCTTCTTATGGAATAAGTTCCAGAAAGAAAGGTTGCATAATCATGAATCCAGTAAGCGGTCTCTTTTCTTTTTCTTTCATTCCCTTTCTTTCTTTCAGAGTATGGGCATGGCCAATCACAAGGCCCCGCTGGTGAGTATGACCCGGCTGATCCTGCCTTCACTGTCATGTGACGTGGTAAGCTTCTGGCCACTGAGCTCTGTGTGTTCTCCTGCAGCCCCCCAAACCTGAAGACTTGGCCATCATCTGCTTCACCAGTGGAACCACCGGTAGAAACTGCTAGAATTTGCACGCTTGCTCTCAGACTGCTGCACGTAATTTCGCACTGATACGTGATTTTTTTTCACGACGCAGTTGTAAACAGTGCCAGTCCTGTCTGCTGTCGATAAAGCTTGTTTTGATTTGATTTTGAAGGTGGGGGGGGGTCTCATTTTTTTCATCTAGGAAACCCAAAGGGGGCAATGCTCACCCATGGCAACATCGTGTCCAACTGCTCTGCCTTCATCAGAACCACCCAGGTAACTAAGGACCTGGGTCATGGGGAGTTTCACAGTACTTGACAGCACCAGTGTTCTCGCGCCTCCTTTGATGTCGTCGTTCATTGCTGAAGATCAGTTCCAATACTCAAGAACAGAAGTACAGAGGAGGGTAAAAACCCCCGGATACCGTTCTTGCCCCGCCTCAAATGTCAAGGATACGTTGGTTGCATCCTCGGCGTACTAAACCAGTCCCATGATTCATTGCGTCCAAAGTTCGTTCTTGGGAGGCAAGTTAGTAAGAACGCTCTTGCCATGACCGCCAATCTTTGTGTTCTTGGTGTTGAGAAATGCCCCAGGTTTGCGTAAAGGGTTTTCGCTTTGCGTCCTGGCGGAGGTGGCAGATCTCGCAACCGCACACCTTGATGACATGATTCAGGTGGGACTGGACCCCCCCCCCCGTACTGCTTGGCAGGGGTGGTGTCTGTCTTGTGTCTGATGGGCCCGTGGGGGTGTCCGCCATGTGACACGGGGGGCAGCGGCTGCAGCTCTGTCCCCATCAGGAGGGCAGCTTTGCCCTGCAGCCCCAGGCTCCATCCTCTGACTCATCTGCTTCCCTTTTTCATTGATTCCCCCCTTCCTTCCCTCCCTCTTTCCTCTCACCCTGTGATTTCACAGGAACAGCTTCATCTGAACAGAGATGACGTCCTCATCTCCTTCCTGCCGCTGGCCCACATGTTTGAGCGCGTGGTGGAGGTAAGTGGGGGGGGTCACACTGTCCAGTTACACTGCAGTTAGCTCTGCCTTTTTTCAAACGTCTTTAGGATGGCAGCCTTTGACTGAATGTTTACAACTTACAAACAGTGACCTCTGGTGGTAACAGGAGTGTATGACAAGCCATAATTGTGTATAACGGCTATTCAAATCACGGTCCATAAGGGCTGAGCACTGCTGATTTTACAGCCTTCCTTTACCTGTGGGCTAGATGTGAAGCCTCTGGCCAATCAGAATCAGTAATTATTAAACCTCCTTCCTGGGAGAACTGAAAACAGGGCTGGATTTGGAATCGAGGGCCACATTTGAATAGGAGGGCGTGTAATATAGACTATGAGTGCTTTTCCACTCCACCAGGTACCGTACTTTTGTTACTTTGAGAAAGTTTTCCACTGGTGTAAATACTGGTACCAGCACCGAATTACATCACAATGGGTTGGCGGCGTATTTTATACTGAATTCGAAAAACGGCTTTAGTATATATGGAAGATGTGCGATATTAATACCAACATCGCATGTTATGCACATGCAATTCTTACATCGCTAGTCAGGTAGATTAAGATCAGGATGTTTCTTTCCTTAAATTCTGTATGTGGACATTATAGTGAAGGGGGTTTAAGGAGAAAAAAATACCTTAGCAGCTTAGCACTTTCAATTATTATTCCTTTTATAGATTACCTAATAATCTATAACTGATTTTTAAAGTCTACCGCTGCTGCTTTTGCAGGAGCGCTGCATGTGCTGTCCGAGACAATGGCAATCATTTACATCCTTGATGTTTAAATCACTGCTAGGTGGGTTTGTGAGAAATTTATAAACTCCTTTTTTGCTTTATAAATACCCCAATATTTGTTACGCTGTATGTATATTAAACAAAATACTTTTTAAACTGCTTGTCGTGCCATCCTGATATTTTTGTTGTTTCTGTTTTTCCGACTAGATTGCAATTTTTTTTTCTTTGTTTATCGTCGTTTTCTGACTTCATAACTTTTTTCGAGACGCCGCTTGTTTCAGTGGCAGCCTGTTTGCAGAACCAGTTGCTAAGGAAAGTGTTTGATACTGAAGTACCAAAAAAGTATATCAGTTCGTTTGGCAGGTACCAGAACCTTTGGCACTGGTATTCGACCAGAAATCAATGGAATAGGGAAAATACGGAAAGTACAGTACCTGTTGCAGTGGAAAAGCACCCTATATAGTTATGACACCAGTTGCGAGCTCAAAAACAGGATTATGGTGTCACTCCCAATCTGTCCCTCGTCTCTGTGGCTCCTTACATCCACTCCTGTCCTTCATTCATTATCAGAAAATTGACCACAGTGCACATTATTGGATGGGATTGGTCAGACACAGTCACATGATCTCACCCTGCCTCCCTGCTCTACTCCCAGGGTGTCTGCCTGTCCTATGGTGCCAGGATCGGCTATTTCCAGGGTGACATCCGGCTCCTCATGGACGACCTAAAGACGCTGCGACCGACCGTGTTCCCTGTGGTGCCCCGGCTACTCAACCGCATGTTCGACAGGGTAATGTGTGACTTCCATCCTCATCTGCTTTGTCAGTATCATCTGAATGCTACACGCTAAAGCCGTCCTGGGGTAAACGGGACCCCCAGGAACCCACTAGTTTTTGGAGCTTCTGCCTTGTAGTGTCACCTGACTGTGTCCAATGATTCCACTGATGCAGCCCCTGGTCTGACTTGCTATTTGATGCACATGGCGCATGCCAGCTGCGGTGCTGTCACGGGCATGCGGTCCTCGCACGGGCATGCGGTCCTCGCACAGACCCGCCTGACAGAGGCTTCTCCCTGCACAGATCTTCGGGCAGGCGAACACACCACTGAAGCGATGGCTCCTGGACTTCGCCTCGCGGAGAAAGGAGGCGGAGCTGAGGAGCGGCGTGGTGCGGAAGGACAGCATGTGGGACAGGCTCATCTTCAGCAAAGTGCAGGTGACCACGGAGGCCGTCGCCATGACAATGCACCATCCGATCGCACTTCACGTGACATGCACTCTCAAAGCTGGCGAGGCGGGACCCTCAACCAATCAGCTGCCTCGGTCAACCTGAAACCTCGACGACCGAATGTGCCGTTGCTATGCAAATCCCCTACCACAGATGGTTGATGTCTCTGGATGCAAGTGTGTGTCTCACAATCAGCATTAGTTTGTAAGTTAGACTTGGGTGGAAATTAGTGGGTGTGTATTCCTTAGTGGTAGTTTAGCAATTTTAGAAACATCTTTGTGGTTAGTGTTAGTAGTTTACTGTTTTAAGCAGTCGTTCTTATGTTAGTAGGTTAGGTTGCATTCATTTTTGATATTTATCCCATTTAATCCTTTGGATTGACTTCTGCTTCATGATATTGTGGAAATATAGTTTTAGTGAAGGCAGGGCAGTGTCTTTGTTGTTGTGGCGGCACCGTGACCCAGAGCTAGATAGTTGTCTAGGTGCAGTAGGGGGTGATAGTTGTCTAGGTGCAGTAGGGGGTGACATGATGACTGATTAAAGAAATAGATAGAAATCTGAAGATGCGCTTTTTCCTTTCCGTCTGTAGCTTTGTTCAGCTTGGGTAATTTCAACTTGCACGGCTGGGTGTACACTCACAGCTTGCACGGCTGGGTGTACACTCACAACTTGCACGTGTGTCGTTTGCCTCACACACAATTCGAGTTTTTGTGTGCGAAGAAGGACCTAGACAGGTCATATTTGATGGTTGGCTTTGTTCTCTCTCTCGCCCCCTACAGGCCAGCCTGGGCGGCCGCGTGCGTCTGATGATCACGGGAGCGGCACCTGTGTCTCCGACCGTTCTGACTTTCCTTCGTGCGGCACTGGGCTGCCAGGTCAGTGGGAGGATCGGGTCCCTTGGGGGAGGGGGCGGGTGGGGGACACAGCACAGGTGCATCATGGGTATGAGGTTAGGTCTGTCTGCTCTTTTGCAGTTCTATGAAGGATACGGGCAGACTGAATGCACAGCTGGGTGTACACTCTCTTTACCCGGGGACTGGACTGCAGGTAATATGCACTCAAACACGCACCCCCGCCCCCCATGATTATGACCGGGATCCACAGAGACACTTGGGGCCTGGTGGCTAAACTTTTGTGTGCCCCCCAGGTCATGTGGGGGCTCCCCTGCCCTGTAACCTGGTGAAGCTGGTGGACGTGCCGGACATGAACTACTTTGCAGCCAAGGGAGAGGGAGAGGTGAGGCCTGCGGGATGAAGTTGGCAGAGCAACACGCATGGGAGTAAAAGCAGGCCTCCACCATATTTGTTAATAGCGCATTAAAGCAGTGTTTCCCAAAGCAGTCCTCAGAGCCCCCAGACAGTGCATATTTTTGCTCCCTCAAGTACACTGAATACCTGCAGCAAGCGTGTTGGGAGCTAGGAGGAAGCAAAACTGTGCACTGTCTGAGAGTTCCTGAGGACTGGTCTGGGAAACACCGATTTGAAGGTATAAAGTCACACAGAGGCTTCGGTGGCTGGGTACAAAGCAGCACTTCTGTTTTGGGTAGGTGTGCATCAAAGGACCAAACGTCTTCCAAGGCTACCTGAAGGACCCGGAGAAGACAGCTGAGACCATCGATAAGGACGGCTGGGTCCACACTGGCGACATCGGCAAGTGGCTTCCGGTAAGTTTAAATCCACTGGCAAGGCGTCTAATCACAGGGTCCCTGGTACTGAGCTTCTCTCCCTCCTGCCCGTTCAGAATGGCACCCTGAAGATTGTGGACCGGAAGAAGCACATCTTCAAGTTGGCACAGGGCGAGTACATCGCGCCTGAGAAGATCGAGAACATTTACATCCGCAGCGACCCGGTGGCCCAGGCTTTTGTTCATGGGGACAGCTTGCAGGTGGGGGACAGCATTCAGTAACGACTTCCATGAACACTGGGCTTACTCTGTGTATTTGGCATCTGGTTACCCTAGTGGTCACAGCTAGGTCTTCAAAGATTCACTGAAGGATCATTAATCCCACCCCCACAGGCATGTCTGGTGGCCATCATTGTGCCCGACCCAGATTTCCTACCTGACTGGGCCAGAAAGAGGGGTATTGAGGGGTCCTACACCGAGCTGTGCAGGAATCAGGTAATGGCCCGTGATCAGGCTTATATACCTACCAATAGCGATACCCTGTCACTCGCCCCTGGTCAGCATCCCACAAGTACATGTAGCTGCCATGATATCATTAACCAGCCACTAGATGGCGCTCCAGGTCGCCCTGACATGAGTCTTAGTGGAATCAATAGCAGGTCTTAGCATGGGTGACATGCTCTGGTTGCTGTGGCATCGGTCTTTTGGCACATCACCGTCACCTGGAGACCTTGGGGTGTCCAGCGGCAGACGCCTGTGTCTGGTATGTGACCCCCCACCCGGCTCTGCTCCTGCAGGAGGTGAAGAATGCCATCCTCGAGGACATCATGAGGCTGGGTAGAGAGGCCGGACTGAAGTCCTTTGAGCAGGTGAGGAGCTTCCCGGACATGCGGCACACAGTCCGCGATTGCCTCTCTACACACCAGCACACTGGCTGCTCGTACATAACCACCTGAGGCGTGTTAATGAATGAGACGGGGTAGGACAACAGGTCACTCAGATGCAGCCCCCTCCCAGAGGTGACCCTTCTGTGACGCTGTGCGTCTGACGCAGGTGAAGGACATCGTCTTGCACCCCGAGATGTTCTCCATCCAGAACGGTCTGCTCACCCCCACACTCAAGGCCAAGCGCGCGGAACTACGCAGCTACTTCAGGGAGCAGATCGAGCAGCTCTACAGCAAGATCAAGATGTAGCTGTTGCCCAGCTCGGGTCCTGTCTGGCTTGGGGGGGGGGGTCACATTTCCAGCCCCACCCTCATGTCGAACTTCAGGGAAACACGAGAACTCAACACAGGCCCCATCATCCGTTAATCGGTGTGTTCATGGTTTTTATGAAGCGGTATACCGCTGGGAGCCGTCATCGTCATCAATGTCTCAGCCAAGTCATTGCCTTAGTCTGGCCACACCCCCCACCCCATATAATTTCAGGGGTGGAGCGGTGGGGCCTCAGATAGCCCCTGTCTTTCAATCTTTGTCTCAGAGTAGCCTGATGATCTTACCACAGAAGCACATTTCAGGAAGGGGGGGGCTACTGCAGATAACAGCTTAAACTTGTCACACGCATGCCTTGTGCGGATTGGCTGTGTACATAGCTACATATTTAATGTTTTTCTTGAATTATTTTCCAAAGTGAATCAGTGTTTGGTGTGACGGGGTGACAATAGCAAGGAGGATTGTGGCGTAAGCAGCACGGCATCACCAAAGTGGTGGAATGCAGGGGCCAATCGTGGGTCTGCTGGGGGTAGGGGGTGTCGCTTGGCTTTCAGGGAAGGAGGATCCTGAGCCAGGGCAAGTGTGTCACCAACAGATGACACGCAGCCCCTTCTGGAAGCAGGTCCGGTTGGGGCCCGATATCACGCTCGTCAAGGTGCCCTTGGTCAGTCTCTGCCCCTGCTTGGGGCCCACGAGGCTCAGGGGGGCTCTTCCCCTGTGCGTTTCAGGGTGGAACATCGAATTACTACAGCTGAGTCCAGGTAGCGAACAGCTTGGAAAGAGACTCCTGTCGACCAGCCTCTGGGATGGCACCTTCCACTGCAGGAAAAACGGAAGCGGACTGCAGCCATCCTGTGCGGGATCTCCAGTCTAGCTCAGCGTCTCAGTCCAAGAGGAAGCTTTGGGATGAAGACTCCTTTTAATAATTTACATATACATATATATTTTGGGTACAAATAAGATTGCAACAAACTGTGAAGATTGTAACGATCGATTCATCCATTTTTGGAACGGATGGCGCCGATACCCCTCCTCCTCCCATCATACACATTTCGGAATGAACCGTGGTCTGTGCCTGTGTGCCATGGAAATGCTTTAAAGTCCTTGCTTTGTACCTTGTTTTGTAAAAGATGCGTATATTTCCAACAAGCAGCAGCACCAAATAAACACTCTTCAGTGTTTCTCATTTGCTGGGTCTCCTTTCTTGGCGATCTCTCATATCTCTGTGTTTGTGTCAGCAACCCAAAATACACCTGTTTTAAACCGAGGAATGAGATATCGGGGCTTTTTTTAGCCGTCCCATCTATGCAGACCATCCCCGCTTAGAGAACAGTCGTCCCTCTGTATCTACAGGAATTGGCTCCAGCATCTCCCGCAGATATCAGCATCCATGGATGCTCAAGTCAGTTATGTAAAATACTGTAGTATTTGCATGTAACCTATGCACATATACTTTAAATCATCTCTAGATTACTTATGTAATAGAGTGTAAATGCTATGTAAACAGTTGTTATACTGCAGTATGATACCTAATACAGTTGTTTGGGGAATAATGATTAACCATTGAACGGATTCAGCAGAGTGTTTGGCATTCAGCAAAGTTTTTTTTTCTTTCTCTATTTTCAATCTACAGATTCAACACCAGCCGATATGGAGGGTCGACTGTATAGGATATTAATGAGCAATGTGTATGATTAAAAAAAAAAATCAAGCCAAAGTGGTTGAGCGAAGAACAAAGGAGTCAGAAATCCCAGTAGAAATGGGTCAGGCCAGGACAGAATGAGGGTCTTGTTGTGTGGGGTTGGTTCACCTGGGGTCAGTACTGGTGAAAGTACAGAACTGTGGCACCCCCGCTGCTGACACCCCCTGTCTGAGACAAAGTGAAACTGGCTGGCTAAGTCAGTGCTACTCCAGAAGATTATGCCCTAGACAGGTGCTGATGTCGCCTAATAGATTGACTGGCACTGCCTGTGGTGCAAGGAAAAGTCAGACACCTTCAGACCCCCAGGGGAAGGTGTAAGTGCAAGTGGGTTTTTCCTTTTATCCACCTGTTTATTTTCTTATGGGGTCCACTGCCCCCCTTCCCCTCAGCAGCATCATCAAGTTTTAAGGCATTTATTACAGCAGTCACTGATGTACATGTCATGGGTAGTGTGGTGAAGTACACAGACATGGGAAGAGCCCCCACAGCAACCACAACAGAGGGTCACCGGGCCACTGAAGAGTGGCAGGAGGAGAGCAGGCCAACGAACAAATAACACAAGGGACTAACCAGCCCATTTAACAGTCTGCCGGCCCACTACTGGGATAAACTGCTAAGGTACTGGGTGACACGAACATGGATAAGTCACAACCGGGTGTGCTGGCTGATCGAGACCTGCTGGCTGATAGACCTGCTGGCTGATCGAGACCTGATGGCTGATCATGGTGTGCTGGCTGATCGAGACCTGCTGGCTGATCATGGTGTGCTGGCTGATCGAGACGTGATGGCTAATCATGGTGTGATGACTGATCGCAGCAGGTCTCTGTAGTGCTTTCTCGCTCTCTGAGGAACACCTTCCATTAAATCCCTCACCCTGTCAGCCAACACACCCCGAGGACTCGAACTGAGCCATGGACTCGAGCAGGAGCTCATCGGGCACCTCCTCAGCGGACATCCTCTCCATCTCCTCCAGGGCCTCCAGGTGGGCCTCGTTATCTGGCCAGAGCTCCCAGTCCGGGAGCTGCTCAGCACTGGGGGCCTGGCTCCCTTCCTGTCTTTGGCTTGACTCGATATTACCCATGTCGTCCATGAGATACTCCAGGTCCTCATCGTCCTGCCATGTGGGATAGGTCAGAATGTTATTCCTTCTCTGCATTTAATACAGTCATCCCCTTAATATGATCAACAAACTCAAAGACCTTAGCATCAGCACCTCCCTTTGGAACTGGACACTTGAGCAGACTAACAGACCCCAGTTTCAGTCTGTTAGACTAAACAACCTCACCTCATCCACTCTTACCCTGAACATTGACTGTTATAACTTTACTGCTGATTAAGCTCATTTATTGCTATGCATATCTGATTTAATAACAGCAATTTAGTTTATATATTTTGATTTTTTTGGTAAGAAATACATTATATTTTATTTCCTATTGAAAGAGTACGTTTAAGTTAACGTATTGTGTTGTTGCTAGAAAACTGCATTTCCCATGATTCTTTGAGAGGTAAGGGGGGGAGGACTTCCGCTCTCGCTGAAGTTAGTATGTTTTGTTGAGCCGCCAGCTAAGAGAGCCTAACTTTGAGAAGTCATTATATTTGTGTTGTACACCATTTTCAAAGTCTTATATAAAGACTTATTTCCATAACTGATGAAATCATTTACTTATATCCCCTCTTGTAAATAGTAATATAAGGTGCTTATGAGGTAATATTACCACTTCTGGTTAGATGCAAAAGCTGCATTCTGTTGTACTTGAACTTGTGTCATGTGCAATGACAGTGAAGGTGAATCTTAATCTTAATTCCCTGAAACTGCAGGTACTTAGGATCTCGGTCATGTTCATCAAGATTAGCTGGGGGTCACCAGACAGTGAGGTTCCACGACAGCAGAGCGGAATCAAATATACATTAAAGCTTCCGAAACTGCAGTCTTTAAACAAGAGCAAAGGGCAAGCTTGATAAAGGCTGACGTTCATCCCTAAACACCTGAGTCAAGATCCACCCAGTTAAGACCAAAGACCATCGACTGCACCCTCCTCCCAAGTAATCACATGGGACACTCGACAGCGTACCACAGGGACTGACCTCTTTCATCAGGTAGCTGAAGCAGATGTCCTGTGGTAGGGGGTAACCTGAGGGAGAGATCTGTCAGACACCAATCGAAACGTTTCAACGTGGGTGAGTGGGGGGGGTCGGCACGGCTCGGACGACGGAGACCTTACTCGAAGACCTGTAATTCTGGCTCCTGCACACGGGGTCATGACACTTCTGGTACCACACTTCCTCCTTGAGGTCCACCAAGATCCTGACAAGAGCAGGAGTGGCTCAAGTGGTTTGTAAAGTTTGCCAAAAAAGTCATTTAATCTGACTGGTCACGCATGCATAAACAGGTCACGTGATGTCATCAAAGGTTTCCCAAGAGAACCGCTGATGTTTGTGGGTCTCCTCTGTCCCAGCAGACAACTGATAAGTTATGGGTTGGGGGGGAGAGTATGCCCTCACATCGGTATGTGGTGGTAATGACCCAAGCAGAGATCTTTAGGGGGAAACGTGGCCCCCCTGTCATCTCCTGGGAAGCTCCCCCTCACTCACATGATGTTGTTGCTCCTGTGGAACCGGCCCACGTTCCCACACCAGCGATACCTCAGAATGTCGTAGACGAGCAGCTGCTCCACCTCAAAGTAGCTGCAGCGCCGGACGGCTGTGTGGGAATGAGATGGGACAGTGAAACACCCAGAATCTTCCGCTTTCAGCTGCATATAGAAAAGAGCCTGAGAGAGAGAGTCCTACCTCCCTGAACACCATCCTTTCTGACCAAGGACAGGATGAATTCATCCACTTCTTTGTAGGGAGAGCTCTGGCTTCCGCCTAAAGGCTCTGATATTTAACAAGAGCAATGAACACAGTAACCGCACTTGAATAAGCTGCTGAATGCAAGTCCTGCTTTGCTAACTGGCATAGTGGCCGTGGAGGTCACTAGTTCAAACCCCAAGGGGTGATTTCAGGTATTCACTTTGAGTAGTAAAGTGCTAGGCAAAATCTGCTCCTCTGAAATATTCATGAAGTAAACCAAGAGCCAGCTTCCATCACTTAACGTAAAAGAAAGCGCTAAGAGGAAAGACAAAACTGAGGCTGTACCGGCGATGCTCGGCTGAAGGAGGGCAGGCTGGCGGAATGAGGCCTGCGTGTTCTTCACGTCAGAGACCTCCGACGTCAGAATCTTCTGACCTGTGAAACTGTACCAACGGTTCAAGAAGATTAACCCACAGGTACTGGGTTTAAAGACAGGGTCTCCCACTACCCCACGGTTCAGCTGTAGTCACAGACTGAAATGTACATCAACCACCTTCTTTTTAACCTAAAAATATTTGTTTGGTGTTTGTGTTTTGATTAGTACTCTGAGTTCCAAGCAAACTAACTTGTAGTGACAGCTGTTTTCTAGCTTTGGGAGGTTGTTGTATGTCGGATGGCCGATCCTTATTTGTATGTGCTATGAATCACATGGTTGCTCAGTTCAGGAACCTTTAATATGTTCCATCTGGAAGTCAGGTGTCCTTCGGAAGAACAGCCTTGAACCCGAAAGCACTTCAGTGCCAGATAAACACTGCTAACTGGTGGCATCTGTCCCGGGAGCAGGAATTGGCTGTTTACTTTCAACAGGCAGTATAGGAGGGGCTCCAGTTTGGATTCAAACCTCACCGGACAGCTGGGATGTCTCAGTTTATCCGTTAACAAAGTTCCTACAATCACTGGGTGAAGGACAACTTTCTGTGAATAATCCAGAAGATCCCATAATATCCATTTCAGCCTTGAATGCAGCAGTGACCTCGGAGGGTGTGGTTTTACAGGAACGGTCGGAACTTGAACCCTCCAGAGCAGCGACTAGGTTGGCCGAGATTCGTACCCACCTGACGTTGGTCACCAGGGAGGCCAGAAACAGGCATTCCTCCGCCGAGAGCTGCCTGTCAGGCCGCGGGACGAAGCAGTTGTCCGCGGCAACGGTGAAGGCGGTGTTCTTGCCAGCTTTGGAGGACTTGTACAAGCGGAAATTTCGGTTCTTTGTGTAGACACCTGGCGGACGAGAGGTTAAAGTGAGGGAGACGGTGTGATACTTCCAGGGCTTTCCTTGACATTTCTGCCATGTGATGACAAAGAGGAATCTGAGCAAACGTACTATGCTTAAGACTCTTTAATTCATCATCATCAAAATACTCATGTACTGCCGTTCTCAAAACAGACTCGCTCAGTAGTCTGGGTAAACCGAGAACTCATAGGTATGTGTTTTTCTCTCAGACCATTAACCCTTTTAGGGCTGTGTTTCCGTCCACAATCCCTCCCACGGGTCCTACGCACCCAGATCCACAAGGAGCCCCCATCGTCCCTCTTTGTCTTTCACCCGCAGGAAGTGGAGGCCTCCCCCTCCCGGTTTCCGTCTCTTTGGCTGAGGGCTCCCAAGCTCATCTGAGCCAGTGAACTCCCAGTCCACATCCATCTCCGGAGCGGCTGCCTCTTCGGTGATGCCTTGTCCTTCCTGGAGGGATTCCGGCTCGGGCTGGAGAATCTTGTGGACAAATCGACCTTTGAAGAATAACAGCAAATTCAACACCAAAGCAGTGATGCCGCAAAATATCAGCTCTCCAGTATAAAATGATACAGAATCATTCACTGTTAGTGAAAGTGACAGAGACTAAAACGCAGCACTGAAAGTCGGGAGGACCCGCGGTCACTGGGCGAAAGCGTACCGACGTGTGCGTTGTCTTTGAACGCCGCATCTGGCAGCACAAACACGAGATGGCGGCTGAACTTGTCATCGGTGCTGGAGTCCAAGTTGAGTACGTTCTCTGCGGAGCAGCTCACCCCATAGAACTCATCCAGCTTCCGGCAGACATACTGTGAACATGAGGGCTACTCGCTCAGCCAGGAGACAATCTTCCTGTTTATGAAGTCAGGTGTTTCCTGTGCCGATTCAAACACCTGTTCCCTCCCCCCCCCATGGTTTCATAATGCATCCTCATGGCCAAGCACCAATATTTCAAGCTCTTTAAAAAGTAACAAAGGCATCAAATGGCCACGTCTGAGAGGTTGAGCCGTCCTACCTGAATGAGCAGCTGAACCATCTGTGGACCGTCTAAGCCCTCGTTGGAGGGCTTGTGGAACTCCAGGTCGAAGTAGACCTTGCACACGGCGCCTTCGGGGATGACCTCATAGCAGTGCATCAGCGAGTGCCTGAACGTCCTGCAGGCCGCAAGCCTCCTCTGAGTACGCCGGGGCATCCAAAGACTCAACCATGTTCTCACATAACTGACTTTGGGTGTGTCTGATACATGTGTACCTCCCCCAAACCCACACAGGGCACGTGTGCCGGCTGCATGGAGCCAACACCCACCTGTAGTAATGCCACAGCTCAGAGTAACTGGTCACTAGGTAGATCCTCTGTCCCGCCTCCGTCAGCTCCCTCTCCAGGGCAAACACGTGCACATCCTGCAGGTGGGGGGAGGGTTACTGCTGAGGAGAAGACACACACAGGGAGGCGGGGTAGACGGAACAGCCCCCTCACCTCCTTGCAGCCCTTGGCGAAGGCTAGCGCTGCACTTTGCCGTGGAAACAGCCTCCAGACAGATGACGGCTCCCAGGGTCGGCACAGCCGTGGCCTGTAGAGGGCAGCTAGGGGGTGCTGCTGGAAAGATCTCACCAGCTCCTCCACCCGTTTGACTTTCTCTTCCCTCTGGGTTGTCATCGTTGCAGAATCTGTCAGCAAGTAACATGCAATATTATGAGAATTAACATGGTTTGTTTATCCATCTTGCATACGTGCTTATACAGAATACAATGACAGTAAGATTCGAACCCACCCCCCTAAGAACACAAAGCTACAATGCTATCCACTGTGCCACCACGGCAAGGACTCATATAAGCAACACCGCGTGTAGAAATCCGGGTACGACTATTGTATTACTGTATTTGTCACTCGAGAAACGTGAAACGGCTCCTATTACCGGTATAAATTTCAGTACCTAGCGGCAGTAATTCCTCTTCAGTAAACTCTCATTACCACCACGTCACGAACTGACGTATTGCTAAAAGTGAAATTCCGTGACCAAAACTGCATAAGAGAGATTACCGACATTTCTTTTTCAGACTGATAAATCACACAGTAGCGGCTGTACCGCAAACTCCAACGATGGTTGAAATTTGCCGCGCGCTGAAGGTCCGCGTTAAATGCTTGATGGGTAACGTAGTTCAACAGCAGGAAATAACCAGTTAATTTTCATATCGCAAGAACACTTTCCCGGAGGCGTGTCGTATGTAACAAGGAACTCCCCCTTAGTGGACACTCAAATCCCAAAGTTAGCTGTCGCTGTTCGCGCTCGTATAGAAAAAAAATAATTTGATAAAGATTATTTAAATAGCACAGCAGTTTACAGTCCGTATCCACCAGATCCACACAAAACGTGAGTGTGCTCATTTTATTGTTACTTCTTGTTAGTGTTTGTGCTGGAATTGTATTGAATCTACCTTTCAAAGAACATAGACGAGTATGAGAGGTACTTGATAATCAGCACTACACGTCTGTCTTTAGGGGTTTATCTGACGTGTTTATATGGCTGAAATGGCAAATAAACCCACCTACCTACATAACGATATGGATAATAAAGATGTTATCAGTCTCGACGGTTGTGGCGCAATACAAACTGCTTCGAGTAGCCCTCATGTTCACAGTATGTCTGCCGGAAGCTGGATGAGTTCTATGGGGTGAGATGCTCCGCAGAGAACGTACTCAACTTGGACAAACCGATCTCTCCCGTTGGAGTTTAAACCGTTTTAATTTTTAAATGTATTTTTGCATGTATGTAGGGGGCGGCATGGTGGTGCAGTGGTTAGCACTGTTGCCTCACACCTCTGGGTACCAGGTTCGAGTCTCCGCCTGGGTCCGCCTTACTCCGGTTTTCCCCCACAGTCGAAAGACATGCTAAATTGCCCGTAGGAGTGCATGTGTGAGTGTGTCCTGCGATGGGCTTAGCCCCCCTCCTGGGTTGTTCCCTGTCTCGTGCTCATTGCTTCCGGGTTAGGCTAGGATAAGGATAGGCTAGGATAGACCCAGTAGGATAAGCGGTTTGGAAAATGGATGGATGGATTTTTGTATGTGGTGCATTTATGAACTATTCTGTGCTTAAATAAACACTCCAGCTTATGTGTCCTTTCTCCCAGTAAAACCGCACTATTCCAATTTTCCGTCGATTGTATGCTTCTATAAATTGTATGAATCTTTAAAGGTACCACACGCCTTTTGTCTACGTCATAGAGTGGCGCGATTGGTCGAGCCCCCGGCGGAAACAGGAAATGACTCCTGTAGACTCTGTTCTTTGCTGCTGTTTGCTCGCACGGGCGGACCCTGAGCTACTGCGTATCTGCTGCTTTCCTTTCGCTCCGCTTCAGCGGTTTCTTCTGATCGTTTTGTCTCAGTTGGTCTTTGTAGACGACCATGTCTGTTGTTCCGGACAAAAGAGCACCGGAGGATGAAGTGGACGCTCGGGCGGCCGGTGTCGACGCTCCGTCAGGCGGGTAATACGTCTCCTGCTATCTTTTGCTTTTATCTGCGGTAAACATGGTGACTATTATAGCGCCCTAACATGCAAGATAGCATTCGTACATGAAGGGCTATGAGAGCATCGTTATGGATGGTGTACGGTGAGTCGCCAAATAGCCGGGGCTAGGGCCCCATCGGCACAGTCAGTCGGGGGAAGGGGGATAAGTGGAGATGTGAGGACGTGATGATTTGGTAACATTTAATCTTGACCCATCTAAACTAGTCTAACTGGTTTCCCGGCTAAATGGACGCGTGTCTGCATTGTTGGGGTCTGCTGTGCTGTATCACTATGTTAGTATATGTGCTCCTCAGAGCCTCGAGCTCTTCTGTGTCCCCTGGATGCTCGCAAGTGGACGCCAAGGCTGAAGACCTTCTGTACAGGTACAAGCTGGACTACCCTAGCCTCGGAATGTGCGTCATCATCAACAACAAGAACTTTGACAGAAACACGGGTAACTATCAATCCGGAGCCCGGTCCGTGTTGGCGCTCTAGTTCAGTCCTTTGCGTTTTTTTTTTATACCGCGGAGAAGTTGGTTTCATATTAGATATTCGCCCGGGGTTTGCCATCTAAGGGGCAGTATCTTCCTGAACATGGCACCGGTTATAAAGTAAAACGTTTTAGTTAGTGCCACATTCTCCAAAGGTAAATATTAATAGGAATATAAAGCAAGACGTGAATATCATTCTACTCACACGAAACTGCCGGATTACTTGGGCACTGTGTTGAAAGTGCCATGCTGATCACTAGAACACCACTTGTATGTGACTTGTAATAGTCTATCACTATAGCAGTTTGACAAATTGTAATAGCTCCATCCTTTTTAAGCCAGTGAACATAAAACCAAATTCAGTTTGTACCCTCGATCTTGTCTGTTTCGCATCTTTTTTTCGTTAAAAAACTGAAGGGAAGTCATTTGTAGTTATTAAATATGGGTGTTTAATAGACAAGTGCTGGAGGATCAGGGAGAGTGGGGCTGTGCGGGGTGAGAATTTCTTTTAGGTAGGAGGGGGTTGGTCCATTTTTAGCTTTGTAGGCCAGCGGAGGGCGATTAGCAATGATGTGGTGTGGCAGAACTTTCAGAAGGTTACAAATGATTGTGACATACTAACATCAAGCCATACAATAAGTGTCCTTTCACTCTCCAGGGAATGTTCACACCCACTTTCTTTTCAGAGCACCACTGTATGTGACCCACAACCACCTATCAATATTGCAGTTGAATAAATGAGGGCTGATTTTGCAGCAGCATAATAGTGGCAGCCGTCATGAACATGTGTGGTTACCCCACCATGACTGGGCTTCCTAACCAGAAAATTGCAGCTGCTACGCAGACTTTTATTAAATGGACAGAGAACACAAATAATTCAAAATCAATATCTGACTGAATATCCCATTCTGGGCTTGTGGGAGTAAGTCATAAGAAATTGGCCTTTCCATGTGGTCAGTTTATAAAAATAATTATTCACTAAATAAATGACCTTGATAAATGACCTGGGGGCAGCTCTGTGGGTTGGGCCTCTTGGGATGATTTTCCAGCTGTCCTGAAGGAGGTCCCACATATATGCTGAGCCCTCATTGGCTGCTTTTCCCTCCAAAACCACCTCTACTATATTTTGGTCAGATGGCCAGGTCATGTGATGCAGTACCACCACTCTCCTTTGTGGCCAGATTTTTTTTTTTTGTGACCAAATTTTTTATTAGAGAATTTTTCTTTTTTAACAAAAAACAGGCCAACAAAGGTCACCGGCACACCCAGCCATGGAGAGCACAGCTAAAAACTGAGGAGAAAAGAAATAACACAATTATATCACTGAAAAATGTCAGAATTAGGAAAGTAAAAATCAAAACAAAAAACAAGGAATACGGCCTCAGGACATGATCTGCAACCAATCCTCTTTGTGGTCAAACTTGACATTACTGGTGCTGTATATTGGAATATGAAATTTCGGTCCTATCACACAGCCCTATAGCCCTTTCTGTCTCTGTGCCCCCTCCAGGCATGAATGCCCGCAACGGCACGGATGTGGACGCCGGGAACGTGATGAAGGCATTCACCAAACTGGGCTACAAAGTAACCGTGAAAAATGACCTTACCGTGGAGAAAATCAAGCAGGTGTTGTCAAAAGGTGACCCCCCTAACCCTCATTAGTTCCAAGTGATTCAGGTGTAAATTGTGGGTGCTGTCATGGAGGTCTCGCTGGATTTCATTGATGGGCATGCTTCACATACTAGTATTCAGCTTCTTACAAAGCATCCTCTGGGGGTGGGTTTTGTGGGGAAAATGGGATCTTGAGTACATTTGGTAAGTGGGGGAAGGCATAGTCCAAGTGTCTCCCTTTGTCAATCATTGGATCAGAGTAAAGTGCTTTTGCTAATTAATGTGTTACATTTCCAGTCATAAATTTTTTTTTCCCCCTGAGATAACACCAAGGACCTGGCTGTGGACCTTCGATGTCTGCGATTCGTCATGCTTGTCTATTACCTTTTCTCACTTAATCAGCCATTTTCAGTGCCGTCCTGGATAGTTAGGAGTGCTGTAATGGGTCTGATGCTTCAAGTCAGTGGAATTTCACAAATAGCCAGGTGTATTAGTCTTTCTGCATGAGTAACTGACCGACCGGTTGTTGTTTTTTTTTTCCCTGTGAATGGGTGCTTGGTGATGCATTTGTATTGTCTTGTATTGTGTGCAAGATGATTATATTTTCCCCTGCTTAACAAGGACATAGGACATACACCGTTTTCCCCTACTTTTCACATTCATGCTGATGTCCTTGTATGACTAGTCTGTTGGCTGGTGGATTGTGAGGTGGAGTCTCCTCCCGACATGACCTGTCACGCTGGCAGAAGAGCTTGTGGTGACGTGTTATTTCCATAGCTTGCAACATGCTTCTCTTGAGGAGGGGATCATCCCTGGTTTGTGTGTCTGCACTGCGGGTTTGTGGGATTGACACCGGTGTCCAACCGTACGCGTGGCATTCGTGTCGCACCCAGCTGCCCTGGAGGACCACAGCAAGGCGGCCTCCTTCGTGTGTGTCCTGCTGAGCCATGGCGATGATGGCGTGCTCTACGGCACCAACGGCCCGGTCGACCTCAAGATCCTCACGGGCTACTTCCGTGGCGACCACTGTCCAACCCTGGTGGGAAAGCCCAAACTCTTCTTCATCCAGGTACTGTCGGGTGTGACGGCAGCGGGGGTGAAGTCAGTCACGTAGAGACTGTGTAGTCTGTGTTCTGATTCAGGCAGTCTCATTACTGGTAGGCGTGCCGAGGGACTGATTTGGATCAGGGCATCGAGCAGGATGGGGACCTCGAAACAGACGGGCCCGGGAAGTCTCCAGACAGAATCCCCGTGGAGGCAGATTTCCTGTATGCATACTCCACTGCCCCAGGTATGGTGCCGACTTGCTTGGTCTCTGGGATAGGTAGAGGTTGGTGAGCTGTGGGTGTTTCATGTCTCTACTTCACCCCTACCCCTACTTCAGGGTACTACTCATGGAGGAACACCATGTGCGGGTCCTGGTTCATCCAGTCTCTTTGCGACATGCTGGGCAAGTATGGGAATCGGCTGGAGCTCATGCAGATCATGACCCGAGTCAACCACAAGGTGGCGCTGGACTTTGAATCCTCGTCCGACATCCCTGGATTCCACGCGAAGAAGCAAATTCCTTGTATAGTGTCTATGTTGACCAAGGAGATGTACTTTAAGTCATAGTGATGCTCCGTAGCTGTTGCTGGGAAGCCGAGTTTTATATTCTGTGTGTTTTCTTATTCAGGGTTGTGTCTAGGCCTTTTTACTTGTTTGGATTTATATCAGCTGAAAATGTGCCTCCATTAAGCTGCACAGTTGTTCCAGGGACTTCTGTGCTTTATAGGACATATCAGACTTCGCAGCACTTTGCTGACGGGAGCATGCTGTCATACAGGTAACCATGGTGATGGTGCGCAGAGCATACCTACTGTCTCGGGCAAGTGCAGTCATGTAACTGCAGGCCTGAGCCATTGTGGGGAAGTGGGAGCCGCTGTTTTCAGGCCGTCCTCCTGGCTAAGCCTAAGAACTGGTCCCCACTTCCCAGTCTCATCTGCAGATCCCACCTTGGTCCTCTTGGTCCTCCATCTTAGGGTTTTTCCAAGTAACACCCTTGGCCTCCCCGTATCGGCTATAGGCTCTGTTCTCCCACACTGTGATCTTTGTGGCCTGTGCGTCCCCCCCACCCCCCATGCTTCCTCCAATTGTGTGTCCCGGCTGTTTGGGGGGGAAACCCAGAGCTTGCGCGTGGATGCTGTTCCAGGGCCCTTAGCCTGAAGCAGGGGCCGGGTTGTTCGTTTAAACATTAACCAAGGCCTGAGGAAATGTATTTGAAGGCATGTTTTGAGTTTATCATGTGGAGGTGATGCATCTGCAGGGAAATTACATGTGAGTAATCTAGCAATTTAGCTGTTGAATTGACTTTTTATAAGTCGTTTTGTATTTTCACTGTTCTGATGTCCTTGATCACTGCAGCTTCCCACAGAAGTCGACCACTACAGTGAGCATGTGTCATGAGTCTTATTAAAGGCTGTCATTTTGGAGAAGGTTGTTGTTTTTTTTTTTCTTGTGTGTTTGCAGTCTGAGTTATACAGGAAGCTCAACAAATGCATGACTCTGGGCTTCTTGAATGGGAAAGGCTCTGTTCTCCAGCAGGGGTTAGTCTCGGCCTGTATCTGCTAGGACCTTGTCAGGGGGCTGCAGCTGGCAGCATGCCCACTTTATCTGAGACGTGCCTCTTAATCATTGATCTTACACGGCAGAATTCAGGGTTACAACCATTCGTAATAGAAGGGATCGTTCTCAGGGAATTTCAGTGGGGTACTCTGAAAGGTTGCCACTTTGCAATAAGCCAGTTTGTGAGATACCTTCGCTGCTAGATATTCCAAAGTCAACTCTAAGTGGTATTATTGCAAAGTGGAAGCATTTAGGAACAACAGAAATTCAGCCATGAAGTAGCAGACCGAGGATCGCATAGTGTGAAAGTCGCCAATGCTCTGACTTAGTGATTGGAGAGTTCCAAACTTCCTCTGGCGTTAAGTCCAGAACAAGAACTGCGCTGGGAGCTTCATGGCACGCAAGTCTCACAACTACCAACAACACGCGCATCTCTCTGACAGTCTAATAGACAAGTCTGGGTTTGGCAGATGCCAGGAGAACGTTACCTACCTGATTGCATTATGCCAAATGTAAAGTTTGGTGGAGATGGGATAACGGTATGGGGTTGTTTTTCAGGGGTTGGGCTAGGCCCCTTAGTTCCAGTGAAGGGAACTCTTAATGCTTCAGCATATTAAAACATTTTGGACAATTCTATGCTTCCAACTTTGTGGGAGCAGTTTGGGAAAGGCCCTTTTCTGTTCATGCATGACTGTGCCCCAGAGCGCAAAGCAAGGTCCATGATTAGGTGAGTTTGGTGTGGAAGGACTTAACTGCCCTGCACAGAGCCCTGATCTCAACCCCATTGAACATCTGTGGGATGAACTAGAATGGAAATTGCTAGCCAGGCCTTCATATCCAACATCAATGCCTGACCTCACAAGTGCTCTAATGGACAAATGGGCAAAAATCCCACGGATACATTCCATAACTTCACAAATAACCAGTAAGACTCATTAGTAGGGTATTAGTTTTTAACGAGAGAAGAACAATCTTAAGTGCTTCGGGATTGGGTCATTATTCAGTGAGGCTGTCCCAAAACACTCCCCACTCAAAGTGCAGAGATGCAGGGCAGGTGTCAGCCCTTGCGAGGGGCTCAGCCATCAGCCTGTAGATAGAAAATAGATAAGGCAAGGGTCAGCAATTTTTGTGAAGGGCGTACCCAGGCTGGCCTTAAATCAGGCAAACTGCCATTCAGGCTGCAGAAAGCGCTGTTGAGGTGTGTAACCCTTGCGTAGCTGGTCATGGCTCAGAGCACAGGACAGTTTGCTGGATGGGTGTGCTGCCTAGTATAGAGGGTAACAAGCCTGTGGGCTGTATAACCCTTGGGTGTTGGATGGTACCCAGGAATATTTAAGTAGTTCGTTTGGGGTGGTGTACCTTTAATCATAATAGAAGTAATGAAAGGGATAAAGCGTTCCTGCGTCCCGAAGTCCAGAGTTTGTGGTGAGAGACGTGGCCGTTCCTCTTTTTAATCGGATTACTGGAGAATATCTATCACTTTTTTTGGTTATGGGAAGGCACTGAGAAACAGATTGCACTAGCCGAAGTGGTGGTAATAACGTTTTCAAGCACATCCTTAATTTGGCAGAACCGGGTCACCGCCATTCAGGGATATAGTGCAGGACTGGCTGTATCACTGTAATGTAATTGTGTTCTCGTCTGTACAAGTGGTAATATGATAAGGAGACATTGTAGCACAGATTAAAATATTTGACGTAAGCAGCCCAGGCCGACCGTATCCTGTTTGCCCCCCCCCCCTCCCCCGTAGAGTAAAAGGCTGCAAAACCGCGCATCAGAAGCGGGGCGTTTCAACAAAAGTATAAGTGAACGATATGTAAGTTATTAACGGGAGCTTCTGTGAAACGCATCCACGGTCAGCCGTCCTGTAGAGCAGTGCAACTGCACAGGCGAGCGCCACTTAGTGTGCCTTGAATGCCCGGAAGGGGGGACTGAAGACAAATTTTCGGCGGTTCCAGTAGCGGAGAGACGCCGGAGGAGAAAGCAAAAGAGGACGGTCTTGCAGACGAGCCAACGCGGAGAGAAGCGAAAATGAAAACTGAGTTTCCGAGAAGCAAGCGGAGCGGGAGGGCGGATCGAGGCGCAGGCGGCCGCCCACTGGCTGTTCTCCCCCCTCCTCCCTCCCTCGACTCCACGCCCTCCCGCTCGGGGAGATCGCAAAGCAAACACGTCGGGAGGGGATTTCCACCCAGGGTCGCCGTTTCCTTAGCTTCTTTTGCTTTCGATCTGGTCAGCGTCGTGGGGGGGGATCGACTTTAAGTTTTGCTTTTTGTTCTGCGACCCGGCGTGTCTCCCCCCACCCAACAACAGCCCGAAGTTAAAACTTTTCATATTTTTCGCGGCAGTTGACGGAGCGTCGGCGCCTGCGGTCGGATTGGGAAGCCAGAGGGGGTAACTGGATCGCAGGTAAGGACGCGCTGTTTTCATGCAGCTCTCGGCGTGGTGTTGTAGGAGCAGGAAGTAGCGCCGCGCTCAAGAGGTATCCGCGATAACGTGCCGGATCCACTTTAATTTCACTTTTGGAATTACGACTCTGAGAGTCTGTGTCGCCAGTTTATCTTACGGCAGTGTTTGTCGACGCGTCCCACGGAGACTGCTCGTAAAGAGGGAAGCGGCTCTGCGCAGTTGTGTAATAGAACGAAAGGTGGTAGGAATCGGCCTTGACGTGCTGCCAGACGGGGGCAGCGAGGCATCATGTCCGGCACCTTTAATCGATTGGGGGACATGGTTAAAATTAAAGTGGCGTTTCTAAGAATAGGCCGATTGTCGGGTATTCCGGGTATCGAGGCTGTTCGCGGTGGGAGAGGCGTGCAGAGATGAAGATGCTGGGACGGGGCCCCGCGTGCAGAGTATCGATTGTTTATTTGCGGCGTAGACAGTTTCTATGTGACACGGCTCAGTACGCTTGTGTCGGCGGGTGCATGCCATCGAACAAGGCCGATGTGTAGGAGGCCCTGTGTATGTTTTTATCTCCTGGTGAAAAGGGGGGACTTTGCACTTTGCTCAACTGACTGTTGAGTGCGAAAAACACACGGGCGCCACACAAACCTGCAGTCGCTGTCGCGTCAGCTGGCGGCGGCCCGATTGGCTGAACCCGTGACGAGGGCGGCCAATCAGGAGCCTGGGGAGCGTGCAACCGAACACGGTGCCGGGGCTAGCGGACTGGGCATGCGCCGTGCGCGCTGGCAGGGACCGAATCTGGCAACAGAGCGGCTTAAAAAATATATTGGCATATAAGAGTAAATATGTGGGTTGTGCCAAGTCGTCGTGTCATGAGTTTGTGACATTTCAGTAGAAGACTGATAGCTGAAGTGGCAGTATGATTACTGTTGAGTGCGTAATGACCTGTACTATTGAAATGCGGTGAACAATAATTGTCGATGGAAACAATAAGGGAAGTCATGAAATATCTTTGAGGGTGCCAGTTGATTATTGTGTAATGTTCTCGATGTGCAACTTGTTGGTGACGTCATATAACCTTCCTGGCGGTGTGACTTTGGGGTGGAATGAAAGATATTGATCAAACAGTAGAAAGGAGGGGGGAGATCTCTGAAATCTGCCTGTTAGAGTAGGCCCTGCAGGTGGGTGCTGTGCGTGTGGCTCATAGTGTTGTGTGATTTGAACTGCTGTGTTTGTGTGAGAGGGGGCCCCGTGTCTTTCGTTGTTCAGGAACTGGATGTGATGATAAGCTTATAGTTGTATAAGCACACGAAAAGAAGAACCTGTTTGTCCACTTCTTTTGGTGTGGGGTGGGGCTGCTCCGCCCACAGCTGTGACTTAACTGAGGCTTCCTGGTGGTGTTTGTCTCGGGTCTTTTTGAATGCCCCCCCCCCCAAAGATGTGAGTCTTCTCCTCTGGCTGGGGGCGTGAGAGGCTCTGGCTTGACTGAATCCTAATTTGTGCTGAAGCTTTGTGCCTGTGGAGTGGATTCGTTGTATAGAAGGTTATGGTAACCCTCGGAGGGGAGTGTCAGCGACTGTCTTCAGAGGTAGCCGAAGTCGCACTGTGGTGGTGAAGTTAGTCACTAGAACGTGTGTCCTGCTCCCTGAGCCCAGGGTCTGTAGGATGAGGGAGTGAGGAGTTTGGGAGGTGCTGAATCAGAGATGAAGCTGGAGGTTCTGCACCTCTGCCCTGAAATGCATACTGAGGATGTGACCCTGTCACAGTGTATGGAACACTACTGACCCCATGCTCAGTTGCCAAGTTATCCATCCTGTAATGTAGCTGATTGTAGATAAAGTTCAACGATCATTGACTCCATTCAGAGTCACCCGAAGGCAGGGTAAGTTGATGCCCCCTTCCCCCGTGGTGCAGGCCTGCCGCCATGCCGGTGGAGCGGATGCGCATGCGGCCCTGGCTGGAAGAGCAGATCAACCAGGGCTTAATACAGGGGCTGAAATGGGTGAACAGGGTAAGTGGGGGCTGCCATGTGTGGGTGGGGTGCCTGGCTGGCTAACCCTAACCTGCTTTACTGGCCTGTCGCTTCGCCATGTAGGAGAAAAAGGTCTTCCAGATTCCCTGGATGCATGCAGCACGACACGGCTGGGATGTGGAGAAGGACGCTCCCTTATTCAGGAACTGGGCCATCCACACAGGTAACCATCAGGGTGAAGGTTCACAGGGACGTGGTGACTGAACATGAGCACGCAGGAGTCAGGGCTGATGGGTAATCGTGCGTTATACTGCCCCTGCTCTGTTCAGCCTGAGCTCTCTGCCATTCATGCCGACCCATTTTGATGTATTAAAAAGGAAATGTCTGGTGATGTCTTCTACCACAACCCTGCCTCAGATGTCAACCTAGTGGCTAAACTGAATTGTAATTTGTGGCATTTTAATTAAGGGACTATTTGTAATCCTGTGACTCTGGCTCTCTCCTGCCTGTACCCCACAGGAAAGTACCAGCCAGGTGTAGACAAACCAGACCCTAAGACGTGGAAGGCCAACTTCCGCTGTGCCATGAACTCTCTGCCGGACATCGAGGAGGTGAAGGACAGGAGCATGAAGAAGGGCACAAATGCCTTTCGTGTCTACAGGATGTTGATGGAGTCTGAGAGGCCCAAGAGGAAAGGTGGGTTTGGAGCGTCACTGTCCTGTGTGCAGTGTTGAGGTCTGAGTAGACTGAGGGAATGGTGTCGACAGGGCTGGATGTGGAGCTGTATGGGGTGCCGGACGCACTTTCCTTTAATGTGAGAGTAGATGTGAAGCTGTATGGGGTGCTGGACGCCCTTTGCTCGAGTGTGAGAGTAGATGTGAAGCTGTATGGGGTGCTGGACGCCCTTTGCTCGAGTGTGAGAGTAGATGTGAAGCTGTATGGGGTGCTGGACGCCCTTTGCTCGAGTGTGAGAGTAGATGTGAAGCTCTATGGGGTGCTGGACGCCCTTTGCTCGAGTGTGAGAGTAGATGTGAAGCTGTATGGGGTGCTGGACGCCCTTTGCTTGACTGTGAGAGTAGATGTGAAGCTGTATGGGGTGCTGGACGCCCTTTCCTCGAGTGTGAGAGTATAGTCGGCCCTCGTTTATCACAGTTAATCAGTTCCAGACCACTGCGATTTCCACGAAGTAGGATTCTTTATTTATAAATCGAATATTTTCGTAGTTAGAGCATAGAAGACCTATTTACGACCTTCTAAATACGGTGTTTAACATTATTAGAACCCTCTAGACATGAAATAACACCATTTAGTCCACCATTGCTGGACACGGAAGCAGGAATGAGGAGACGAGAAATCGGGATCAAAGGGTTTATTTGGAATCACTCCAATGCAGGACACAGAAACATGTAACATGAAAACGTCAATGACAGACCTGGGGTTACAGACTCTGACGTGGACTTAAATACACCGAATGAATCAAACTGACAGAAAACAGCAGGTCACAATCGGGGCGGCACATGTGGTTAATAAGGGGGCGTGGCACATAGGAGGATCGTACAGGCAGGTCATGACAATTACACTCCTATGACACAACATATTAGACAAAATAAGGCATATTAGACGTTACAAATATCATATTATTATTGTACATTTAATTACGAAGAGCAAAGATGCTTTCAATGCATAGAGATGTATCATTTTCACTGTTGGGTGCCGTGCCGGGTGCCCTTTCCTCGAGTGTGAGAGTAGATATGAAGCTGTATGGGGTGCTGGACGCCCTTTCCTCGAATGTGAGAGTAGATGTGAGGCTGTATGGGGTGCTGGACGCCCTTTCCTCGAATGTGAGAGTAGATGTGAGGCTGTATGGGGTGCTGGACGCCCTTTCCTCGAGTGTGAGAGTAGATGTGAAGCTGTATGGGGTGCTGGATGCCCTTTCCTCAAGTGTGAGAGTAGATGTGAAGCTGTATGGGGTGCTGGACGCCCTTTCCTCGAGTGTGAGAGTAGATGTGAAGCTGTATGGGGTGCTGGACGCCCTTTCCTCGAGTGTGAGAGTAGATGTGAAGCTGTATGGGGTGCTGGACGCACTTTCGAGTGTGAGAGTAGATGTGAAGCTGTATGGGGTGCTGGACGCCCTTTGCTCGAGTGTGAGAGTAGATGTGAAGCTGTATGGGGTGCTGGACGCCCTTTCCTCGAGTGTGAGAGTAGATGTGAAGCTGTATGGGGTGCTGGAAGCACTTTCCTCGAGTGTGAGAGTAGATGTGAAGCTGTATGGGGTGCTGGATGCCCTTTCCTCGAGTGTGAGAGTAGATGTGAAGCTGTATGGGGTGCTGGACGCCCTTTCCTCGAGTGTGAGAGTATAGTCGGCCCTCGTTTATCGCAGTTAATCAGTTCCAGACCACTGCGATTTCCACGAAGTAGGATTCTTTATTTATAAATCGAATATTTTCGTAGTTAGAGCATAGAAGACCTATTTACGACCTTCTAAATACGGTGTTTAACATTATTAGAGCCCTCTAGACATGAAATAACACGCTTTAGTCACCATTTAGTCCACCATTGCTGGACACGGAAGCAGGAATGAGGAGACGAGAAATCGGGATCAAAGGGTTTATTTGGAATCACTCCAATGCAGGACACAGAAACATGTAACATCAAAACGTCAATGACAGACCTGGGGTTACAGACTCTGACGTGGACTTAAATACACCGAATGAATCAAACTGACAGAAAACAGCAGGTCACAATCGGGGCGGCACACGTGGTTAATAAGGGGGCGTGGCACATAGGAGGATCGTACAGGCAGGTCATGACAATTACACTCCTATGACACAACATATTAGACAAAATAAGACATATTAGACGTTACAAATATCATATTATTATTGTACATTTAATTACGAAGAGCAAAGATGCTTTCAATGCATAGAGATGTATCATTTTCACTGTTGGGTGCCGTGCCGGGTGCCCTTTCCTCGAGTGTGAGAGTAGATGTGAAGCTGTATGGGGTGCTGGACGCACTTTCCTCGAGTGTGAGAGTAGATGTGAAGCTGTATGGGGTGCTGGTCGCCTTTTGCTCGAGTGTGAGAGTAGATGTGAAGCTGTATGGGGTGCTGGACGCCCTTTCCTCGAGTGTGAGAGTAGATGTGAAGCTGTATGGGGTGCTGGACGCCCTTTCCTTTAATGTGAGAGTAGATGTGAAGCTGTATGGGGTGCTGGACGCCCTTTGCTCGAGTGTGAGAGTAGATGTGAAGCTGTATGGGGTGCTGGACGCCCTTTGCTCGAGTGTGAGAGTAGATGTGAAGCTGTATGGGGTGCTGGTCGCCTTTTGCTCGAGTGTGAGAGTAGATGTGAGGCTGTATGGGGTGCTGGACGCACTTTCCTCGAGTGTGAGAGTAGATGTGAAGCTGTATGGGGTGCTGGATGCCCTTTCCTCGAGTGTGAGAGTAGATGTGAAGCTGTATGGGGTGCGGGACGCCCTTTGCTCGAGTGTGAGAGTAGATGTGAAGCTGTATGGGGTGCTGGACGCCCTTTCCTCGAGTGTGAGAGTAGATGTGAAGCTGTATGGGGTGCGGGACGCCCTTTGCTCGAGTGTGAGAGTAGATATGAAGCTGTATGGGGTGCGGGACGCCCTTTGCTCGAGTGTGAGAGTAGATGTGAAGCTGTATGGGGTGCTGGACGCCCTTTGCTCGAGTGTGAGAGTAGATGTGAAGCTGTATGGGGTGCTGGACGCCCTTTGCTCGAGTGTGAGAGTAGATGTGAAGCTGTATGGGGTGCTGGACGCACTTTCCTCGAGTGTGAGAGTAGATGTGAAGCTGTATGGGGTGCTGGACGCCCTTTCCTCGAGTGTGAGAGTAGATGTGAAGCTGTATGGGGTGCTGGACGCACTTTCCTCGAGTGTGAGAGTAGATGTGAAGCTGTATGGGGTGCTGGACGCACTTTCCTCGAGTGTGAGAGTAGATGTGAAGCTGTATGGGGTGCTGGACGCCCTTTGCTCGAGTGTGAGAGTAGATGTCAAGCTGTATGGGGTGCTGGACGCCCTTTCCTCGAGTGTGAGAGTAGATGTGAAGCTGGCGCCCTTTCCTCATGTATGATTGGTTCTCCTCTTTCAGGAAAGAAAAGGGCTGAGAAGGAAGAGAAAGTCAAGGTGAGTGTTGTGGTGGGTTTCAGAGCTCGATGACTGAAGTGGGTGTGCTGGCCCTCTCATGCCCACGGCTGTGCCCTGTGCCAGGTGGAACGGCGGCTGGGGTCACGGGCAAACGGCAACGGGCAGCCTGGCCAGGGAGCACTGGCAGTCAAGGCGGAGGATGTGGCTGACAGCACTGTTGTGACTGGTAGGTCCCTGGGTTGTGTGCAGTGTCTCGTACCGTGCACTGTGGAATTTCCGTGCCAAAGTGGGGTGGGGGAGGTGCATCTCCCCCAATCACCACCTTGGGGTGGCTGCAGCACGGTTGCGTCCCCCCCCCCCCCCCCCGATTCGTCACAGGGAGGTGGCCGCACCCCCCGCCAGTGGTCACCATGGAGCACTTGCTCCTGCTCTGGTTTAACGTGGTCACAAACCACGTTGGTGCTGTGAAGCTTCCCAAACACAGGGCTGTGTTATAGACACCTGCCATTTCAGTTTGTGGGTAATGTCTCCAGCTGTGGGAAAGTGCCCTGTAGTTTAGAGATTACAGTACAGTGACACACTGCTTGTTTTCAGCTCACCCCACAGTCAAAGGCTATGAAAGAGAACAGACTGGATATTAAATATTGAGCTAATTTCTTAATGGCCTAAATGAAGGGATGTTAAAATGCAAGTTCCTTTTTTGTATGAGAATGTAGCCCAACTCGCTCGACACGTACACCTAGTGCAGTGTGTCATAAAGGGTGTCTGACATTGTCTCTGCAGAGCCAGTGAGGGCAGGGAACCGCAGCACACTGGAAGAGCAGCTAATCATCAGCGACCTGCCCGACGTGTGCCAGACCATAGAGGTGATGACGGAGAACGAGGAGCGATCAGTGACGTCCAGCCATTCGTACCCTCTGCAGATTTCGCCTGTCTCGTCGTGTGGAGGTGAGTGAAACCGAGGGGGTGGAAATTCCCCAGAACCTGTGTGCCAGACTGGTTATTCCTCCTGTGTGGAATTATTGCATGGTTAGGAATTCCTTGTATTGTGTACCTGAATGGTTCTATGCTTGTTTTTTTGACTTTGCAGAGAGTGACACAGAGAGCATTCATAGTGAAGAGGAGCAAGCAAAAGAGGAGGTGAGTGGCTGCAGGTGGGCGAGTGGTTGTCGTCTAGGCAGCCTCTAGCTAAGGGGCCTTTCTGTCCTGCAGCACTATCAGTGCCGCACACTATCATGGCCAGGAAGCCAGGGTATTTTGTACCGAATTCCAAAATGGGCGATATGTGACATTATCAACATCTCACGCTGCGCTCATGCAGTTCTCACGTCGCAAGGACTGCGACAACTGGGTTGTGAGGCAGGTTATTTGATAATCCATCGAATACATACCTGGTGCAGAAAGCAGGCATCCTAAAATGATACCATGATTTTGCCTCTACCCACGGTGTAGCAGGCCTTCCCCAAGTCAGCAGGCATGTTGGGTAGTGTAATATTTGCTGCACCACAAATTCAGTTTTCAATTTCCATTGCAGTTTCACAAAGTACTACTAGCTACTGCCATGTGCAGGCGGTACTTCAGCTCTTTGCCTCATTCATACTTCACTTTTGCACTTTGGGGCTGCAGATAGTCATTCGCACGGCACCTTATGGTCATACTACACTTGGCTGCGGATGTTGTGGTCGGTGCATGTATACTGCAGTGATATTTCACCAGGCCAGAAGAGGGCAGATGTATTGTAACAAACACAAATACCAGCAGCGTGGTGAAATGACTTGGCCAGTACAGCCATGGGCAGAAGTTTTGAGAATGACACATATGTTGATTTTCACCAAGTTTGCTGCCTCAGGGTAATTCACATGTACTCAAAAATGTTATCAGATGTAATCAGATGAATTACCATTAATTGCAAAATCCTTCTTTGTCATAAAAATGAACTTAATCCCAAAATTGATTCAGCTGTGGGATCGGGGAACCATCAGTGCAGAGCTCGCTCAGGAATGGCAGCAGGCAGGTGTGAGTGCATCTGCATGCACAGTGAGGCCAAGCCTTTTGGAGGATGGCCTGGTGTCAAGAAGGGCAACAAAAAAAGGCCTCTTCTCTCTGAGAATAACATCAGGGATTGGGCTGCTGAGGAATGGGGTAAAGTAATTTACTCTGATGAATCCCCTTTCCGGTCGTTTGGGGCATCCGGAAAAAAGATTGTATGGGGAAGAAAAGGTGAGCACTACCATCAGTAAAGCATCCTGAGACCATTCATGTGTAGGGTTGCTTCTCAGCCAAGGAAATGGGCTCACTCACTTTATTCATTCATGAATAAAGAACGGCTCCAAAACATCCTCTGAGAGCAACTTTTCTCAACCATTCAAGAACAGTTTGGCGGTGAACAATGACAGCATGATGGAGCTCTGTGCCATAAGGCAAAAGTGATAACTAAGCTGCTTGGGGAACAAAACATCGACATTTAGGGTCCATGTCCAGGAAACTCCCCAGACCTTAATCTCAATGAGAACTTGTGGTCAATCCTCAAGAGTTGGGTAGACAAAAATCCACAAATTCTGACAAACTCCAAGCATTGATTATGCAAGAATGGGCTGCCATCAGTCAGGATTTGGCCCAGAAGTTGATTGACAGCAGGCCGTGGCGAATTGCAGGTCTTGAAAAAGACGGGCCAACACTGCAAATACTGACACTTAATGTAATTGTCAGTGAAACCCTTTGACACTTATGAAATGCTTGTAATTATACCATAGAAACATCTGACAAAAAGATCTACAAACACTGAAGCAGTAAACTGTGAAAACTAGTACTTGTCATTCTCAAAGCTTTTGGCCACGACTATATTATGGTAACAAAATTAGCTGGGACCCCAACCCTACCCACTTGGCTCATTCATCCATCCATCCATTTTCCAAACCGCTTATCCTACTGGGTCACGGGGGGTCCGGAGCCTGTCCCGGAAGCAATGGGCACGAGGCAGGGAACAACCCAGGATGGGGGGCCAGCCCATCACAGGGCACACTCACACACCTTGGCTCATTCATTTCATTTTTATTTCTCTACTCATTTTATTTTCTCAATTGTTGTAACTGTATTTATGAATGTTTGCTTCATCCATCCATTTTCTATAACTGCTCATCCTTTTCAGGGTTGTGGGGGGTATGGAGCCTGTAGGAATAAGGCAGGGAACAAGGACATGATACACACATACACACTCCTACCCACCTACCTACCTTCAGGGTGACTTCAGCTAAGAAACTGCATATTTTTATACGGGGGGGTTGGTGGAATTAGGGTACCTGGTGGAAATCCCACGATGACACAGGGAGAATATGCAAACACCGCCCATGGTACTGTCACGGAGAGTCCAACGCTGGTCCCAGAGGTGTGAGGTGGCACCACCATACCACCAATATTTGCCTCCTTTAAATGAAAAATAGGCCATGAAAAAAATACTTTCACAAAAAAAGATTTGGGAAGCAACCATGCAATAAGAACTTCAAACGCCTTTAGTTCTTTTGTCAGAAACTTAAGTTTCATGTAGTTTCACATATTTTCAGTGTTTCATTTGGTAAAAATTTGATGTGATGTTTTTTTTTTGTTAGACTGACAAAATATGGTAGAGATCACCCATGACAAACTGCAAAAATGAAAAATATGTTTAGCACATTTTTGCTAACAAAGAATTACTGACAGCAGATGACTAAATGCGGCTTTAGCCAGTTTGAGTACTTGACCAGCCCTGCGATGGGCTGGCCCTCCGTCCTGGGTTGTTCCCTGCCTTGTGCCCTTAGCTTCCGGGTTAGGCTCCGGACCCCCCCGCGACCCAGAAGGATAAGCAGTTTGGACGATGGATGGATGGATGGATGGATGGATGAGTGAGTCGACCACAGTGCCAGCAGCCACAATGTCTACAGTTCAGACTTGGTAATCCATCTGAAACTGAGTGAGTTTTGGCCTGGCCAGTACCTGGATGGGAGACCAGCTGGGTTGCTGCTGGAAGAGGTGCTGGTGCGGCCAGCAGGGTAGCCCATCTTGTGGTCAGTGTGGGTCCCAATGCCTCATACTGCCAAAATGGCGCTGTCCTTTGTATCGGACATAAAACCAAGATCCTGTCTCTGAGGTTATAAAAGATCCATGGGCATCTTTTGAAAGAGTAGGGGGCGATACTCTGGCTAAAATTACCTACTGGAACCCTTTCAAATCTGGCCCCCTAATCGTTTGCCTGGTGAATTCTTTCCTGCCCCTTCACCACCTTAGCTACTGTGTGGTGGGTGCTACACAGTGGTGGTGGTTGAAGTGCATTCTGTAAAGTGCTTCGAAAAGGATTGTGTGGCTCAGTGGGCCAAGCCTCTGTGCCTGTGATTGGAAGGTCGCTGGTTCGAGATCATCCTCGGCAGAATAATCACATCTGTGGATCCATGAGCACTGATACAGGTGGCTTCCCTTCACTACCAAGCTTGTTCTCACCGACATTTGTCTGTGTGGAGCAGAAGATTGATTAGGTAGATGAAGAGAGAATTTCCCCTGGTGATCAATAATGTATCACCATTTCCTTTGAACACTGATTACAAACTCCACTTTTGGTTCTTACTGGTGAAAATTCTATTGTAAACAAACATTCTGTTGCTGTTGGTATTTTCTTCAGCGAAGTTTGCCTGAAATTTAGTATATTTTAATAATTTACAGTTACGGACTGATGTCATTGACCAACCTCTCAACATGAATAAAACTGAAAAATTTTGCCAGGAATACTTTTGTACAAAACATCACAAGATAATTTGACTCATAGCTCCTCATACAGCTGCTCACCATGACTTCTGCAATAACAGCTATTCTTCCTCTACTCTCTGGTCATTGCCTGCTGTGATAGTCCACGCTGCCACCTACTGGAAATGTGCAGTTTCCACTAGACATAAGTCTGTGCGCACCGAGTGCAGCCGTCTGCAGCCAGCCCCTTTATATCACTTACCCTCTGCGGCCAAATGCACATACGGAAAAGCGAAGTATGAATTGGCCTTGATCACACTGACAGGCATGCTTCTCCCACTCTGTCTACCCCAGGGCTTCCACACTTGGCCCTCTGGCCACCACGAGTCCAAACCTCTCAACAGCCCCAGCACCCTCAGGATCCCCAGCAACACCCTGCCCAGCATGTCCACCTTCGTCACGTTGGGCAAGACCAACTTCCGCGTCATCAGCGATCGCGAACACGCACCACTCATCGCCTACGACACGACGTCCTGGGACCCACGGCGCTGTACCATCCAGCCACCGCAGCTGCCTGCTGGTGCCACCCCCAGTCCCACCCACGAGACCAGAGCCAGTGTCATCATGAAGACCCCTGACGCTTCTGCCTCCAGCGTGAAGACCTGCTGATGCAGGCTGCGCTCCCAATAGCGCGAGTATAGTGTCAGGCGGCACGACAAACTGACATGGCCATCGCTCTCGCTTCTCCCTCTGAAGATGTAAACGTCTCACCTCTGCCGTCGCCAGCTCCTTCACCACGTATGCCTCTCACCGCCTCCCTTGCGGCCGGCCGTGTCCCTCCCATGCCTGCCTATGGGGATGACATGCTCACTTGAAGAGACACAGGACACCTTTCTCCACTTCACTTATGAGGGTCTCTTCAATTCCCGCCCCTGCCCCTTCAAAAGTCCAGCCTTCCACGGTCTAGCACAAGTAGGCCCACATCACAGAGACAGACACCCAAGCCACCATAGGGAACTGAGGAGCAGGTCAGGTCGTGGCCACACCACAGAAGGGATAAGAGGCTTGGGGTGACAGACCAAGTGAGGGCAGTGGCAGGGAAAGGTGGGGCTGAGTCAAGTAGGCTAGGCCCAGTCTGGACCACAGTGTTGATGAGAAAAGAGAGCTAGGCAGCGGGTGGGCCATAGAGGCTGGAGCAGCATTAGGCGTGGTAGGGGGCGAGGCACAGGGCTCAAGGTGAAGGTGGGCAGGAATGGAGCGTGACACGGCAGGCAGGCCCAGCACAGGGTAGACCCGATGGGGATGGACATCTTGGAGTTTCACGGTGTGAGCCGGATTGGATGAGCCACAGCACCCCACGAAGCGCAGGCCGGCCGCGCTCACCTCTCTCTCCGCATCGTTGACCTCTGACCCCACATGCACGCTTCAGACGATTTGCCAAAAAAAAAAAGCAGACTTTTCCTTGAGCTTTTTATATTTCTTTTTAAATAAAGGGAATATTTTATCAAAGGTGGACTACAGGTAAATATTTTATCTTTTTTACCAAAAGTAATTTTATTCATTTGATTCTCCATTTTCATGTCCTGCACTAACGCTCCTTGTCTCTATGTGCACACTTTCCTGCTTCTGCCCGAATGTGTGTGTGTTTGTGTACCTGTGCACATGAACTACTATTAATCCTGTGGATCTATAAAAAAAAATATGCAAACCTCAAACATGTCAAAGATGACTTTTGCTGTCTTGCGTCTTATTAATTGTGCAGAAAAAAATGATACCCCTTCTCACTCAGCCTCCCCGGTGTGCTTCTGACTTCACTGGTTCAAGCAGTACTCAACCCTCATCTCCGCAATGGAACCGTACTCGTACATACATGCGCACACATACACACACAAACGTGTTTTTGCTACCTGGTGGGGACATGACTTGATGGTGCCTGGTGGGAACCATGGTTTCTAAAGCAGAACAGCAAACCAGAAATACAGCCAATACCCATTCAGCCCTCTTTGACCAAAATGATGTCAATATTGAATGTACAAGGCTAACAGTGGGGACCACACTTCTGAATGCTTTTATCAACTGTTTTCATTAATGATGAAACATTTTTTACTGTAAACAGTTAAGTATGTCTCACACATTAGGAGTTCACGTATTAAATTAGGTTTAAAAGTTAAACGCTTTTTTTTTAAACGCTGTAAAGATAGGTAGGTCAAACGTCACCGTGAATAGAAACAAACAAAAGACCCACTCGGTATGTCAACTATCACTATAAACCTAAAAAAAACCCTCTGCAAATCTAAACAGGAAAAAACTCCCCCTTTAGCACATTTGGTAGGACAAGCATCACTGCAAAATTTAGAGACGAAACGGTATGAAGATCTAATAACATGATCATAGTGGCCAAAGTTATGGTTATCAGTATCGTCGCAGAAAAGTTACAATGTTACAATTAAATATTGAAAATTAAAATACACAAATGATTTCAAAGTTTAAAATTGAAAACCATAAACAAAAATAAGAGTATGTGCTTTTTGTTTGTATTAGCATCAAAATGATTACATAGATGACACCTTATGTAAACACATGAAACCTATATCAAACACACGTTGAGCAAAAACCTCAGGAGCGCCGTTGCTGCCAAAGGTTACCGCCTTCCGCCATGTTGTCAGTGACACAAAACAAACTCGCATGGCGTGCTGTGCCTGCGCACCTGCGTCTAAGAGACTGTTGCTGCTCATCTACCCGGTGAATTCTTTCCTGCTCCTTCACCACCTTAGCAACTGCGTGGTGGGTGCTAGAGAGACTGTGGTTTATGCTGGACAGCGAGTTTTTCCATAGTGCAGTAATCAGTCACGTTTCAATGATAAAATTTGAAAGGGTAATACGATCCATCCATCCGTTTTCCAAACCGCTTATCCTACTGGGTTGCGGGGGGTCCGGAGCCTATCCCGGAAGCAATGGGCATGACGCAGGGAACAACCCAGGATGGGGGGCCAGCCCATCGCAGGGCACACTCACACACCATTCACTCACACATGCACTCCTACGGGCAATTTAGCAACTCCAGTTAGCTTCAGCATGTCTTTGGACTGTGGGGGGAATCCGGAGTACCCGGAGGAAACCCCACAACGACATGGGGAGAACATGCCAACTCTACACACGTCACCCAGGTGGAGACTCGAACCCGGGTCCCAGTGTTGTTGTTGAGGCAACAGTGCTAACCACTGCACCACCATGCCGCCCAGGGTAATACTAACTAACTGGAATTACACCATGCTTTACTATGAAACTGGTAACAGTTTCATCCCTACTGTGAATAGTTAAAATAACCCTCCATTTACCACATTTGGGATGTGAAGTATCACCGTAAGTATATAGAAAAAAACTCTTTGCAGATCTTTAGCACTTCAAATAGCAAAACATCTCCCTTTTGAAATATAAGACGTCTGACATTTAATCTTTATCTATTCCAAGTCAGCAGCACCTAGTGCTATTGGAGGATCAGCCATTTTTTTCCCTAGTGGAGGACGAGAGATTTCGTTGGCTCTTTAACCCCTTATGCAACAGTCTAAAAGGTTTAGAATTCATTATTAAATCTGACAGATCAATCTTTCGTTTTCCATAAAATAAAACAGTCATTCTGTTTATCTGTAAGGGCAAGTTTAACCACTTTTTCTAAATAAAAAGGGTCCGGATTTGTTGCGGAAATCATGATGGCAAACATATCATAACTAAATTGTCTTTTTTCATAATTAGTTACCAGTTTTCTACACTATTTTACTAGACAACAGCCCTTGCAAGTCAGTTCTTGAGTTGAGGAAGAATGGTAGCAGTGGGGACTTACAGGTGAACACACAGCTTCTATAAAATTCTGCGCTTACTGCTGTTGGGCAAGGGATGGTCACGGTGAGGATTAGATAAGCCTAGTGAAACGCAGAGTAATTCTGGTTTCATTCAGGACAGGAATATAGGTCAAGTATAACTTCATACCATTCAGGTCATTTTCACTTTTTTTTTCAGGTATGAAAATGTGATTATGCCTCATGTCTGAACTTTCATGGAAAAGCTGAGTCATCGTGTTCGATGCATAGCACTTCCTCCCTGCACACTTCTCGTTTTAGTGGCATGGCATGTGAATTACTCACCTTTCCACGGCAACACAGATCAATATATCAAAAATGCAATTTAGTACAGAGAACATCTTCAGATCATAGGAAGCATCTAGGTAGTGTATTTAAAAGTTTGGTACATATTAAAACTCAATTTTGAAAAATGTCTGACCTTTCCTTTGGGGAATACCTAACTTGATAGCAAATTTCAGGCCACGCCTGGGTCCTGGCTATTGATACAGCCAGATGACCACCTCTTCTGCTATGTGTTGGACATGCCCAGCACTTGAAAATACACATTTGCCTGAAAAAAAAAATCCTTATAGAAACAATAGTGCTCCTTGCAAACTTGGTGCTGGAAACCCACAAATACTTCAATTACATTTATGATGTAAAGTTTCCCATAACAACCAACAATACAGGAATGCATGAAGACCTTTGCTGTGAATCCTCATTCCTGTCCTGGTAACCTTAGCCCAGTTTGAGTAATCAGCCATGTTCCTTAGTACCGGACAGGCATCCAGTTGGGGAGACTCTCACAGTAAAGGACTTCGTGGCCATTATTATATTGATGCCTTTTTAGTATATAGTGCCATATGATTATTCTCTTTTTGAATGTGCTATTTTGTTGCTTTCTCATTTCAGTAAATCTCTGATTCTGGTCAATTGACAGCCTTAACACACTGCAATGTACAATCTTGCAGTACTGAAACTGGTATCCGTGACATAAATAGTATTCAGTTTGCTAAAAGAACGATCAGTGTCACTAAGAAACTAGCAAATGACTAATGTTTTGCCAATGGCTGTAGGTGGATACCTACAGTGCACACGGACATTCCCAAAATAAATGTTTAAATCACAATGACTACCCTTCATTTTCAGTGAACACTTTCATTGACGGAGTTATTTGCTTTGCAGAAACATTTTGCTTTGATGAAGTTGTGTAAGATAGCATTTTGCAAACTGCTCACAGAAATGCACTGATAATAGTAGATACACACAGTAGTTCCATTTTTGACCAGAGGGGGCACACTTCTACACACACTACCTATACACACATTTTTGTCTGGTCAAACAGCCCATAGGGACATTTTGCCATTTTCAGAGAAGCTTCAGTAGGCATGCAAAAATTTAATTTTCTATCATTTGCAATAGTTGTGACGGTGGGCACGGGGGTAGCCCGAAAATGGTCCCCACCAGTTTGTTGTGTAGTCAGGTTGTGGCGAGCGAGCGAGCAAGCGAACGCACGCCTCCTGTGCTCAGCACTCTCATGCACACACCATTTACATCGTGGTGAGTGGCTCAGCCTCTGCGCTCATGATCACCAAAACATAGAGCAGACAAAGAGAATCCCAACGTACCTATACTCATGCTATACTGATTCCAACACATATTTCTTAAAGGTGAAACAGAAACAGCCCAACCTTTCACAGTACCATCATAACATTCAACAACCTGTCAAATTCAGGCTTGCTATACACCAATGGTGCTGGGGTTACCAGTTCACCCTCCACACTCTGTCATGTGCCACATACATGCGTGAAGACAGTGACAGCATCCAGAATGTCTGGCATACTCGCGACTCTTCACTACACCCTGAAAAGACAGGGTGCACGCACTGGGCATTTTCTCTAAGTTTATTAGACAGTGCGACAAGTCAGAGGCTTCACTCTCACAGTCCCCATAGATTTCAGAAGCCTCCTGCTTCCTTCCATCTTCTCTGAAAGGTCTCCGTCGCTCCACCGAGGTCCACCTGTGGAAAATTTACAGCGTCAGACACACGGCTGCAAAGCCAAAGGCAGGTGGGAGGACGCCACAGGAGAGTCACCATCACTGTGCCAAATACAGGATCAGTAGCACAATGTTCTTCTCGCTTAAACATCTATTTTGCCTTAGCCTTATACTCAGACTGCATGTTTATGCTTCTCCATACCCAATTAAAACAGCACTTACATACAAAACCCTTTCTATTTGCCCCCTTGTGGTAACTTTGTTAAAACACTGCTTTTACCACACGGTGCACCGAGGGAACAGACTTTATCTTGCCCTGTAACACTAGCAAAACTGCAGATGTTTCTCTAGTAAAGGCTCTTCGATAGCCCAATAATGCATTCTGACAGGCGATTCTACACCAAGTCCTCAAGTTTCCTGCAATACATACAACAAACACCCACATAAACTTTGACACATTACTGCTCAAACAGCTGTCACATAACACCAATACTGACTACACTTAAAACGATAATTACATCATCTTTACAGCCAAACAGGACTCATTACAGTTAACCCTATAACTCCTGCGGTGTTCTTGATGTTACCCCACGTCTGATGATCCTTAGCCTTTTCCGCTTCCCATTCAGGTCGGATCTCACCTCTGACTCCTAACTGGTCCCCATCCACCCTTCCTGTGGTGACACCACTTTCATGTTCAATTTCATTTTACCAGTAGCACATACCTGACTGAGGACCGGGCCAGCTCTCACTCCCCACATTAGGTGCCCACATTTGCTGGGGTGAACGTCCCCCATAAGCCTTCAAAAGCTCCCAGTACACACATCACTGACGCCAACGTTGGCTTGTTTAGCGCCATCCGGCATGTACGAGATCAATACTGCTGTCACATATGAAGCAGCATGTGTGAACTCACCTGGGATGTTGAAATCCCATAGGGCTTGTTGCCTTTGAGCCCCTGTGCTCCTGTTTAAAAATGAACACCTTTTCACAGAAGAAACACAGTAACAGACATAACATTTTGCCATATGTGCTCACCTCGGAGGTCCCGGCGCCATCGACGACACATCTGCCAATGTAGTCCATGGACAAATGGGAACAGGGCCGGGAGGAGGATGTGCCAACAGGCCACGAAATGACCACGGCCACGTAACCAAACATGTCATTTTATTGTCTTAAAAAGTAAATGACACCATCCCCAGTGGGCTTGTCACATACACTACGAGAACAGGGACCAGCACTACTACACAAATAGGGACCTTCAAATATTATAGACATTACAAAAGAAATCCCCCATTCCCTCGGCAGTTATTATACTAAGCATGACCCAGCGACAGCATTTACAATATGGTACACATTCACAATTAAAAACAATGTTATTGGACGCTGTTAGAAATCGATTATGTTGAGGGAAGACATTTCATGGACCGTCATCATTTCATATGAAATATTTTACATATTCACAGGCCATCCTTCCTGAAGGACGAGAGGGTCACCACCGACCGGACTTTTCAGTGCAAACATGTTTAGTTGAGGCAGTCCTATCTGCGATTCTCCCCTTATATTTCCAAAGAAAAAACAGCAAAAAAAATTTTTTTTTTTTTAAATTCAGGATTCCAAAAAAACAATGCAGACAAAAATAAAGAAGGAACCTGCGATGCCATGGCGTAGGCGTCCTCGGGCCTTCGGTTCTTTGCATTTTTCACGTCGTCAAAAAGACAGGTCATTAATGAGTCCCAACAAAGTGGAGGCGGACAAAACAAAGATGAAACCCACACGGGCTCCCTCGGAGGCCCCTCTGGAGAACACACGCGTGCCGTCACATGCGCCCGCCACTTTCACTCCATCGTATCACATGAACGACCAAGGCTGTACTCCTTGAACCTCTTTCGACTTCACTACGTCTCACAAACTCATTGAATCGTCACACCTTTTTCTTGTGCTTTCCTTGCGTTTCATTGGCACTCATAAACAAGTTAAAAAATGAAGCATCGTCAGGGTAGAATTTCACAGCTTCTCTAGAACCAAAGTACACTGATGGTCACATTCGGTACAGAGAAAACAACACACACACCTTTCGCATCAGGGTCATCGATAGACACTCAGGCCTAGCCAGAGACGACTGGTAGAAACTGAAATCTAAGAAGGTTGCGTGCACCCCCAACGCTTTCAACTCAATTCCGGGACAGATCCCTGAGGCTATCATAGCTGCAAACGTGTGAAGAACAGTCACTAAAAAAACTGGAACCTTCCAAACTGATCTAGGGTAAGTTGGTGACCAAGGAAGTGACATGGATTTTTACCACTAAGACAGGACATTCGTCCCAAGGTGGCCGAGCATGCGTGACATCGATGCTGACAATTGTATGCTTGTTATGTGCTATTTTCTTGACTCGTATGCAAGACTGCACTGGGGAAAAAAAAAAAAAATCGGCCCAGGACTTTGGGGTCCCCTATGAAAAACTGGCTGGTCTACAAACCTCCCACCCACTGGGAAGACGCCCAGTACGCCAGACGGCCAGTCCAGCCCTGCTCGTACATCACTTTGGATGAGAGCATTTCATCCAAATAAAGTTCATGTAAATGTGTCAGCTACACGATTGAGACAAAACCTACACTGCGTCAACACAGACACACCCCCTGATTGGGGGGGCACTGGCACCAGTTGCCTGACTAGTCTGTAACCAGTTCACTGGCTGGGTTATACGGTGATGCCCTTAAATGACAAACTACAAATAAAAGGGACAAAAAAACAACCAGCTTCCCAAACAAACCTTCCAACACGGTTAATGTGCAAATAATGCCGAGCAGTTTCAATCAAGCATTCCCAGCCACATATGACCGTGGGACCCAGGCAAGACACCCTATGCCATGATTAACCATGAGACCCCCTCAACCCCCCACTAAAGGGGCCATTCTTGGTACGGCAGGGATGTTTGAAATATGGTCTGAAATCACAGGGTGCCCCCATCCAGACAGACGAACAGCCTCCAAAGGAGACCCGGAACACTACATTCTTCACTAAGCTTGACTCTGATCAGCTCACAGTTGCAGGACGGACGCGAGTATAAAAAAGCCAAACTTCATGGTGTCGCTTTGTGACGATGGCAGATGATTCCGTCAGGGTCAGATCAAGTGAGACATCCATGCGAAAACTCCTTCGTGCTATGTGATACAAACCACACTGTCACCATGTCCTCAGGCTTCCCTTGTGCATTCACAAAAAAATAAATAAATAAAAAAATGACAAATAGATCAGCTGTGATACTTCACCCAGAGAATATTCCATATTTTAGGGAGATTGTTTTCTTACCTGACTAAGTCGGAAACAAAAATCAGAGGAACAAATCGCTAAAAAATAAGTGAAAATTCTAATTTTTGATTGAAAATGACGGCTCACGTGATGGACATCCCTCCTTTATTACCGTGGTCCAAAATTTCTGGGGGAAAACGTTCTAATAGAAACTAATCCATTTCACTGGTTTTACTTGAGTCTTATGACCGGGGGAGCGACGGGACCGTTTCCAGGGTTGTGGCTGGGGGAGAGGCTAGAGGCGTGGCCTGGGGCATTGCTCGGTCTCCAGTGGGCATGGTCTCCCACCACCTGTCAAACACTCGTGATGGAGGCCAGACAGTTGGGCGACTTCTGCAGTTTCTCCGGCTGCGTGCTAGGTGGCTCCGGGATGGCACGGAAGGTGAAGGGCGGTAGGCCAGCTGCCACGGTACCCATGTGACCGGGGCTCAGCGCTGGATTCTGCCGCCGGTTACTCTCCACGATGCTGGAGGTGTTGGATGCCAGGCTTTCCCGGGTGCTGCCGCACAGACAGCACAGAGCCGGGGTTATGGGCAGACCAAGATGGGGTTAGGGGTGGTAGAAAAAAGGGCAGGGAAAATGAAGGTGGCGGGGATTAGGGTTAGATGGGCCAATGGGGAATGGGTCAGAGGGAGTGTGGCAGAAAAAGGAGACAGAGAAAGGGAGGAAAGCACATTAAAGTGGGCTTGCCACACCAACACATCACTCTACCGAAGACTGAACCGACCAATGTCTGCCCACCCCCCAGCACTGTCCAAGCTACCTGAAAGTGTGATACGAAGAATTTACGCCCAGGTGAGACCTCCGCAGCCAGCTAAAGTAAGTAGCCTCAATACTGACAACCTGATAGGGTCTCAGTCAAGAAACCAGGATAACAGGAAAGAGTAATGGATGACAGATCACGTCACACACCCACACATCAGCATAACCATCAACACAGGACCATAAGAAGTTTCGCTGGCTTACCCAAACAAAGGTGAAAAGCCAAACCCAAAGGAGAGCAGAATACTCTAACGGTGGTGCCCCTGTCCCTCTACCGCAACACAGCATTGGCACTAATGCCCCCCCCCCCCCGGTCTCATGCGCTACAGCACTTTCCATACTGACTGAAGCTGAGGCGGCTGGTGTGTTCTTTCTCCTTCTTCCATGTTGGCTGTTTTAGCACAAGGAATCGACTGCTCACGTTCTCTTGCTGCCTTAAACCGGGACCCGGACACAAATCCAGGCCACAGCCAAAAAGCAGATCGGATGCCTCCATCGTTGGTGGGCTGGTGGGCTGATCACGCCTCCCACCTCATGCACAATCACATCACTGTCCGCTAAGAAATCTTCATCTGCATCACAGCATTTCCAGATACTGGGAAGACTAGGGGGGTGTTGGTTCAGCGGGGACTGACATCATCGCGGACGATGACTCACCCAGGAAACGGTGAGTGAAGTGAACCAGAGGCAGTGAAATTAGCTGCAGTCTGCTGGGGAGCCGGTTTGGGGCCATTAATTTATATATACAGGTCGGCAATTGGCCAGGCATCACCTGCCAGAGTCGTGTCTAAATCTTGCTATCGCAGAGATATGGACAAGTTTAAAAAGATTAGTAAACAGCCAGAGCATCGCTCACACCACCAGAGCTACCATCTGCTGTGAGAAAACAGCACGTAAATTTTATGCACACTACATAAACCATATTCCCATTTAGCCAGCACTTGCCCACACATGAACACACCTACAAAGCTCCCAGTCCAGGGGGTACAGATGATCCTTTGAGTGGGGGTGGGGGGGCACCTGCAAGCCAAGAACAACGGTCGTTTGACCGGATCGGCCAGGTCATCAGTGATCTAAGCATGGGCTCATGGACACACAGGTGAGACAAACACTGCATCTCTTTAATTGGTGACATTTTAAAGATCCACAAACAGGTGTTTCACAAAAGTCACATGACCACAGGGTACCAAAGGACCTTACCCAAATCGCTTATGATTTGTTCCTTTTTAACATACTGTCCATGACACCTGTCCATGGCCCATAAAGGGCGCTCTGCCAAATAAACCACCTCCTCTGGCGATGGCAACACTACTCTTACATGGCAGAGTCACATGGCTCAGCCACTGCCACAGTGTCTGTCTTGTCCCCCCGTAAGACTGGAACCCAGATTCAAATCCACACCACAGCCAGAATCACAAGCCTCCCCCCAGTCACAATCACAAACAATGAAAGGAGGATGGCAAATAACATTGGCACTACACAAGAGCATACAATACAAACAATGGATTAAAAAAATACACAAACAAAAATGACACAATAAACATAGCCAAACTTGCACAAGTGACCTCTGACGAAGCAAATGTGTCCGATAAGCTCCTCCCCCAGGAAGTCCTTACCGTGGGGAGTTAAAACCGCTGTCCACAGTGACACTGCTGCTGTCCATGCTGTCGAGCCGTGCCGAGTGGGCCGATTTCTGGCTGCCGCCCATCTCCGTCTCCCGGGGGCTCAGGAGACTCAGGTTGCTCTCAAACTTGCGCTGCAGGTCTCGCTCTTTCTCACGTTCCAGCAGCCACTGCATGGTGCCACCACCCTCACGTGCCTTCCCGTCCTCTGCCGATGCCTTGCGCGCTGCCTCCTCAGAGTCGTCGTCATCTGACACGTTATAGTAGTCAAATGTCGCCTCGGCGCTGGGGGGCTGCTCCTGGCCTGGTGGCACTGGCACTCCCGTGGAGGCCGCCTGTGGGTCTGGGCAGTCGGGGACCTCCGATGGCTTGGCATGCGGAGACTTGCGCAGTGTGCCCGGCCTAGAGTGGCCGCCATCCGCATAGGCTGCCGCTGGCGTGCCATGCGGGGGCTTGAACAGGGTGTCCTTACTGAATATCTCCTTCCTCTTGTCCACATTGGCCTCCGGCGTTTGGCTCGGCGCTGGTGCCCCTCCGCCGTTTTGCGCCTTGGCAGTGGCATCCTCCTTGTACTCCAGGGGATGTGGCGTCTGCCGCTCACAAGGCGAGCTCTTACGCACGGCATCCGAGGATGTCGGCGTCTCGCGCTCAGGCTTGCCTAGCGGGGATGGTGCTGTGAGCACAGTCTCGTTGGATGTATTGCACTGGAAATAATCATCCGCGGCAATGGCGGCAACTACAAGGGCTTTCGGCGAGCAGGCTTTCGGGTCTCCATATGCTGATGCTGCATCCCTGCTCTTGCTCTTCTCTGACAGGCCACATGGCCTCGGGTCCTCAGGGCCACCCTTGCCTAAGTCGGGCACACACATCTCAGAGCCGAACTTGGTGCCCGACAGCACCATCCGGGAGTAGTGCGGTGTGGTCTGCGAGGCCCGCAGGGTGCCATCGTCCGTGTAGTATCGGCTCCGGTCATCAGTGGTGCGGTCAAAGTCGTCGGTTGCCCCCACTGAGGCTGCACCCAGGGGGCCCTTGGAATTGTCCATAGAGCGCGACCGCTCCTTAGCCTTGTCAGAGCGCTCGTTGCGTGACTTTCTATCCTGCGTGTGGCTGTGGCTCCGGTGCACCTTAGAGTGCGACGTGCCCCTTGATGGCTCAGGGAAGGGCATCTCTGTCCGTCGCTTGGCCAACTCCCCGGAGACGTCCCACTCGGGTGTGACGGGAAAATGTGACTCCACGATGTTGGGGTTGCTGTGCACCAGGCAGTTTCCACGGCCACGCTCCACCGAGAACGTGCCCTCCCGTGGCGAGCGTACGAGTGATGAGCTGTACAGCCGGTAGTCCCGCTCGCCTGCCAGGTCCAGGTTGGAGCCCTCGGATGGGTCGCCCCGAGATGCACGTGTCTTGCTGTGCGACCGGGTCTTACCATGCGCCTTGCGGTGAGCCCGGCTCCGCCGACTGCGTGCACTTTGCTGTGCCGACGAGCTTGCCTTGCTCCTCTGGGCACGCTCCTCCTCCAGGCGCTTCATCACCGCTGTGTGCCGCATCACATTGCCCACCGTCAGGTCCGGGTTGATGCGCCGGATGATCTCCATCTCCACATCACGTGGGATGGCTGTGGGCGTGTCCTCGTCACGGAGCGGCCACTCCTCTGGGGGAAACTGGGCTGAAAATGTGGAGAGGTGTTTCGTCTTGTCCTTCTTGAAACTCAATCTAAAGAGCTTCAGGCCAAACTTCTTTGACTGCTTCTCGCTGCCACCCCCTCCACCACCGCTGCTGCCCCCTCCCCCCTCTTTGCGCTTCGTCAGGGTGTCCGTCTTGTATGACACATTGAGGCTACTCTTGCTCTTCTCTGTGGCAGGGACAGGGTGCGGGGCCGGGTGCGGGGCCGGAGGCTGCGCAGGTGGTGGCGGCGTCGGGTACGACTCCTTGGGCTCCTTGGGCGACTTCCTCTGGATGGTCGAGGCATGCAGGCTGTGCAGGTCATCGCGGTACGAGTTGTATGAGTCGCAGTGGTTTTTGGAGTGCGGCCGTTCCCGGACGCAGCCTGATGTCGATGGTGTGATGGTTCCCGACTGTGGCGAGGTGCACTGCTGCTGTGGCCGCTCAGGGATCCGCTCATCCAGGTGGTACCACTTGCTGTTAGTCCTGATGAGGGAGGGTGTTATGAAATATGTCTGCGGCGTCACAATAAAGTACCCCTCCGGGGTGGGGTAGATCTTCCTCTCCCGCACCAGCATGTTCAGCGTATGCCGGAGGATCTCCGGGCTCGGAGTCGGGACACCTGCGAGGTGGAGAGAGGTAGGAATGTGTAAATGAACCTCAGTTTGGCACTCTTTTGTCATCTGAGATGTTTCACGTGCTTGTGGATGACCCAGCAACAAGGAGCAGGATGCTATAGGGCTATCAAAAGCCTTCCACCTCTCAGCAGACATTCTACACGGGAACTTCCCCACATGAACTTTCTGCTGGCATTCTCTCTGGTTATACACAAAAGACGCCAGGAAACCATCCTGAAAAAATCTTATTTCTTATTATAATATCTAAATCTTCATGTGAGAATGCAGAGCGACAGCAGTTCTTTTTTTCGGGGTGGGGGTAGGGTTTCTGAAGAATCACATGTAACATCTCATTTTCAACCGCCTCCTACAGGCTAGTGACGGATGTGCAACGTTGTCAGAATGGGCCAGAGGAGCATAGGGCTGACGTTAAGAAAAGCAGCCTCTGCGTCACAATGCCCAGTGACGGTGCCCATACCTCAGTGCTGCAAAGCTAAATTTGGCCATTTCATTTTTGTGGTGGCTGTGGGTGCGTGCTAGGAGGGAGGGGTACAGTGTCTCCAAAAGTCACGCCTCCAACCTGCCACACATGTTCAGCTTCCCCCGCCTAATCCCTGCCATGTCGAGACATCGCCATGGTCACCGCAACATTCCAGACGCCTGCCTCTATGCTGGTCAGGAAAGACCATAGTCTGATTTCACCCTCACCGTGGAATTTGCGGTGGGGGGGCATGGTATCCCCAGGTCTCCTTAGGGTTAACATGTCAAATCAGGACGCAGCTATCTTGGCTGTTTAATACAGTAGATTACCCTTAACTAGACAGGTTTAAATGTTGCCTGCCATTACATCATACTGAGTTAGTTGCCATACCAACATGACGCAACTTTTTTTTTTTTTAAATCCCTCCTCCTTTCCAGAGAGCAAGCGCGTCACTCCATGAATGGAGTCCAATTCTATCTCATTGTGAGATGCAGGCATCTATGACACGCAAGTGACAACGAGTGCATTGAGATTCCTGAACACGAGGTGGCGCCCTCCACTACTGAGCAGACCCACTTCTGACGCAGACCACTGCCAGGCCCCTTAGGAGCAACTGTCAGCATCAACATGCTAAGGACTGAAACGCAACCCCGTTGCCTTGTTCCGCAAAGGGTGTCTGGGCTTGGGCTCTTTACTGCATCTTGATGCATCAATGAGAAGATACAGACTGCCATGGCCACCCAGGCTGCACACGGCACCAGCCTTCCCCACACAGGGTTTCCCCTACAGACTAGATGGGGGTTCCAGCCTCCACACTGCCCCCCCCCAAACACCACCGGTGGAGTGCTGTCGTCTGTAAAGTCATATAGCAGAAAAGGAGCAGAGCGACAGAGAGCTGGAAAAGCTGGCATATTTGCATGGAGTGGCACTGAGTAGCAGGTCACATGACCCTTCAACCCATCAACCACAAACATCACAGACAAGGATCAACAGAGATTAAAAGTGCTCAGTGATGACATCCATCCGTCACCAACACCCAGATCAGATGCCCGGGTGCTACACAGCAAAGACTTCAGCAAAAGCATCAACAAGTCAAGACACAGCATTCTGATCCTTGAGTGTAGGGCTACATGATATGATTTCTATTAATATAATTGCAATTACATGGTACATGTGCAATAATCACAAAAATGGCACAAAACATTTGTCCGGACACTGGCTTTTCGGTACTATATGCACGTTTACTTACGCCCACAATTTGGTAAGCAGATAAGTAGTACGCCTATAAATATATTAATGTTTTTGGGTGTATTGTGAATTTGTATAAATTCGGTGCATCCTTATGTTTAATAAATTCAGTTAGTAGAGCACGTCACATAATACTGATTCGGTAGAAGCAATAAGCACTGAAGTGGTGGTGAAGAAAGGGACAGCTCAGCAGCCACAACATTTTTCAAAAGAGGAGACATAGTGGTAAAAAGACGTTGGTCGTGTGGCGGTACTTTTTGCAGTTTAAAATCCGATACATTTACTAAACATAAGAACACACAATTTACTAACTTTTGGGTGTCACAGTATGCCTCTCATTAATATTTCAGGCATACTACTAATCTGATTACCAAGATGTGAGCGTAAGTAAACGTGCATATAGTACCGAAAAGCCAGTGCTTGGACAAATTTTTAAGCCCGTTGTCTAAAGTCCTGGTGATTATTGTGCTGGGCCATATAATCACGATGTAATATGATGCAGCTCTACTTCCCAGTCTGTCTTGTGTATTACTGGGGTGTTGCTGTTGGCACAAGTCTCACTGTCCAGTGGAACAAAGCTCTGTCAACTGGTCAGCCTGTTAGCCCTCTCATAACATTATGTAACAGCCTGTCAGCTAACAGTTTACAAGACAAGAACCAACCACTACTCTCACTGGCCGACCAGAAAAACAGCACTGGCGCAGTGACAAGCTTCTTTGAGGACAGTACGGTGTACTAATTACACTGGAGCAGTGACAGGCTGTTTTGAAGATCCAGTGCACTATCAATACTAGAGCAGTAACAGGCTGCTTTATGGACAGCGTGGTGCAATAATAGCACTGGGGCAGTGACAGGTTGCTTTGAGGACAGTGTGGTGCAGTAACAGGACCGGCACTGTCACAGGCTGCTTAGAGGACAGCACCGTACAATAAAAGCACTGGTGCAGTTACAGGCTACTTCAAGGGCAACCTGGCCTGATAACAGCACTGGAGTAGTGACAGGCTGCTTCAAGGCCAGCACAGTGCAATAACAGCACTAGAGCAATGACACTACTGAGCTGACAACATGGTGGGTTTATTGTGTTGCCAGATACACCCCTCTTAGCTGAGAGCACACTACAATAACAGCACTGACACAAGGATGTCTGTCTTAGCCTGTCTTACCTTAGACAGTACAAAAAGAGCACTGGCCCTGTGATGTGCCTTTTAGCTGAGGGTACGGCACAGTAAGAGCACTGGCCCTGTGATGTGCCTTTTAGCTGAGGGTACAGTACAGTAAGAGCACTGGCCCTGTGATGTGCCTTTTTGCTGAGGGTACGGTACAGTAAGAGCACTGGCCCTGTGATGTGCCTTTTTGCTGAGGGTACGGTACAGTAAGAGCACTGGCCCTGTGATGTGCCTTTTAGCTGAGGGTACGGGACAGTAAGAGCACTGGCCATGTGATATGCCTTTTAGCTGAGGGTACGGGACAGTAAGAGCACTGGCCCTGTGATGTGCCTTTTAGCTGAGGGTACGGCACAGTAAGAGCACTGGCCCTGTGATGTGCCTTTTAGCTGAGGGTACAGTACAGTAAGAGCACTGGCCCTGTGATGTGCCTTTTTGCTGAGGGTACGGTACAGTAAGAGCACTGGCCCTGTGATGTGCCTTTTTGCTGAGGGTACGGTACAGTAAGAGCACTGGCCCTGTGATGTGCCTTTTAGCTGAGGGTACGGGACAGTAAGAGCACTGGCCATGTGATATGCCTTTTAGCTGAGGGTACGGCACAGTAAGAGCACTGGCCCTGTGATGTGCCTTTTAGCTGAGGGTACGGGACAGTAAGAGCACTGGCCCTGTGATGTGCCTTTTAGCTGAGGGTACGGCACAGTAAGAGCACTGGCCCTGTGATGTGCCTTTTGGCTGAGGGTACGGCACAGTAAGAGCACTAGCCGTGTGATATGCCTTTTAGCTGAGGGTACGGGACAGTAAGAGCACTGGCCCTGTGATGTGCCTTTTAGCTGAGGGTACGGCACAGTAAGAGCACTGGCCCTGTGATGTGCCTTTTAGCTGAGGGTACGGTACAGTAAGAGCACTGGCCCTGTGATGTGCCTTTTAGCTGAGGGTACGGCACAGTAAGAGCACTGGCCCTGTGATGTGCCTTTTGGCTGAGGGTACGGTACAGTAAGAGCACTGCCCCACTAGCTCAACATACTGCTGAGTAGACAGCAAGGCAAGATAACTGCACTGGCGCATTGATGTCCTCTCTAGCTGAGGGTGCAGTGATGTCACTGCAAGCTGAGGGTACAACACAACAGCAGTCCTGGTGCAGTGATGTCCCTCCAAGCTGAGGGTATAGTAGAATAACTGCACTGGCGCAGTGACAGACTACTGAGCGGTGACCTCATCCTGCAGCTAAAAATCAAGCCACACGACCAATTCTAAACTGTGTTGAGACGTCCATTGTGAATCGGGGCAGACTCACAGACATGCATTAGGCCCTGTCGCTCATTTGTACATTTCTGCATACTTGACAATATCATGTCCACCGTAAGAAGCTTCTAATTAAAAACCAAAGTTTGACTGTAGAGCTCCAGACTGTGGCTGAGGTTGCAGGAATTTTTGCCTAACCTAATTTTTGGGAAAATGTAAAACAGACCAGGTGAAATGCCCCTGCAAGGCTTAAAAAAACACGTTTTGAAAAGTTGAAAGTCAGATTTGAAGGGGAGGAAAACAACAACGTGTGAAAACGTTCTTTGTTATAGGGTTACAAACATAGGCTACCCAGCATAGTGAGTCCAGAATTTCATTCACACCGTGCAGTTGCTGCCAAATGAGCGCGGCATGCTGGTGTGGGCCCACCTGGGAAGCAGGTGGCCAGGTGCTCCATGAGGGCATCCTGCGTGACCGGCTTGCGTGTTGCATTCATGGCTGAGATGGCCAGGCACAGGATCTCGCCCAGCGGGATGAACTGCGACTGACTGATGGGGGACATGCTGATCGGAGACACATCACCTGCAGGGAAGAGGAGAACAGCAGGGTCACACACACAGAAAACAGGAGGCGAAGGAAACCTCAATACCCTCGGACACTGGATGTTTGGGAAATTCCAGACACCTGACCTGTCATCCACCTTAATCAATGTTCACCGGATTCTCCTTAAAAACAATGAGGAAATGACAGAACACAGTATTTCGTCGTAGTGTCAGCAGCACGCAAAGTTAAAGACAAGGAAGCGAACATAGGGCCCCCAACTCCCGTGTCGTCCCCAGGCCTAGTGAATGAACTCTGTGACCCTCTAACCACTCTGACTGGGATCACCGAATTTCAGCAGAGAAAGCCCCCCCACCCTCTTCAGCCCATCCCACAGTGGTCCATTGAGGTCAAGTGCCAGGAAGGGGTGTAGAAAGGGGCATTCGCAGTGGGAGAGGGACAGACTGGCAGTGACTTCTTGGAGCCCTGGGCACAGACAGCCACACAACCACTGCCAGCAGTCGGCAGGGCTACCAGAAGACTTAGAGAAAAGTTTGACACATAAAAAGGGAAACGTGACTGTGTTTTAATGGGGGTGGGGGGATGGATCGGAACTGGGAACTGCCAAGACATAAGAGGCCTTTTCAGGGTTGAGGCATGTGGCTCTGAGGATGCCAAGAGAACAGGAAGGGTCAGACAGGACCAAGAGGAGGGGGAACTGGGGGGCGCTGAGATAGGCAGGCCAGCAACAGACAACACAGTCAGTGAAAAGCCCAGTGATACAGCTGGAGTTAACATTACACTTAGATGCACGGACATATGCACACTCTCTGGGACCAAGAAGGGGGCACATTCTGACCAGCAGAGCAAGTTACGCAGAAACAGAGGAAAGTCACCATGGGGATATGAGGTGGCAGCGTCAGTAAACAGGCCGTGACTGACTACATTGTCAGGTGCAGAGCATCAGAACGTGTGAGTGGCGGCTCACGACCGCCTCCAGGGCACAGGCCACTCTGTTCCATCCTGGCCAATAAAAACCTGAGAGCGGCAAGAAAGAAACACCTGTAACAGAATGGCCATTCAGAGTTGGGTCATGTGACAGACTGACTGTGGTTATAGGGCACAAATTCAACACAACCCAATGTGCAGCAGAAATCAATGCAAACAACACCACAAAAATGCATTATTCCCGTGCCTAGTGGAACCTCCTGTCCTCAGAGACTAGGGTTGCACACTTAACCGGTACTGAAAAAACCACGGAACTAGAGTCGTGAAAATGGTTCAATACCAGCATTTTGAAAGAAAAAAAAAAACAACACTTATATTATGTACATGGATATTTGATTGGGCTAAAAGGAATCTGTCTCTTCTGTCAGAAGTTCACCTATGACAGCGGTGACATAGCCTTAGCAGTGTGTATGATGTTGCACAAAACAACATAGAGCAATGGCAGAAAGACTGGCGTACTTTTCCTAAGGTTAGACTTGAAGAGATGGCAGTGACTTCAGCAACACATGAACTCATTGAAAAAGGGGGAGGCCCAGGTGAAATGTGGAGATATTTCAGCTATAAAGCTGGAGAAAAATGCAAACCCCCTAAACATGGCATCACCTCTCGAAAACAGAGGCAACACGTCTAACCTGGTCAGACCGACAGGTGATAATTGACTCTCCTATTATGTCCATGAAATGAATCAGAGTGATCTCTGTAGCAGTAATATTCATATTCATACATAGTCTATAAGCTTAGAGCCCGAAGGTCAAAAATGGCTTCGATATCAACACTTGAAAAGCCGGCTTTCCCACTTTGGAACATCTCTCCATCCGGGTTTCAAAGGGCTGTGGCTTAAAGAGTCAGAACTTTAGAGTGTTTCCACAACAGCAACAAATATGCACACCTTCCTTTTGCCATAATGGAACACAAAGAAAGAAAGGAGGATTAAACCCCACAACCACACTGCACCATGCGTACCGGGTGAAATGACTTACATCCTCTGATATACGAGTGACAATGTGGAATAAATAAAAACAGACAATGTGGTAGCACTGGCATGGCAAAAGGTCGCTTCAGTGATGGCACCCAAGAAACAAGTGACCTGGCTGTCGGATCCTTAAAGGTGTTGACACACACCTGGTCCCGCATTCAGAAGTGGACCAGAGAGGCTCAGCCAAAGATGGGGGGCAGGAATCCACACACACAAAAAAAAAAAAAACGGTCGCTCACGAAACTTTGATTATAGATCATTGTGATTTAGGGACAGAGCCTCCCATCCCTAAAAGTGGGAAGGTGCAAGTGTTTGGGGTGCTGCATGTTTCTGCAGAATACGGGGCACACATGCATACAAATGACAACAGATGCAAGTGCATACCCTTTCACACACACATTTTGGAATACATTTAGTTAAATTTGTAACTAGCTAACCCAGATCGGTTTGTTTTACCGAAAGGCTGACATTTAATTAAATCCGTAACTCGCTAACCTGGATCAAGTTGTGTTACCAAAAGACAGGACACCTCACATCAGATCGCCACCTTACAGCCCAAACACACAAACAGAGCCCAATTTTGCCTCAGACCAGCCTTGATATGAGGCACAGAACGAAGAGGACGATGACACAGAGTGTGAGACGTGGCAGACTATCTGTCCTCCTAGCGAGCACTTGGAGCTCAGAATGTATGTTCACGTCCATATTCTTGGATTTAAAGGACGCCACGAGATGCAGATGGGGTGGGGGTGACGTCATGGCTGCCCATGTCCTCAACAGAGAGAGAGAGAGAGAGAAAGAGAGAGAGAGACGAAGGGAAGGTGGTGTGCCATAACACTTGCACCAAGGAGGGAAGCTCAAGCTCATTCAGACAGTCTGAGTGCTGAGGCCAGAATTGCCACCAACAGCCCCTCCCACACAGCCACCCACAATGGGGGGCAGAGAGAGAATCCAAAAACTTGCTGGGGGGGGGGGTTGAGTTTGGGGGGGAAAAAATCAGTCCAAGAGGTTACGGGGGTAAAACAGAAAAACCACAAAGCCTCCCCCCATCCATGTGAGACTGGAGATGGGGCTCTGCTGGACGGCACCCGGAGCTGCCATAAAACGTGGTGGGGGTGAGAGGCGGGGGTGGAGGGAGGAGGACAGTCTCAAACACAGGCAGATGACCTGAGATTCTTGCTGCATTCTTTTTAGTTTCAGCTCCACAGTCATGGATAACAGTACTGACACACGCGAAAAAAAACGCGAGACAGATTCCTCTTCTGACGCTCTGCTAGTAAACAAGTCCTCACTGGCAGCAGTCTTTGTCCACGCACCTTCAATACAACCCCACCCCCATCCTGTTTCATAACTCAGTCGGAGCCTGTGCTCCAAATCGCTGCTAATTAATGCAAACAAAACGAGGAGGGTGCAAAAACAGAGCTGGGGATAGCCAGAGCAGGCGGGGGGGGAGTGGGGGGGGGGGGAAGCGAGCGGGCGGGCGAGCAAGAGCAAGAGCGAGCGATAAGATATTCAGTACCTTGGCCTGCACTGGGCTCCTCTGCCAAATCCCAGCAGACTCTTCAGATTCAGCAGCCCTCAGACAAATGAGCATTCACTCTGGGGTCTTACCCAGCATGCTCCGGTCCACACAAAGACGAGAGAGGTGTGACCAATCCCGTGCAGGATAGGCAGCCACAGCTACTGTGAGCTCCCTCCCCCAGTAATGCCTACTGACACACGCGCACACGCATTTACGCACGCACGCGCTCCCTCACAGAAGCTACGGTAGGCAGCCCGCTAAAACGGTAGTCATGGTGACGCTTCCCGGTCACCGCCCCCCCCCCCACCCCACTTGTTTCCTTAGCTGCCGCTTTCCTCTGTAATAAAAAATGGAGAAGCGCGCTTGGCACGCCGGACTTGACGTCACACGCACACACGTCGCCCCAGCAGGTGACCGCTGGGGGTGACTGCTGCCTCTGCGTGTTTGGGGGGAGGGGGAACCAGATCCTCCTTTGTTATCTAATTAGCTAAGGACAAGAGACCACTGCCCCCCCTCCCCCAGCTCCCCAGGGACAAAAGTGAGAGCAGTTTTAATGACGACAGGGCAGTGGGGGAACAGAAGCTAGATGGGGGCTGATGACATCATCGCTCTACTAAACACGGACGGCAAAACGTTGCCCGAGTGGCTTTGATTTTTTTTTTTAGTTTGTTCCATGCGGCTGTCTCTCGCTCTTCTGGGGATGACATCATCCTGGCTGCGGAGCAGCTGCTGATGTAGGGAGCGAGTTGCAGAGGGGAGGGGGGGGGTCGTGTTTACTTCATCACGGGGAGCCTGCGGGCTGCACCTGGCGTGAAGAGCCCGCCGGACACGGACGCACGCTTTCCCGGTTAACTGCCCTGTGTGTGCAATTCTCATCATTTTACTGAATTTACATGAGAAAATTCTCTGACACAGCAACAATCCTGGCCACTCAAAGAGAGGGTGCCATGACAGCGCACATAAAACAGCCCTGCCTTTAGATGCGCCCCGCGAAATGCCTGTGACCATCAGCAGAATTCCTAAAGGATCTAATGTGGGACACACCCGGAGAGGAAGAAGGCCTCCAGCAGTCACTCAGAGCCCCTGGAGAGACTGTGAAGTTGATAAAGACAGACACTCCCAGGTTTCAGGTGGCTCCAGCCAGCTTGGAAAACAGGAAAAACAAGCCAGGAAACCGGAAGGGAATATGGGGGCTGTTCGTCCGTCATGACCTGGAGACACACCAGCCAGTCTCAGCTTCGGCCACCTTAGGGTTGTCTGTGCTCTCAGACACCCCTTATACCCCCTCAGGTCTTTGGAGGAAATCCGGGGCCTTAACCAACACAATATCTACAGAAACTGGTGGATGTATGTCACAATGGCTCAGAGCCCGTGGCATCATGGGTCAGAGTCTCCGAGCCAGGTGGACCCTCAGTTATCACAATTCCCTCCTCCAAGCTTGCCATCCCTGACACAAGTATCACAAGTGTCACATGGACAATCAAACAGCTGGAAATGAAAGAACAGAACAAAGAAGGTCTGAAGTAGCACCCCCACCCCCACAGCAGAAGATAAACGTTCCGGAGCTGACGTGAACATATATATTTAGCTGCTATACATGAACGTGTGAATGATGTCATCCTAATTATATCCTGCTTCCCGGTGCTATTCCACGTGAAGTACCACTAGGTGGTAGTAGGAGCCCAACCGGCACTCAGAGAGCAGTACTGAAGTGGGGAGGAGGGGTGCACAGTTCACAGGGAGGTGAAGGCTAGCAGCACCATCCTGACACCCTCTTCGGGCACTTCTCTCCGTCCGCCTGGAACATTGTCCGGCAAGAGCGTCGACCATATCACTGGGAAAACAGGTGCAATCATCCCATAGCAAACACCAATGTGAGAGAGGGACTTAATGCATGACACAGCACTCTGCCAATTGCTGATTTATGGCAGCTCCTATCCAACAGGAGAAGCCGGACTGAGGTGACAAAGGATTTTAAGGATGGCACTCAGAATTTTAAATAAAATCCGTTTTTCACAAACCCACAGTCATCATTACAAACTACACAGAATATGGGCTGCGATAGACAAACACACAGCACCTGGGGACACAAACCCACAGCAACGGGACAGACCGGAAAGTCATACACAGGGAAGCGGTCACAGCCCGTATGGGGGAAGCTGACGCTTGAACCCCCCACCCCCCCCACACTGACTTTCCTCAGAGGTACCGCCCTCGCCTTTTTATACTTGCCTGAAAACGGCTGTTCTCGTGCCCCCTCTTCTCATGAGCGCTGCCCACTCCCATCCAGGATTATCACTACGCCCACGATGACGCCTGTGTCACCAGTCAGAACAGTCAGTGTGTACCACACACTATGCCGGGGGGGGGGTTAAGCTGCTCTGTCGACACCCTGATGACGATCCCATCCGGAGTATCAAACTTGCATCCTTTACTCTACCTTAAAACATTTCTGACAACAGCTTTACTTTGATACCAGGTCACGTGGCTAACAAACATCATATGCCAGCCGGATTATAAATGCAGTCTATTTTCAGAAGGGCTGAACCCCAGAGGATATCCAGTGAAATTAAGAAAAAAAGAGAGCAGGCTGTTGACATGGAGGGCTGCAAGTAAGTAGCTCAGGGTACAAGTGTCCCAATCCTAATCTGCCAAGTGTGCGACGGCCCAGGTGCACTCTATACGGCCCCTTTCCTGGATGTAGTTACCCAGAACTCTGTGTGATATCCAGAGCTGGATCAAAAGAATCATTATGATAAAAGATTTTCATATCCAAAACCTCTTCCTGTGAATGGTGTACTTATCTGGCAGAAGGCATGACACAGTTGGTCTGAGATGAGTCTGAAGAGCTTGTGACCCCCCTGTAAACTTCCAAAAAACTTGTCACAAAAGGGATCCTTTCAAAGTTTGTGCAGTCGAGGAATGGAAATGGGACACAGTTAATGGCAGCCCTACATAACCAGTGTTTTAAAAGGGACAGACATCTTTGGGCTGATAAAGGGCCTTAGCCTTAACTTTATGAGACAGAGATCCACAGCAGCACGCAGGGAAAATGCAGATTCCTCCATCCCCTGGTTCTGGATGGTATTTGTTCACAGACATGTTAGACATGCTTTATTCTTGAGGAGAGCTAGCCGGCTTTACCAGGAGACCCACGCACGTAAATTGTGTCCTGGTCAGGCAGAACACAAGACGCCTAAAAAAAATAAAAGATGACAAAGTGGAGAGGAGCAGAGATAAAATATGGGCTGAGCAGTTATTAATCTACCATTACACTATTAAAAATAGTCGTTTTACATGAAACAGGCTAATTTTTCTGTGTCTACATACTACAGGAGAGGAATTAATGGGCAAAATGGGTCTGGAGACTGAGATGGCCGCATTATCCCAAGGGTGTGACCGCAAGCTAGGGCACATGGACATTAAGGAGAGTCAGGAGAGGTTAAATCGAGCAGATCGCTAGGGGGAAGCCAGGATCCCAAGGCTTACGACCATGCAGGTGAAAGCGCAGTGCTGAGGGAGGACAGGAAGGTGTTTGCAGCTGAAAACGAGCCGTGGCGCATGGCGCTGCAGGTAAGGGTATTACGCAGGGGCCAAGAAGGGCGGGGCACCATGCATAAGACCCCTGCCAGGAAAAGAAGCAGGCTACGTAGAGCACAGCAGCGGCATTTCTCTCTGGCATCGCCTTCCCATAGAAACGCCAGCCAGCAGCATTCACACCACCACCCTCCATCTTCACAGGATGCTCAGGTCTGCTACGAGTCCACAAACAAATCCGCTCTCCGCACAGAAAGGCTGCCAGCATTTATGACGGCCGGCTATGAACCAGGGATAGTAAAAGCGTCAAACACATTCAGATTTTCCTTTAACAATATGGAAAACGGACTCTGACTTTCTGCAAAGTCGACGGGGAAGCACAGGTGTGATTAGAACTGAGCCATCAGGCCAGAAGCGCAGGCCTGGCAGGACCCTGGGATGACGGTATCGGATTCTCTGCTGGAGCGCCTGCTCCAGGCACTCAGCTCGCACTGCACTGACGCCAAACTAAGACCCCCAAAACCACCCCCCCCTACTTTTTGAAATTCTGCAGCACCAAAGTGGCGAGGTTACAAAACCCCCTCTCCAACCTCCCACAACATTCTACACTCCTGCTGTGGTCGTCAGGCCCGGCCAGGAATCCTTCCCATCGGAATCGTGCCGGCGCTGTGAGGCCCACCGCAGGCGTCCAAGAGCAACGCCAACGTTCCAAAGAAAACAGGGGCGAAAATCTGGGATTAATCACTGAGATCCACATGACCCGGTAATGCCGACTTGGAAAGCAGAGCAGTAGGAAGACCCGGGAAAACCTGAGGAGCCCAAATCCAGCAGAATGCTAGCGTCTCTCCAAATGTGAAGTTCACAGAATCTACAGAACATGTGGAAGGAAGGAGAGAGGGGAGGAAAAAAAAAATACACCAACAAATGCCCCCTGTCTCCTAAGTCGACAGACAGCACCAAATCCCGCCGCATTTAAATCCCCCCTATTTGGGCGTCTCACACTATTCCTTCAGCTGCTTTCACTTAAGGACGGCACAGTGCCCTTGCCCTTCACAAGTGCCCAACAGAGGGGCGACCTTCCCCGCCCCTGGGCCCGGGCCTGGAGCTCCCGCTCCTACTGGCAGAGAGACAGGCGGCCATTCCCCAGTGGAATTCCTTTCCATTATGGCTTCCGTCCCCGCAATGAGACAAGCCACTCTTAATCTCTCTACTCTCTCGACCCCAGAAAAACAAACACGGCCCCCATGTTGCCCCGCTTTGTGTCAGTGGGGCCACGGAGGCGGTGGGTGGGGCAAAGAAGAACTGCATGGTGCTAGAGACACCTAATATGCCTCATGGTGTAAGGTCACACACACAACAAACAGCTACCCCGTTGTTGCGGGTGACGGGAATAACCATGCTACTCAGGGCTTCGCTAGTACATTCAAAATGCCATTTAATGCCAGTTAGCCATTGACGCATGGGCATTAAACTGGACACTGACAGCATGCAGACCCAAAGGGTACTGGTTGGCGGAACCTAACCTTCCAAACGCTCTAGGGACCCCAGAATCCACAAAAGCATTTTAGAATTAATGAGGAACCCCCCCCCCCAAAGCCCTAAACATAAGCTCAGAAGTCCTCTCATTTTTCACTCCAAAATCATTTCTAACAAAAGAGAAACAATCTGTCTTGAGGGGGAAAAAACTCAGCATGCTCTTTTTCCAATAGATGTACTCTGCCAGAATAAAATGCTCAAGTTTCTCAAAAACAAACATGAGATGTCTATTACGAAAAAGCCTGAGGAGTCACTGACACTCTGTGTACTCTCTACCATCCCACAGTCACTCCAACCTGTGGGCAGCAGCACCACATGAACAGTCTGCCTCAGCAGTGTAAGATGAGGGCCCTTTCTGGGGTGTAGATAGACTGCATATTTACATGGCTCGACAGTTTACTAAAGGGTGCTGCATCTGCAGTCCAACATTGGAGTCACATGCTCTTTCATATCCCAAAAAATCTCTAACACCATAACAAATTGTTCTTCCTTCCCTAAAATTATCATGTAGTTTAGTAATACCATCTATATGTACCATGTAGCTCAGTGATGCTGTCTATATGAAGCATGTAGTTCAACGATGCGAGCATGTAATTTAGCAATGCTGTCTATATGTTGTATCTAGCTTAGCGATGCTAGCTATATGTAGTTTGTCCGAGCTTGACCATGCAGTTGGCTATGTAGCTTAGTATTCGGACCTGCATAACTAACACACCACACCAAAAGACTCAGACCATGACAATTAGCATAGCAGCAGCACCATGTAGGGCAGTGTATGCAAAAGTAGGCCAGCATGGCTTAGTGTGCTGACGGACAGGGCAGTCTGAAGCAAGGCTGCACCGGGACACACTAAGGGGGACACACTAGCTGCATTCTCTCAGCAATCAGCTGTGCATGTCAGAGCAGGGTTGCTGATCTCAGCTTCTGGGATGCCCAAAGCGTAGCAGCTTATTTTTAGCTGGTGTCATGGGCACAGGGGGCAGTGGGGCTGTGACCGTGTACTTTTGTGAGCAAGAAGATGCTCACTGCGCCTGAAAGCACTCCCAGGTAGAATGAACGGAGCCCCATTCCCACACAGCAAAGGGCTGGCTCCACACAACCTGCACACAAATCAGAAGGCGGAGGCACCTGAAGACGGTCTCTTGGCCAGAGTCTGACTGCTTGTGGTTCGAAGTCAGCCTGATTAAGAGGTAAAAGGACAAGCGCCTCAGCCTGCAAGTAATTTGCTGTAATGCATGTAATTTGGTCTCTGTGGAGTAGAAAGGGCTGAAATGCTCCCAGGGAACAGATCATATCACCCTGAGATCTGCAGAGTCACCCCAAACAGTCTGCCCCTCTTACAGCGCTCGGTCAGTCAGCGATACAAGCTCTGCAGAAGACATGGAAACTAACTCCCCATCCTGGAAACAAATCCAACCATAAGCATCAAGCCATCATCAGATGTACCCTTTCCTCTCATCTGGAGCATCTCAGAGCAGTAGTTAACCCGCACTACTAACAATGATTCATGGCTAATTAAATCTCTGTTGGCCTTTCTGATTGCATACAGTTATTTGTTCCAAAGCAGAGAACCAAAGGATGTCTTTGTTTTTTTTTTGGGGGGGGGGGGGGGGGGTTAGGTTTGTGAATAGTACAATGGTAAGACTACAGCCACCTGTGTGACAGTATACAGAAGAAAGGTCAGATAAAGTTGGGGTGAGGACAAAAACGTCCCACTCAAGTGGGATGTCTGATAAGTTTCCTACTCAATGGAAGAGGGCAGAGGTGCCCCTGAGTTGACGTTAATGGGCTAGGGGCCCAGCTGAAATGAGGAGATGTGCTGAAATGGGAAGGACCACATGAGAACTGGAAAATAAAGAGCCGCCGTGGGGACCCTCAGCCTGAGTTGACACGAGTAGATGAGAAAATGTCCTACCTTCTCTACACACTTTAATAGCTCAAGAAGGGCTACCCTGTGAACCTGGTCTGCTATCTCCCCATCCTTCCATTGAGTTCTCAGGTTGGTGCTGCACCCCTCTGATGTTCAGATGGAGCCCTAGTAGGATTTCTTTGCACACCACGATTCTGACTGACTGAATTTTCAGTTTTTCCATCAGGTAGCTGATTTCACGTCAATGGAAAGTGACTATGAACTCCATGGCCTTCTGTACCCTCCCCACAGCCCATCTACTGGACTGCGAGACCTGTCCACCAGTGAATGCGTCTAGCGATGATTCTCCACTAATTAATGTAAAGAAACGCCCACAGATGTCAGAAACAAGCTCTCACAAGCCCTCAAGTTGGCCAGAGACACCACAAATAAAAAAAAAAAACAAAAAAAAACAAAAGCGTGCCAGGAGAGACCTCAACCACTGAGAGAAGGGCTCCCAGAAGTCTACAGAGGGTGAATGCTGTCCCCCAGGTGCTGTAATCCATGATGATGCTTCTCTATGTTGTGGATATTGTCAGGATGAAGCAACACATTCACCAGAGAAAGAAGCTGACAAAAATAATATATTTACAGCCCCCAAATATCCCCCGTGGGGACAAATATTCACGCAATAGGGATCCAGTCCTAGCATGCCTGTGTGCTCAGTGAACACACCCTCACACACCCCATTAGCCTTCCATTCAGGCTGGGTGACGCCACAGAGAAGTGTCTTGAACCAGATCACTAATCACAAGGGAGACCCACATGTTATGAACATCACAGATCTATACAGCAGTAAGAGGTAGTCTGTATCACCACAGAGATCTGTTCCTCAGTCAGAGGCAGTCTGCATCACCAGTCACCAGAGATTTATACCTCAGTCAGAGGTAGTCTGCATCACCAGTCACCAGAGATTTATACCTCAGTGAGAGGTAGTCTGCATCACCACAGAGATCTGTTCCTCAGTCAGAGGTGGTCTGCATCGCCACAGAGATCCATTCCTCAGTCAGTGGCATCTGCATCACCAGAGAGATCTACACACCAGTCAGTGCATCACCACAAAAATCTATACAACAGTTAGTGCCAGTCTACATCACCACAGAGATCTATATGGCAGTCATGGCCAGTCTGTATCACCACAGAGATCTATATGGCAGTCTGCGGCAGTCTGCATTACCAAAGAGATCTATACAGCAATTAATGCCAGTCTGCATCACCACAGAGATCCACACGGCAGTCAGGGCCAGTCTACATCACCAGAGACATCTATATGGCAGTCAGTGGCAGTCTGCATTACCAAAGAGATCTATACCTCAGTCAGCCTGCATCACCAGAGAGATGTATACAGCAGTCAGTTGCAGTCTGCATCATCACAGAGATCCACACAAAAGTCAGTCCCAGTCTGAATCAGCACATAGATCTATATGGCAATCAGAGGCAGTCTGCATCACCAGAGATCTATACGGCAGAGATTGCTACCACAAACCGTGCTACATTTACAGACTCATCAGCCTACTCCAGAAAAAGTGTTACACATCCTGAAGACCTCAGTGTCCCACAGCACCCTGCCCCCACCAGCACCCTAGATACCTCACACCCACTGAGGAGAGCCTGGACTGGACAGATCTGTCAGCATCTGGCACGAACACCATGTCATATTTACCGTCTGGGCCCCATGTGTGTAAATGCACAGTCCGAGAGTTGTAATGTGAAAGAAAACCGTAAATCATGCTCGACCGCAAGATATGCCCCGTTTCTCCATGGCACCTGGACACCCACCACCAAACAATCACAAGATCACACACATATATTGCATACATAATTTTATCTGAGAAATATTGTTTGTTTTCTATTTACTTCCTTCTCCTCAAAAGTCAGGGAAAAGCTACCACCAGGGAGGCTTCTGGCCCTCAAGCAGTGACTATGTCCGAGACCACAGCTCTATCTGTTCTGTCTACATTGCACTGGACATGGAGCCGTCCCCCGCAGAGACATGCTCATCGGAAAAGGAGGCAACAGCATAGGACCGCAAAGCTGCCGCAGGGAACCCCCACAGCAACCAACCCCCCCCTCCCCGGCGGGTCCAGTCCTTGTCCTCGGCCCTCAGCTCTCCCTATCATCTGAGACAGACTCGGGGGTGTGAGTTAGGGTTAGAGATAGTTAGCAGAGGCCAGCTCTCGACCGGTGCGCCTCCTTCCTTGCGCATTAGCATCGAGCAGCTGAGACCCCCCATACCCGTGTCGCACAGCAGGTAATAGTAGGAGATAACAGAGGCCCTCTTCCACAGTCTCTGTGCTGATCACAGCCCATCACTGTTTCAGAGACTACAACCATTTGCAACCCACTGGCAAGAGGTAAGAGTGACTGGAGCTGACATACAAATACAAACAAGCCCCCTCCGCCCCCATCCCACAACCAGACAGAACCACACTGACCTGGCGTCACGAATCCCCGGGGCGACTGTGAGGAGAAGGGCACAGGGTGCTGCCTGTGCACGCGGTAGTCCTTCTCGCTGCGCGAGCGCGTGCGCTCCGAGGTCCGGTCGGAGAAGTCGGAGCTGGGCCAGGCCCGGCGCAGCACGGTGCTGCGGGTCTTCTTCATGGCGCCGGTCGGCCCCCCGCGCGTCGATGGGGCCCGGGAGGGGCCTGGACGGGAGGGGGGTCACGCTGGGGACATGGCGGAGAGGACCGGAACCCGCACTGTCACCGTGTCGCACAAGCACGCACACACACACGCTCACGATCACACCCGTGGCTCCCGCTGGCCGCCACGGAGAAGGCTCGGGTCCCGCTTCCTGCTCAGCGGCCGATCCGCTGCTGCATGCATCCCACAATGCATCAGCCTCACGTCCTCAATCAACGTTATCGCTCCCAGACTCACACGTGAGGTGCTAAAGGTGGTGGTGGTGGTGGAGGGGGGGGGCAGCTCTCTGGCTGGGAAAAAGAAGGTTTGGGGGAGGGGTCAGGGGATCAGGAAAGGACGAAGCAAAAGGTGGCTGGGGGCCCCAGAGAGAGAGCAGCAGAGTCAAAGACCCAAGGACTCCAACAATAGCCTGATGCTACTGACGGTGGGGGGAGCGGGGCTGTGCACCAAGTCGAACGGCAGCTGGAAACACAAAGGGCCAAATCGGGGGTGGGGGGGGCAATCCACAGGCCTGCGCACTGACCTGGAACCGGGTCAGCACAGGTCGCAAGGGGAGAGGGGTGGTCGGATGGGGGTTGGGGGGGGGGAGCTCGCCGCTATCCTTCTGCAATCAGGGACCCGCCTCCGTCGTCCATACACCAGGAGGGTGAGAAAGGAGGAGATGGAGGGAACAAAAAGGAGGGAAAACAACCCCCCCCCCCAAAAAAAAAAAGAAAAAAAAAAAGAGGAAGAAATCCTCGTCTCGACGTGTGTTAATCCAAGCCAGGTGCAGACAGCAGTAAACGGCACGTTCCCCACACGGTGATCTCCAGCGACCCGGTCCTCCGCCGCCGCCGCCTCCTCCTCGCCGCTCCGCGCAGAAGGGTGTGTGCGTGAGCGTGGACGGGGCCGCGCACGACTGTGTGCGTGAGGAAGACGGAGAGAAAAGCACGGAGCGTCGCCAGGAGACACAGAGCAGGAAGGAGGCAAAGAACACAAACAAAAACAGCCGGAATGACAACAAAAGAGCGCCGTTATGGAGATCCTGGAGGACGCTCCTTCCTGCGGAGTCCAGCGTTGCTGAAGACGGGAGCGCTGCCTCTGAGGCTCATGTTGCTTCTCGCTCCCTCGCTCCGTCTCTCTCTCTCGCTCGCTCTTACTCCCCCCTCCCTTCCTGGAGGAGGAGGAGCAGCGGCGGCAAGTCACGGCCCTGTGTCTGTCAGGCAGCCAGGCCGCCTCCCCCGTTCCTGGCTAGCAGAGCAGCGTTAGCCGCGCGAACACGCCGGGCTCACGTTCCAACACAAAACAACCCCGGGGCCAGACTCCACCCCTAGGCTGCCTGCCTGACCAATCAGAAGCTGCAGATACATTTACATACAAAACCGTACTTTTAAAAAGCGGTTGTCCTGCCCGCCAACCCCCCCACCACTACTTAAAGGGTTCTTATTTCCCTTGCCAACACACACAGGCTCAGCTACTCAGCCCTCTTCTTCTCAGACCCTCCCCCTTTCCAGCCCCCCCGTCCCCCCAGGATCAGTGTGAGAAACAGCTGCAAGGGGATAACCCCCACCCCGATCTCCACAGCAACGGGAACACTGCCGGAGGGGGCGGAGTGGGCCTCTCTGGGATCAGATCTCAAGACTTCCTCACTCCCCCTCCCCCCCCCCCCCCCCCCGACCCCACATGCATTCCCGTGGGAACGTAAGGAGCGGTTACTCTCAATGAGGGTCAGAGCCCGACTCCAACTGAAATGCTAAAAGGAAACAGACTAGCAGATCCGAGCCACTCAGGACAGATGGGAAGAGACGCCAACAACACGCAACATGAAGCGGAGCATGGGGAGGGGGCCCCAACCAGCCTGACAGGCACCACAGATGCCGGCGATTAACTTCAGGACTAACCAGCTTGTGGGTCGGGTTTCACTTTTTAGGGAAGGAACAATGTGAATACCACAAACACCATCTGACTTCCCCTGTGGAAGCTTCATGGGAGTCATCAACCGAAGACAAGGCTCTAAATTCACCCTGAAGGTTAGAACCAGACCGATCAGGTTGATCATCTCCTCCCTCGCCACACCCTCCCACACAAACTCATACAGCCCAAAGCCCAGAATCTACTCCCGGAAACTATAAACTCTACCAGGGTGAAATTCAATATTTACGTGTCATATAAAAACCCTCTGGTCCTCCAGGGCACCTGACGTCCGGCAGCCGATACAAAATGTGTCCTAAATTACAGTGAAATTGCAATGCATGTGTGCCCTCAGACCCACCCCTCACGGGGCTCCCAAATGAGCTCGTACTCTGCACTGCACATGATTCTGGTGGCCCTACCCACAAACTGTAGGCTTTGCAGCCAGCGGGATTTCCTTTTGGCACATGCCGGGGTTGTACGGAGACGCCACCTGTAATAACACTGACACCCCGCCCCCCAGGGCAGCAGCCTGGAGAGCTCCAGGGGTAATCATATTACACATTTCTTTACCCTAGCCAAGGCTTACGCATTTCGTTTTTACGTATCAGTTCACTGGAATCTGGTATCTATGTATTGAGGTAAAGTGCACCCCCTTCACAAATACAACAGCAATGCGCATGTCTCTGAAAAACCCCATCACTCCAATCAGTAGAAAGAAAGCCATATGACAAAGCCTTCCTACCGCAAGGAATTTCTGCAAGCCAAGTGTAATTATGTCCCTCAGAAAGCGGACATGCGCCAGACAGCCAGGACGGTGCGGAGGCCCTGATTCCGCTTCCATCCCAGATCCCAGAAACTGCGTGCGCCATATATATATAATCCGCAGCATCCCATAGCAGACATTCGAGTCACGGCACCATATCGCAAGTCAGGGGACTGCTCCCCTTATTACGTGACATGAGTCGGCCTGCAGGAAGGGGCAAACTGTGTTTTTGGGTGTCCAAGGCCATGTTCTACTCCAAACATATATGAGGTGGTGTGTGTGTGTGTGTGTGTGTGTGTGTGTGTGTGTGTGTGTGTGTGTGTGTGGCTTGCCTGCACATGGGTCAGGTCACAGGCTTGTTTTGGCTGCCTGGCGCCCAGAATGCCTAAGTTCCACAGGTGGGATGGCAATGGGATTTCACACGTCTGTCTCCTTTGGCACTGGGCTCAGCCAACTACACAGTGGCTAGCGGGCTCAGGGGAGAGGGGGAGTCACCCCTTCCCTGGCCCAGGGCACCTAATGTGGACCAGGTTTCTGCAGCCCACACTCACAGCACAGAGTCAAAAGGACAGTGTCATCAGCCGACAGCCGATCCAACAGTTTATTTAATGGTGGGGGGCGGGGTATTTAGGAACTCGGATAAGTAGGTCTGATTAGAGCTGGGGGGGATGAGAGTTTAGTCCAAGAGTTCTCATTAAGTCTTGATAAGAATCTTAAAATGGTCACTGTCATCAAAGGAAACCCCTTTACTCATCTTAAACGCTCAGTGCACGACACCACCTACATTTGGCCTGTAGATGGTATGACAACAAAGGAAAGTTACGATTTTAGGAAGGAAATCCTGGTTTTGTGCCATGGACCAAGTTGCTCAACTCAAACTGGCCCAACGTCCACTTGTTTTAAAGGATGAGCTACAGCACACAGGGGAGAGTAACACCATCTCTTTTGAGACAAGCACGTTAAATCAGCACACCGTCATGTCCTTCTTTTCTTCTCTCTGTCAGTCAGTCACATGCGAAGTGAGTGAACCTCACATGCCAGAAGTTGTGGGAAAACCTCTGTTACATTCAGAAAGTTTGCCCCCACCAAAAACCGCAGGTAAAGAATGGCATAAAACAGGGAAATATGATTTAATTTTCATCGGGTTAATAACTTAAAAGTACCAGAGTTAAGAACAATCCACAGTTCACATCACATTTCTAAACACTTGTTCTGAACTCAGTGGGAATGCACCATCACCTTTGACCCCAATCATACATATGGTGCACTGGTGGCACCCATTGGTATATGTGGCAGCACCTCACTCTAATAGTCAAGAGAAAAATTGATCCGGAGGGACCTGCTGCCCGTCATATAGCTGAGCGGCCCAGTGGCACAGGACTGCCACCTACAGGCCAACAAATAAAAATGACAAAATACACAAAATGGTACCAAGGAATAGGACAAAAATTCTCTTCATTTACAAACTGAACACAATAATTTCTTAGTCAAAGACCTTCCAAATATGCTGTTGCACTTCATTTTCTGAAAAATCATACCACCTACAAAAAATGAATCAGACAAACAGAAAGTGGTGTAGAGTCAAATACAGGGTATAAAAATTCATGCAGGGGCCGTGGATGTTGTGTAATTACATAAGATTACACACGTGTGGACACCCGTATGATAAATCTGATCACCCCAAAAGCTGTGCTTCAGCATCAGACACACCACGGCCACTCTGACATCACCCAGCACCACCGTCACAGACAAGGAGCAAGGTCACTTATCCAGTTACCTGCCATTTCAGACATCCACGGTAAAATGAAGCTTCCTGCACAACATAAAAGCTCCAAACGGATCCGCCACTCCAGTCATACAGATTTAACTCCATTTATTCCTGTCACTTAAGACCAGAATGAGCAGTTTTCACACCACAAAGAATGCGTAAAGCATATAAAAACACACGGCCATGAGAGTAACCATTTCATCAGGTGAGTTTTCATACTACCCAGAATCCTCCAAAAATCATGTAGTTATGTAAATATCCAGGACTCTCCCCAACTCTGACCTCTAGTGGTAGCAGGTAGATCTGGAGGGAAGGGGACTGAACACGCCTGTTCAGTTATGACGTCATCGGCTATTTTTACCTGACACCAAACAGACGTTCGATGCCGAGTGGGGCTCACAAAGGGAACCCTTTGACGCCTGTCACCCGTTATGAGTCACTGCTCCTTATCGGCTCCTGCTCAGCTACGTTACCGTGCACAGCATCCCCAAAAAAACCACACAATCCAAGTCAAACAGGCCGATGAGAGGGCAACGGCAACAAAGGGATTCATAATCCACCCAACACCCCCCACATGCTAACTCCACCCCCTGTGTGGCAAGTCGCTGGGAGTCACAACAGAGCATCGGCTCTGTACTGCACGACCACAGATGCCCGGACTTAGGGAGGAGGAGCCAGAGTCCCTCGTGTTCATTCACACAACTCGACAGCCATTTTATCCCTGCGCCACACATGCACGCGCATGCACACACGCGCATACACACACGCGCATACACACACATAGAACCCAGCCTGTTGCCATGACGACAGCAAGGAGCACACCAGACAGGGGTCTTGCAGATATTACGTCGCACTGGAAGAATCAAAATAAAGCCTGATTTGAATGGGCCCAGTCCATTTTGGGATAGTTGTCACAACTACAGTAGCTCAGGTCACCCACCTCCAGCTCCCAACACTGGTAAAATGGCTTAAAATGCAGGAGAAGCATTGTCATAGCAGTACTAAGGAACATGACCTCTTTTCATGGGAGTGTGTGTTTGTAACCCAGTAAGACCATGCTGCCATAGATTTCCTAAACTGGGCCAGGCCAAGGGGATGCAGGACGCTGGTGGATTCTGTGCAGCTCCAACATGTACTCCACCATAAACAGACTTGCTCCACCTTTTCACAAAAAGTCACTTCAGGTCAGCCATGCCACCCGCGACGTCACCCTGTTTATAGTGTCATGCTCGACTTTGCTAGCCTCCCCCCAGCTACGTAACAGGGGGCATTCCCACAACGCACAGCAGAGCGCTCCTACCATACGGCCGTGACAGTGACTAACTGGCTGATTACCAAACCCCATCAAGGCCCATGTGCACCATACACATGGCACCCCCTGCCATGTGTTTTCCAGCTGAGTGAGTTAGGGTCTAGCTCCCCTTTAAATGAAGGAAACACAGCCCAAGCAGAACTGAATCCCAGTGTTCCTCAGGCCCCATGAAGTTCAATCTTCTGCCGCTAGAGGGCAGCAACGGAGCAGCTTCTTCTGCTCAGTCAAAGACCACTGCCTCCACAGAGCAAACCAATCAGATGTCAGCCTGAGAGAACAGGACCAGGATATTTACTATAAAAATGACAAAGCCGACAAACCTGTGAGCCATTCCATGTCAAATCATCACACTTTCAGACCTCATCATCACGGATTTTCACGAAACTTGGCATGCTGATTTAGTTACATGAATAACTCATGAAACTGAAACTGGGCGTGTCTGAGATCAATATTAAGGGAGATTTAAGCAGACAAGGTTATAACTTTTTTTGGGGGGGGCTGACTTTGAATGGCTATATTTACCTTAATGTAAGCTGAACAGAAGTGCTCCTCATATTGTTTTAAAGCTATTGTCCAGCTCTGTAGATTTATATCATGAATACGCCATCCCCATATGAATTACTACGTAATAACTGATTAAAATATTAAACATTCAATAACAAAAATACCAATATTTCAAAATTGATCAATTTTTTACTAAAGCTAGATCATAATGTTATGAACATCTCTTTGGTTTTTGAGTTGTTGCTGCGATATCTTGAAGTGTCTATGTGAAGTGTGTATCAAAACCACAGTTCTTTACAATGCTGTTAGCAGTAGCAGAATAGCAGTTAGTGATCAATGCATTATACAGGGTTATTATTTTTCATGACAACTAAAACTATTGCCAGAACTAGCTGTGGAAATATTATTTAAATTATATTTTTTTAAATAAATTTTTAATAGTAATTTAAGACAATACTGCCAAAGTAACTGAAAAAAAGAGAATTAATGGTACAATCAGTATAGTTTATTTTCCTCTTTAGTTTACACTTTTGACTAGACACTGGCCTACTTAAAAGGGCCTTCATTTGTCAAAAACCTGAAAAACTAGCAAAAATAAACAAACTAGATAGGCTTTTATGCTACTACGGTAAGAAAAGCATTTTAACATTAATGTAGTAATGCATAAGTAATATACAAGCAGTACTATTTAAAGGGAAAGTGGGAATGTAAGATCATAAACAATTGCTATACAGTCAGACCTCGGACATTCGCGAGGTTAGGTTCCAGAACCGGTCACAAATAAGGAGGATTCGCGGATGTTTGGTAGAATCGCTAAAAATGGTAATATGTACTTATTTCTATAGTTTAAACCCCAAATATGACCCCAGTCATGCTCCCAAAACATTTTAATGTAATTTAATAGTTAGCTTAATGCAGTACCTTTAAAAAAAATGTTTGATGTAAAAACAGAGTACAGTATCGCCTAACGGATATTGGTCACATTAATATACTGTGCTGCAAATGTGCTAATGTTACCCCTACTAATTCTTAGAACACAGCATTGGCTGCCGTGTTCGTTCGCATTCACAGTAAGGTAAAAGGAGTAAACGAACGGTATTGTAAACTTATTGACAGAAGTCATATACATAACCAAGGTACAATTCAATATAATACATAAAGGAAACATGTACATGTTATTTTTGTGGATCTGTGAATTTGCGAATCATGAATCGCTTAGGCACAGGGGCTGACTGTACCCTCAATTTATAGTCCATCAGAGCCTTTGATGCAGCTATTGTGTCTTAGCTTGAAAGTGTGTATGTCAACCCTGTTGCTGTCACAGGTTCAACTACTAAAAGCACATCCTGATGATCCATAACAAGTCTATCAGGACGGCATGGGAGTGAATAGGTTGGAGATGGTCCATGAGGATGTAAAAAGTTCAGTCTCAACTCTCCAGTGCTGGGCATAGTTTCTTCAACACATCCCAGGTACCACTCATCATCATATGCAGCCACGACATAATCTTTGGTGCTTGCAAAGTCAAGCGATTCCCTCAGTGTGCACTTACACTGGACCGATTAGCACACCTCACTCACCTCTGATGAATGCGGGGCATTTATTAGCCATATTTACTAGCCAAGTGGGCCTTTTCAATAGTGTGGCAAGTACAGCTGTCTGCAATGACATTAATGAAGCTTTCCTTAAATGTCAGTGTATCATATTTGTAACCTTAATTAATGTTATTACTTACACTTGTGCTTGTTATACTACTGTATACTCATGTAAGTTTGGTTCCCACTAAAAAGGCCCATTAGTGATATGAAACCATGTCTAGATATCTCTTATAACTTAAAAACCAAAGAAAACTTTCTTGGAGATGTTCATAATATTATGATCTAGCTTTAGAAAAATTTGATAAATTTTGAAATTTAGTTTTTTTTGTTATTGAATTTTTCATATGTTAATCAGTTATTACATAGTAATTATTCATATTGGGATGACATATTATTTGTTCAATCTATAGAGTTGGACAATAGCTTTAAAACAATATGAGGACCACTTCTGTGCAGCTTACATTAAGGTGAATACAGTCAGTCAAAGTCCCCCCCCCCAAAAAAAAGTTAAAATTTTGTTCGCTTAAATCTCCCTGAATATTGATCCAAGACTTGCCCAATTTCAGTTTCATGAGATCAAAATCAGCATGGCAGGTTTTGTTAAAATCCATGACAATGAGGTGCGAAAGTGTGATGATTTGACATGGAATCACCCCTGTCAAAAATTTCAAAACAAGCCACATCTCATCACTATGAGTTTACCTATTTGAGGGAAGTTTAGTACAAAAGTTGACCAGCAGAGGCACTAAATTGGGTCATAAAGAGCATGGAAACGGTGAAGAACTCGAACCTACAAACTCAAGCATCGCCCTGGCGGAATCTGCTGGGAGGCTCGACCCTTTGTGTGCTTACTTCAAAGCTGTTTGGCTTAACCAGGGACACAGCCCATCGCATCCCACTGCAGACCAAAGCCCCACATGGTATACAAGGCCTGGTGGACATTCTTAACCAAAGCACAAAAAAGGTCATTCATGACACCACACTTTAAAAGGCAGAGTCAGCTTATTAACTGACAGGTCGTTGCTGTGGAAACAGCATTCCTGTTGCCCCATCGGCGTGGGGACTTCTTAAAAGTTGTTCAGTTGGCCCCCCAACAAGAAAAACAAGTAGATAATGGGAGCACAGTGGATTTCAGTCTCTGCGGTGCCAACAACTTGCCAGTCGCCTTCCCCCTTGTTTAAACGGTGCAACAGGAAATTTGTAATGCACTCGAGAAAGACCAGCCAATAAACATGATACAGATAGGAAGACAACTATGTCAAGATGAATTCAGTTTTTCATTTCAATCCTCAAGCAATAAAATTCCCCATAATAATTTGCTTAGGCTGAGTGAAACATCAAGCCATCTTCAGGTTGTCACTACAGGCCACGGGACAAGCAATAAAGAACATGATGGCTCTAGCTCCACCTCCATAAAGGTGACTTGCTATGATGGAACAAAATAGCACCCAAGACATATAGATAACTTAAGCAGTTAAGTTAAACCACCTTTTCTAACAGTCATGGCACAGTCACCCTCACAGCAGTCATCAGCAGCTATGTGCTTGTTGCTATTAGGAATCACAGATGGGACTGACGAAGGTCCCTATTCATCTCACGGTACAACTAAGCCAGGCAGTCCGCATTCCTGCCTCGTAAAACAAGATAAAACAAAGCTAGCTGGAACAGTACACTCGACCAAGAGCGACTTCAACCAATGCTGGCCCAACAAGGAGGCAGTGGGAATAAGGAAACAGGAGCACTGTAAGAGATCTTGAGGTAGGGGTTGGGATGGGACAGGGTCTGGGTGTTTTTCGGGTAACACCAGGCAGATAGGCACACAGAGATCTTCCATGCCAGCCAATACTATTAGATGATTTATATGAACTTCTATGATATGATATTGATGTTCTAATGCTTCCTTCCTGATTCACTCTGAATACTTATAAAATGCAACCAGGCTATGCACAGATTTCAAATACCCAGTAAAACAGGAAATCCAGAGACATGCTAATACTATAAACCACATCTGAAATGGTGATGACCATGATCCACAGTCCAGGCAGCCCAGCTAAGGAGCTGAGGAGGTGATATATGGGGAGGGCAGAGACCCCAGACCAGCAGATAAGTGGCACATTGGTTGCTTGATAAGCTATGTTGAAAGGTGCAGGTTAACTGCTGTCGGACATGCAGATGCCGGTTTTGGGTGCCGGCAGAGATTTTTCTACATCCTTATCCAACAGTGCTGGAGGGGGAGGCCGTCAGAGCCTGCATGGACAGGGTCCTCACTCACAGCTGAACTGGAACAGGGGGCACAGCAGTCTTTCCTGGTCCCTGACCCTCAGACAATCCTGTTAGGCAGGGTCTTGCCGCATGACACTAAAGTCAAGAGAAGCCCAGTCCACCGTAAAAAAATAATAATAATAATAAAATAAATAAATAAAACAGCTCCAACTAAAATGACCTCAGCAGATAAAAACTTAACATTCAGACTTGAAACAAGAGTTTGACGAGATCAGAAATTAATCATGCTGACTTTTGGGTAGGCAGGGCTTAGTGAAGGCACTTTGGCTGCACTTAGGGCTGTCGCGATCACATCAAAATGTAATCGCAATTATATGGCACAAGCGCAACCGTGCAGGGCTTTAGATGATGGGTGAAACATGTGTCTGGACGCCGGCGTTTCGGTACCATACAGACGTTTACTTACGCCCACAGTGCGGTAAGCAGTTTAATGGTGTGCATAAAATATTAATGAGATGCATAACGTGACACCCAAAAGTTAGTGATCTTTATACATTTAGCATACCCTTACATTTAATAAACATGTCAGATTTTAAACTGCAAAAATAACCACAGTCATCGTTTTACATGCGCCATATAATTGCCATTACATCGAGACATGCATACGACAGTCCTAGGTCCACTTGTGCTGCATAGTGTTCACCTGCAAAGAGGATGCTTCCCTCTGCTCACCCATGACACCATCAAGAGGGACACAGAAGGATCTGTGCTCCTCTTAACCAGACTAATAAACACAGCAGAAAGCTGTCTAATTAAATAAGATCGGGCTATCTGAACAAGGCCCACACTTCTAGCCCCTGGGATACAGGTACCAGGACACCCTCTGGTGAAACACAAAAAAGGCTCTCTAACAAAACAATCAAAGCTTTCCCTCCACCCGTTTCCTGCCATTGAGTAGAAAGTGGCGGGTGGGGTCTCCTTCCTGACAGGCTGTGCTTCCCCTCTCCTTGCCTCCAGCCTTCCTCTGGGCCTTTGTTTAGGTGCTAGAATGGAGGCCACAGCCACGTCGGATTGCCGCACTAGGACAGAGGCTAGCACCTTATGACATGCCTGGACAGGAATGATTCCACGACTGGGGTCACCATTCACTTAGATGTAGCCTTTTCAGATCTGGGGCAGATGATTCTTGCACGTCTTCCCATCTCTTCCTCAAACTGTGCCGGTTCACAGAAAGCAATGGCAGAAGCGTGGTGCAGAAGTCTAAATAGACTGGCATGGAGAGCCAGCATGAATGGAGATGCTTCCCAGGTTATGACCACTACCCTTTCCATTACAAGACAGTCTGGTTAAACTAAAGTCTATCTGAGCTCCCTAGAATACCTAATTACCACTTTGGTTAAAACCCACCAATAGCCAACACCAGAACCGCTGCACACACGGCTTTACGGCTCGATCCGGCCAAAGGTGAGAGAGCCGTGCTTCCTGTTAAGGCAAGTTACCTTGGCAACAAAGAGGCAAACATATCTAAGTTAGGGGATGGGTCGGGGGACTGCTTATTACAGAGGAAGGCAAAGGGATATTATAAGGAATGACGTGAATTGTTTCAGGTTTTGGCTAGATAGTGAGGAATTATTCCCAGTTAAAAGGTACAGCCACTATGGGTTCTCATAACAGGCCTAATAATTATGGCTTTAAGAATTTAAACTATCCAGAGAATTTTAAAGGTGGGGGGCATGTGGCCTTGATCTGAGTGCCAATACCCCCACAAGCCTCCAACTAAACAAAGACCAGCCTGACAACCCTGAGTTATTCTTTCCCAAAACAACTTACATTCATCCATCAGTCAAGCATTTGCCGGCCACCCACATCTCAAAACACCAGCGCACACTTCAGGTAGAATGAATGGAACAGGACTAATACTATGACCACTATAAGGGCTTGGCTCTAAGCCTGGGTTTAGGGGGGTTATGAAAACAATAATGAAATCAAAACGCACAAACCCCAAAAAAAAGGCAGAGCTAAACACACACACACACACATAGTGTTGTACAATCAGCACCACCTACAGGTGGACTGGGATATCAGAATAACTTGTTTTTTCCCCACGGAGGACAGTAATAAAGCATGAGGGGGAACCCTCTGAGATCTCTCACATCCTTATATTAAAGGCATAACAAATTCCTCCACTGATGTCAGCAGAATGTATATATGCAAAATTAAATGGAAAAACAGCAATCTAACAGCCTGATTCCATGGTTAAGTAGTGGAGTCACTTTATTAAAGGAGTGCAGCACCAAGCACGCAATCTGAGTCATGTGATGAACACTCAAATGCAGCATGCAGAGTTCGTACATTGTAGTAACATATTAACCCAATCGTTTGCCCAGCTCATGGGCAGGGTGGGTCCAAGCAGTTCTGACATCCAGCTTAATGTGAAAGAAGCCCTATGAGAGTGCCCGCGCATTCCCCCTATCTGCCGGTTAAACATTATAAGCCTTATCAGTCCACCATTCAGAGCCTCAACACTCCGGAACTCCCAATGCAACGATATCCGCAGACTGGACATAAGTGTAGGCAGACAGTCTCTACACAATGGACAGAACTTTGCGATAAGAGAGCTTGAGAAGTTTGGTGGGTTTTTCTTTTAGCGGAGAGCCGACTGCTCGACACTGCAGCCCTTGACTACACTGTGTTTACTCATCCCTGAGTAAGCAGACAGCTGACGGATCGCCAGAAAAGCCCCCTGGGGTGTTTTTACCCCCTCCCCAGCACACTCTCTAATTCTGTGGAGCTCACCTCCAATCAAACACCACCATCCAGCCTTTTTGGCTGCAATTCTGAGGAATTCCAATTCCTGCTTCACTTGTTCAGAATAAGAGGCACAGAGAGCACCACTGAACCCCAGGGGGGGCCGGCATGGGGGGGGGGGGGGAATGGGACATCCAAACATTGTTCAAGGACACAGGAAGCTGCTCAAGAGAGAGCTATGCTTATCAGATGTGAAGCAGTATGGGATATTGCAGCAGGGATGGCTATAACTGACCAAAAACCTAAAACAGTCCAGACTAAGTAACCACAATTTTAGGGCTGTGCAGCCCTTGAATGAGAAGGTACACAGACACACACACCGCAGACACGCGCACACTGGCCTGGGCCTGTTCAGCAGAGCTGCAGGAGAGCAGGCAAGTATTTCCAAAGAGACTGTGCCTCCAGCCTGCTGTCGAACTCCTCACTGGTGTGTCAAGTCTACACAGGACCATGTCCAAAAAGAATGGGGCAATATGGGACTCAGTGACCTCATAGCTGGGCAAACTGCACGTTGTTGAGTCACATCAAAAAGTTACCTAACCCAGTGTCTTCAACTAACAAGTCTGGCTGTAAACACAGAATTCATTTATTTTGGGTAAAGGTAATCTAAGTGACTATTGCAGCAATTACTATTCCCACGATTATAAGTATTGAGTGGAGGCAAGGACACTGGGATCAAACAGCTGAAAAAGCAGAGACTCTGATGTGTGTAAGAAGAAATCACAAAATAATATCCCGAAAAGAGCAGAATGAGAAAAGTCAGCCCTGGAAAGATTTACTCAAATTATAACCCAAGATCACAAGGATTACGGCAAATGAAAGGTATGGCAGAAAATGTCATCAAAACACTCACCGCATTGGGGGTCTGATTTGAGTGAAAATACCGAAACTTGATTTTAGACAATATTGCACTGAGTTGGACATGCCTGCTACAATACAAGCTTTCTCCCATGATTTCAGGAGTTAGTAGGACCTCTGGATAAAGATGAACCTGATGTAATTATACTGATTTACACTGACCCTTCCATGAACATGCTTGTCCAAAGCAATATGCAGGCAGGCATTTAAACCACGAAGCATACAGCTGTCAAGGAACCAACTTTGGCACAAGAGCTACTGATGATATGCTAAAGATATCCCTAAATCTCTGTTGCTTGCCTTATACCATCTCATCCTCAACACCAAGCAGGCTAACCAGTAATGGAGCAGGCCAGGCAGAATCTGAAGAAATGCTTACATCAGTACCAGGTCAGCTTCAAGGTATTCACCTGAAGATTACAACCACCTCTCAGGAACCTCCAGTCACAAGGAGAAGCTCACAAGATAGAAAAAAAAAACACTCGGGGATGGTGTAAAAGCACCTTTCATAAAAAGCTAGCCAACCAAATCAAATAAAGGAGGACAGGCAGATCAGGTGATCAGCATTGTGCCACCAATAAACTCACACATTGGCAGCTGGGATATGACATGGTAAGATAAACAATAGGATGACCATAGGGAGCGCTCAGACCTCTGGAGATCCCATCACAACTCCAATGCAAGAACGAAGTCAAGGTGCAACATGGATATGTTCAGCAACCAAGGTCCTGCGCAGTTCTCATCAAGTGGATTTACAGCCCCAGAGGAAAGGCATGTTCACTTACCCAGGCACTTGATCTCGAAACCCCGAGGCGGCTTGAGGGATCTCCGCATCCAGCCCTCTCTCAGCACCTCCAGGTGGTCTTCCTTGCCCTGGATGAGCAGCACATGCTCGTCGATCCAGCCCAGGAAGAAGGTCTCTGAAATAGCGTCCGTCACTTTCTTATTCCAGAAGTGCTGCATGTTCTCCGCTTTGAAGTCCGCGAAAATCTCGTAGCCCGTGTGGTGGTGCTGCAACTGTTCGGTGACGGTGGGGGAGCCCTCATCGTCGCCTACCCGACACAGCACTATGGCCAGGGAGTGGGGGGCAATCTGCAGAAACTCATCCATCTCTTAGTGCATCACTCGCCGCGTCCGCCGCTACCCGTCTCACATTCCCGGCTCGATCGCATGGTCCCGACGGCCCGGGGGGCAATTAAAACCGACAGTGATCATTTGGTGTCCGTCCACCGGATCCTATCTGCATAATAAATCAGATGCGTAACCGAATTAGAAAGAAATAAACTGAAGCAAGCTCAGTCTATAGCTGACACGGAGACATGTCTTCAGACGCGGGTGAACGCAAAGGCATAATCCAGCAAAGCCGGGCAGAGACAGCTGTCCAGAAATCACTGGGGCTTGCGGGCGACCGCTGCTCCGCACCTACCCGTCAGGACTCTGTGGTTCTGATCTACTTCACGGTGTCGTCTGCAGTCGCTGGAAGCTCCTCCGGTGAAGTGTATCGATTTGCATTGAGATGAGTCCTGGTTTGGCTCCGTCGGTCTGCAATGACTTCATCGATCCGTTCTCAAGCCGAGGCTGAGCATACCTCTTTCCCGAAACGGAGGTGTCCCTCACGAATGCGGCTCTCACAGCCGCCGATTTAGGTGCCGAGCGGGGTCGGCGGTCACCGCAGGTAGCAGCCCGAGTCTGAGGTGAGACTGCCGGCGAGAGAGACGCGCTGCGTGCTTCCCAGCCGCCGTGTTACGCGAAGGAGACGCGGAGCCGCCAGATGTTTCTCACGACTCCACCTACAGGAGGAGGCCGCCGGAAAACATGGCGAGCGCGAGCCGCCTGGATCCCGGCAGGTGAGCCGGCGCGGGGACTCGCGAGGAGCCGCGAGTTGTTACGGACGTCGGGCGGAGCGCGTTTCCCACACCCCCGGACCTGGCTTAAAGGAGGGGGAGTACATGTCAGCCACTAAAACGTCTGCGGTTTCTGTCATTTCTAACAAAATAAACATTTACTTAAGAGGATTAAATACTAAAAACAGACCCTTTCACGTCAATGTCTTCGGTTATATCAGTATTATTGCTGTATAATTTCATAGTTATTTCTCCTGTGTCAAATTAAAACGTTGACAGACATTGCCCGAGTAAATTATTCAGAACTAAACCTGCTGCGACCGACCCACCGGCCGCGGTTTCCATAAACGTGCGGTCCGTCGTCGCAGTAGATAAACAGTAAGGATCTCAGTAAAACCATTCATTATACACATTTACTGAGGGAATTGTCGGCTCTCACTTTATACCTGAACCGCTTTCGAGGAAAAAGTTTGTAGTGAAGTGAGGGGGAAAGTACACGGGGAAACGGAGCGTTTGGGGGCACTGGAACCAGCCCAAAAACACCAACCGACTTCAGACATGCTGGGACCCGGACCCGCAAAAAAAGATCCAAACCGGACCGACTCTCCGCGAGGAACTATTTACTAGGCCAGATGCGCGCAAGAGCGCCACCACCCGTTGGAAGCCCGGCACCCGAGTTTTCACCAATAAGAGAAATTGATTGTTCGGCAAATAAAAATCATACAACTTTTAACTGTGTTTCTCCTTCATTCACACTTACAAATAGATAGGGGCACATGGTGCGGTTACTTATAGCTGTACCAACGGCTGTGAGGTTCAGCCGTGCTGTGCAATGACGCACACAAAAATGTACAGAAAAGAAGTAAAGCATTTATGGCTTCTTGGAAACCGACTGGACCACCCGCTCATGGCAACAATGCAGCTAGCAGTTATTTGCGGATACTGGGGCAGTTCGTTACTGGTTTTTGCTATTGTAGGCTCATTTCATACAGCACTGTGGCATCTATTTCACCGGAGGCAGGCATACAGGTGGCAGACCTGAGGGCTTAATTCAGTCAAACTGCACTGAGACTGTACCTTACAACCAAGGGTGTAACTATGGGATGAACATTGGGGGGGGAAGGTTAAGTTCTCCACCCATCCAGGGGCAAGCATTGGTTTTAATTCTTGGGGGGGTTACAACCCCCCATCCCCTTCATATTTTATGCGCATTTTTGTAAAGAAATATGCATTTAATCTGTAAAACGGCAATGTATGGTTTGTGGCACACATTATGACAAGCTGGTCTTTGATAAATTTGTATATAATTTTTTTCAGTAGGCAAAAGGAATAATGACTTGCCTTGAAAGTCTGAACTTTGACCTTTGGAGGTAGAGCATTCAGAGGTGAAGTGCTGGCCAGTGACCTTCTCCAGCCCACGACCCCCACTGGAATTTTAACATAGACCTTACAAGACTGTTAGATAACATTTACGCCCCCGACCTGTTTCCATATACTACACTCCCTAGCAGCGTACATAAAAGTGCGTGTGCCTGTTTGTTTTGCTACTGCTTTCTTGTTTTCATCACTGGGTGTGAGGTCCTCCTCTTTTTGATCAGTGCCAGGCCACGCCAGTTAAGGCATCTGGAAAAGTAACAAAGGCCTTTTGTTGTCATTTTCAGTGGGATATCAGTGCTACCCTTGGGACCGCTTGACTGCATGAATCACCATCAAAAATCTACCAGAATCTTCACCATCAAATTCCAGAGTCCAAGCCACTGTGATCTGCTTGCGTAACGGATATACTTGTGTCTCTGAAAAACGAGGAGAGTCGCACCCATTTGGCTGGTATGAAACTATTCTGCGAAGAGCTGGGTGTGATTTACTCTCCTGGGGTGTCTAAACCCCCCCCCCCCAGCTTGGATGTTTCACGAATTCTCACTGGCTCTCTGCCTTGTTTTTAATGAATGATACAAAAGTACGGAACTTTCTGTGTCCATCAGCGACATTTCTGTGGTACCAGAATAAAGATAAAAAAAATTAATGTCTGGAGGGGGGGCAAATGCTGCAGAAACACAACTGCATGTTTAAAGAAGCCATCAGCCTGCAGGGCGGCGCACTCTGCACCGGCCAAGTGACCCCAAATCTCCTGCCGGAATGAGAGACTGCAGCCAAGTGTAAGACATTGTAGTAGAAAATGGGAGAGGTGATGGAATGCGGCTCGGATTATTCGGTGGGACACCTTCTGCTCTGCTGCCCTGCCCCTGCTGGCTGTCGTCCCAGACTCCCAGCATTCCTGCGGGGTTGAGATTAGTGTGTCACCCAGAAAGTGCCGGCCTCTCAGGCAACCTCAACTACCTCGAGGTTACAGCCCAGCGGCAAGGGGAGGAGCCAGTGATGTTGACAGACACATGTGCATACACAAGCTTCCAGGGACAGAGAAAGTTCTTGGGGTTAAAGGTGAGCCTGTTGCATGCTGACAGGTTTGCTCATTGGGCCTGCCGGATAGGCGCCCCAGAGTCACTGTGTCCCCCATCATGGCCGGCACCAACCTAACCCTACCCCCCATGTCATTAGTGATGAAAATGATGCCACTGTCAAGCACCTCTGCTGATCTGTGACTGTGACCTTTGAACCTGCCATTGCGTGGAATAAAGGATTCAGATACAGGACAGATGCCTTTCAAAGGAGACCCCAGACATCAAAGGTGATACTCTAAGACCCTCGGGCGACATGAGAGCAGAATAACACAGAAACACGTATTTTGTCAGTGTCATCATGGGATAAGGGGTCAGTCAGAAAGGTCACACAGAAAGTGAACAAAAAGCAGCACCATCATTCATGTTACATATTTTACGTTGCTGCTAGATTATGTACAGATAGTCTGTCCATGTATGTAATGTGCATGTGTGGTCTGAATACAGCCCCCGTGTTTGCATTTGTGTACTTAATCTGCGTTTTACACCTGTAGTTGTGTACATGTAGCCCCCCCCCCCCCCCCCCCCCATGTGTCTTATGTTGCACCGTGGTCTGGGGTGAACAATGTCTGGCACGACAATAAACTTGACTTGACTTGGTGCTACTGGGCTGATTTTGTTTATTGTTGGTATTATAATTTTGTTGGTAGGGTAGAAGTGTTTTTCCACTTAACAGAATTATCCATAAAATGAGTTAAGGCTGGTAGCCTTTCTGATTGGTTGATGAATCTGCATGGCATTTAACACAGCTTTTGGCTCACAATTACATCCTGCTCAACTTGGTCCCCATGCAAATTAACGCAAAGGGCGCTAAACTCTTTAATTTGCCACAATGTGGTGGTTACGCTCCAGGCAGTCCAGAAAACAGGTGAGTTAATATTTAAAATGCGTGGCTGTAGCCAAATTCCCGACACCTTGTAGCCCTGGTCTATATTTGAGTGTGAGTTTTCACTTATTTATTTATTTATTCATCCCAGACAGCTCCCTCTGCTGGCCATTTGCAGTCATACATAGATGAGAAGTTCTGACTGAAGAATTTATTGACTGTTTGCAGTGGGTTAGGAGATGATGAGCAACAGGACCTTCAGGAGAAAGGCCCATCCAGAGTATGTAATGGTGAGTTCCAGAATGTTCTAAATGCCACACCAGGGTCGATAGATATGACTAAGTCCTGCAAGCGTGACTCTCGCATAGCCACGTGTTATGAGCCAGGCATGCATCTCCATGAGTGCTGCTCAGCAATCCTGACCCTGTCCATACATGGATAAATGTGTTTGTGGCAAAAGGTTCTGATTATGGAAAAAAAAATATTAAAGGTAAGTTTTTAAATAAGTTTTTACCAGGTCTGTGGTAAAAAAAATAACATTTTGTTAATAATGTCCGTAAGAATTGCTCCGGCGATGTTGTAAATTCAGGAACTCGGTGTCATTCGGCACCGAATTTCTCCTCGAAGATGCTCAGCTTTTATGGCTCTCCAGTACGAAGGGATTGGCCTGATCTGGATGAGTCAACAGACACTGAGACTGGACAGACTGAACCATCACTATGACAGACAACCAAAACCAGGCTCTGGTGAGACGTAAGACAGGAAAAATGGAACAGACCAGAACTAAGACACAAAAGCTAGTCTCCAGTCCATAGGAATAATATTGATTGTCAGCATCATTCCAGCGGCTGTTCTGGACCCGTGACATTTAGTCATGTGACTTGCTGTCATCTCGGCCTGTCTCGACCACTCCAGTCTCCAGCTTCGGGATCTCTGTCCAACAGCTGTCTGAGTCTTCTGATACACATTTGCTGGGGGAGAAAGCACACAGGGACCACCATCATATGGAGAATGCATCAGACGTGTCACAGGTTTCCATGGATATCATACATCACTGCATGTTTTAAATTCATCATGCAGGTTCATTTAGAAAAAGCATAATCTGACCTCAATAAAGTCTGCTTATGGAAACACGACGGGCGACTTTCTGAACCGCACCACATGATGGGTTTGACTTGGCTGATGAGCTCTGGAAGCTCACTGTCTTTGGTTTCGGGAAGCAGCAGACTCAGGAAGGCCACCGAGACGGTGACGCTGCCCATCAGGATGTATGGGGCGACCTTGTTGTAATCTCCTAAGGACCGAAAGCAGAACAATCCTTGACTGAATCTGCACAGCATCACTGGTGGATTTGGTTAATTAGCTTCTGGGAGGAGAACGTTCATAATGAACATATTGAAACAATATAAAAAGTTTCAAAATAAACCACAAAACACTGTATAACAACAGCTTACGGGGGATAATCCATTTTAGGACTCAAGAAAGTTCAAACTACCATTATAAATGAGGCTACAATATGGCTGCTGTAAGCTCTTGTCAGGGTGGAAACGAGTTGGGATTGAACCAATCGAAAATAAAAAGACGGCAAGAGACGTACCGATGTAGGCGACGTAAGGGGACAGGATACTGGCAGTGTGTCCGGCGGTGGAGATGAAGCCAACGCCTGTGTTCCGCAGTACAGTGGGGAACATCTCCGTGGAGTAGACGTAGATGAAGCAGTAGGCTGCAGTGATGCCCCCCTTACCCACCATGACCAGAACCAGCACCACTGCGTCCAGCTCTGAACACAACAGTCCACCGGTTACTGGTCGAAACGTAACAACAACACAAACGTACTAGATGGTGCTCTGAGTTCAGTGATCACCGTGTAAATGCGGTCACCAGGACAAACAGCCTGTACTACTTCAGGCTGCAGATTTAAGAGATTCAAAACACAAGGTTCTGAACCGGTACCATCAGGGACGAATTTGATGATGAGAAGCGTCACCCCCGACAACAGGAAGAGGAAGATGAGGGTGAAGCGGCGGGCGGTGTATCTCATGAAGAACCACGTGGCCACGTAGGCCACGATCTCTGACACGGCGGAGATGAAGCAGTTCAGGTAGGGGTCCCCACCCATGTTGGGGGTGTTCAGGGAAAGGCCGTAGTAGGTCATGGACGTGACAATCCTGTGTGTTAGGAGACACAGGAGAGGGAGTCACCTCCAGCAGTGTCAGGGTCAGCTCCTGTTGCCTCAGTCTTTTGTGTCGCTTCCCCACTTGGCCAGCAGGCGTCACTAGCCATCCTGTCCCTCCTGTTACCCTTTCTATTCCCCTGCTCCCTATCGGCAGCTATTTTAGTTTCTGAGATTCTTAAACTAATTAATAATTTAATAATTAGTTTCACCTGTTGCCTGTTTTCTTACATTAGTCCTTGTGTGTTCTCCCTGATTGGTTATTTGTTTCACGGTTCACTCCTGCTGTGTCGTTATCCGGTTTAGTTTCAGTATTTAAATCCCTGCCTCTGTTCAGTTCCCTAGTGGTTCATTGTTTGATGTTTCCTACCTGCCCCATTTGTAGTTAGTCTTTGGTTTTCCCCTTTTACTTTTGACCCCTCGTGTTTGGTTTTTGTTTTATAAGTGTGTCTAGTATTTCTTCCGTTTGTTAATAAATCCCCGTTTGTCCTCTGAGCTGTCAGTGGGTTGTCCACTTTCTGATCCCCACCTGCATGATGCCAGGCCCCCGTGCCAAACCCGCCGGATCCGTGATAAGCAGAAGTGGATAGTTCAGATCCAGAAAGTAAATATCCAGACCAAGATTTTGCTTCAACCAATCAGTTAACTACTCTGTGACTGTGACTCTTTTTTCCCGACTGGCTGGTTAAAGCAAAATCTTGGTCTGGCCTTTTACTTTCTGGATTTGAACTATCAACCTCTGACCTCCAGGGGCCAGATGAAGGACAGCAGCTCAGAACGGATAGCCCAGCATGTAGAATTTCTCATTTTAGAAACTTGATCTAATTGTGAGAATATTTATATACAGGTCATTTCATTATAAGCTTTTTTTTTTAGATATTTATACATATATAAAAACAGTATTTACCAAACAATGGTGTTCAGGATAGTGATGTTCCTGATATTAGCTGTCCTGATGAGGTCGATAATGGTGTACACCCTCTGAGGCTCTGTTTTTCTCAGCTGCAAAAAAGCCCAGCTGATGAGAGTCCTGCAGCACATCAGAATTACATCCAGAAAAGAAACATCAAGCAGTTAAATAATAGCAGTTACCACAAAGTAGGATTTCTTGCTTAGCCGGATAGCTTGCTGGATTTAAGGTAGTCTGGGCTAGACAGACTTCTTTATTCACTTACCTTTAGCCCAGACCACTTTAAATCTGACTAAGCAAGAACTCCTGCTTTGTGGAACACCCCCTGATGTTTTAAGACATCAAAATATTTAAATTATATACACACGTGGACAAAATTGTTGGTACCCTTCAGTCAATGAAAGAAAAACTCACAATGGTCACAGAAATAACTTTAATCTGACAAAAGTAATAATAAATAAAAATTCTATGAAATTTAACTAATAAAAGTCAGACATTGATTTTCAACCATGCTTCAACAAAATTAATAAAAAAAAAAAACTCATGAAACAGGCCTGGACAAAAATGATGGTACCCTTAGAAAAGACTGAAAATAATGTGACCAAAGGGACATGTTAATCCAAGGTGTGTCCACTAATTAGCATCACAGGTGTCTACAATCTTGTAATCAGTCAGTGGACCTATATATAGGGCTCCAGTTAGTCACTGTGTTGTTTGGTGACATGGTGTGTACCACACTCAACATGGACCAGAGGAAGCGAAGGAAAGAGTTGTCTCAGGAGATTAGAAAGAAAATTATAGACAAGCATGTCAAAGGTAAAGGCTATAAGACCATCTCGAAGCAGCTTGATGTTCCTGTGACTACAGTTGCACATATTATTCAGAAATTTAAGATCCATGGGACTGTAGCCAACCTCCCTGGACGTGGCCGCAGGAGGAAAATTGATGACAAATCAAAGAGACGGATAATACGAATGGTAACAAAAGAGCCCAGAAAAACTTCTAAAGAGATCCAAGGTGAACTTCAAGCTCAAGGAACATCAGTGTCAGATCGCACCATCCGTCGTTGTTTGAGCCAAAGTGGACTTCATGGGAGACGACCAAGGAGGACACCATTGTTGAAAACAAGTCATAAAAACTTGCCAAACTACATGTGGACAAGCCACAAAGATTCTGGGAGAATGTCCTATGGACAGATGAGACAAAAATTGAACTTTTTGCCAAGGCACATCAGCTCTATGTTCACAGACGGAAAAATGAAGCATATCAAGAAAAGAACACTGTCCCTTCTGTAAAACATGGAGGAGGTTCTGTTATGTTCTGGGGCTGCTTTGCTGCATCTGGCACAGGGTGTCTTGAATCTGTGCAGGGTACAATGAAATCTCAAGACTATCAAGGGATTCTAGAGAGAAATGTGCTGGCCAGTGTCAGAAAGCTTGGTCTCAGTCGCAGGTCATGGGTCTTGCAACAGGACAATGACCCAAACACACAGCTAAAAACACCCAAGAATGGCTACGAGGAAAACATTGGACTATTCTAAAGTGGCCTTCTATGAGCCCTGACCTCAATCCTATTGAGCATCTTTGGAAAGAGCTGAAACATGCCGTCTGGAAAAGGCACCCTTCAAACCTGAGACAACTGGAGCAGTTTGCTCATGCGGAGTGGGCCAAAATACCTGCTGAGAAGTGCAAAAGTCTCATTGACAGTTACAGGAATCATTTGATTGCAGTGATTGCCTCAAAAGGTTGTGCAACAAAATATTAAGTTAGGGGTACCATCATTTTTGTCCAGGCCTGTTTCATGAGTTTTTTTTTTATTAATTCTGTTGAAGCATGGTTAAAAATCAATGTCTGACTTTTATTAGTTAAATTTCATAGAATTTTTATTTATTATTACTTTTGTCAGATTAAAGTTATTTCTGTGACCATTGTGAGTTTTTCTTTCATTGACTGAAGGGTACCAACAATTTTGTCCACGTGTGTATAATGCCATGCGGTGATGTGATGGTTTTTTATGTTATTGGATATATGTGGCTGCTTAACAGACACATAATTAGCTTAAGGCACAGCAGCTAGACCAGGGCTGCCCAATCCTGCTGCTGCAGAGCTACCACCCTGCAGAGCTTAGGTACAGCCCTGATGCAGATAATCAGGCACTTCAGTATCAACTCAGTATTGGAGTCAGCTAAGTTGAAGTGAAGCTGGTTCTCATACTGAGGACCTGACTATCTGTATCAGGTGTGTTAAGGTGATTTGCATGGGATTACCCTGTCACCCCGCCTTCAAGACTCCGCCCAGTTTAAGGTGATTTGCTTGGGATCGCCCTATCACCCTGCTTTCAAGACTCCGCCCAGTTTAAGATGATTTGCTTGGGATCGCCCTATCACCCTGCTTTCAAGACTCCGCCCAGTTTAAGGTAATTTTCTCAGGATTACCATGTTGCCCTGCCTTTGAGACTCCGCCTAGTTTAAGGTGATTTGCTTGGGATTACCCTATCACCCCACCTTCAAGACTCCGCCCAGTTTAAGGTGATTATTTTGGGATCACCCTGTCACCCTGCTTTCAAGACTCCACCCAGTTTAAGGTGATTTGCTTGGGATCATCCTGTCACCCCCGGCTTTGAGACTCTGCCCAGTGTAAGGTAATTTGCTTGGGATCACCCTGTCACCCCCGGCTTTGAGACTCCGCCCAGTGTAAGTTAATTTGCTTGGGATCACCCTGTCACCCCCGGCTTTGAGACTCCGCCCAGTGTAAGGTAATTTGCTTGGGATCACCCTGTCACCCCCGGCTTTGAGACTCCGCCCAGTGTAAGGTAATTTGCTTGGGATCACCCTGTCACCCCCGGCTTTGAGACTCCGCCCAGTGTAAGTTAATTTGCTTGGGATCACCCTGTCACCCCGCTTCCGACACTCCAGTTTAATATGATTTGCGGCAGTGCCCGCTCCTGCAGGGTCGGTTTCTGCTCACCGGCTGAGAGCAATCTTCCGTCTTGAAGATAACCTCTGGAGCGCTGACACCATTTTTCTTGCCGATGGCTTGGATGATGGCTACAGCCTCCTCCACGTGACCACGAGAGAGCAGCCAGCGAGGGGACTCCGGGATGAGCCTGAAGGAAGCAGCGTTGAGGGGAAAGGACCCCACCTTCTTCCCGGAAAGGAACTTCAGTCTACTAGTTATTCTAGAACATTCTGAGACCAACTTAGTCCTGATCTAAGAATCCTGCTGAAAAACACAGCATAGACCAGTGTGATTTCCATGCTGGTCTAAGGTGGCTATAGTGCTGGTTTGGTGCTGGTGTAGGTGGAAGACCAGCATAGGTGCACATGAAGCTAATCCACCAGCAATATTTCATTAATGTTGCTGGTCCACCAGCACCAAAACACAACCTATGCTGGTATAACCAGCATGAATTATAATAACTAGCTACACGATCCTTACTGTTTTTTTCAGCAAGGAAGAATAAATCTAGGAACCATGGAGCATCAGGGCTGCAACAGTCAGTGTCCAAAACAGAACCTTAATACTGAGTAGGATGAAACCACTCTGAACTCACCACCACAGTGGAATGCAGAAGAACCCAGGAACCGACAGGGCCATCTGCAGCATCCGCCAGTCCCGAATCAAGTAGGCAAAGATGGGGAGACAGGTGTAGCCGAGAGCGTAGCAGATGCAGACCCCCAGGGAAGAGAACAAAACTCGGGTGGACTTACCGAGCAGCTCGGAACCTGTTGGAACATGAGAAGGAAAGTGTGTCTGTGTGTGTTTACTCAAGGCACAAGATAGGCATGTGCTCTGGAATTTCTCTGGCCCTGCCGCCGTTTCTCTGCTCCCTTCTTTGGGTGCTCGTCACTCCGCATCTCCATTGTTGGTTTCTCAGTGTATTTCGGTAGATCTCAAATTCAAGTTTGACTGTATGATGTTTCTAGCACATCACCCGTCTCCATCCTACACTCCTTGCGCTGACCTGAGAGGTTCTAACAAGCCAGCACTCGCAAGTCAGAAGCCTGAATTTCTTTTAGTACTGTTACTAAAGCTGCTTGCTTGACTTTTTTCCCATGTCGTAGTAACCTGGTCTTTCACGCTGAAACAGTTTAGGTTATAAGCCCCAAGGGCAGATTCATAAAGATGTCAACTGTATCTAGGAAATCGGTGCCCTGAACTCCCTCGATCTGATCTAGATTATTCACAAATATTTGTTTGGTGTATCATAGATTCCAGGGAAGTACATGAAAACAATGTGATGAAAGGGTTTCATAGTCTGACGAGCTGTCCTGGAAAAGTAAAACACATGGAACAGGTTGTGCTCTCTGATCAAGTTTACCACTTGACAACCAACTAATTAACCAACAGGAAACATTTTAGGCTGGTGGACAATTGGATATGGTTGTGGCGAGAGCTAAGTAACCTCTTCCTCTCAGTCGTATGATGTGGAGATTATTTAATGCTTAACTTGACTTAGGCTGCATGATTTTACATCACAATTATGTGGCACATGCACAATAATCACTAGGGCTTTAGGTGATGGGCGCAAACATTTGTCCAGAAAGAACTATATGTTCTGTACTACACACTCATTTACTTATGCTCATAGTTTGGTAAGCAGATTAGTTTAGCGGGCCTAAAATATTGATGAGATGTATATTGTGAAACCTGTGTAATCTGTATAAATGCAGTGTTTCCTTATGTTTAATAAATTCAGTTAGCAGAGCAGGCCACATAATATTGGTTTGGTAAGTCATGGAAGCAACAAGCACTGAAGTGGCGTTGAGGAGAGGGACAGCTTTGCAACCACTGCATATTTTGGAAGAGAAGATATTGTGGATAAACAAGGTAAAAAAAAAAAAGATGTTGGTGGTGTGGTGGTACTTTCTTACAGTTTAAAGTCCAACACGTTTATTAAGCCACTGTTGTTATATCAAACACTGGACAGAAAGGAGTTTACCAAGAATGAAGGCAGACATGTAGCTGGAGGTGCATGCCATTCCAACAAAGAAGTAGAAGGTGCAGTACCACTCCCAGCTGCTAGAGAGCGCCTGAAGCACTGCAAATGTGTTCTGCAGCACCAGACTGACAAAAAAAACCAGCTTCCGGCCAAACCTGAGGAAGAGAGGAGTGTGTGCAGCAGAGGTGACTGGGAGAATCACGCATGACAGCAGGTGATCTGGTGGCTTGGACTTGAACAGAACCATGTAGCGCAGGAGTCACCAACATGGCACCAGGATGCCCCCAAGGATCAAATGAGTCGCCCCCCCAACCCAGACCTGTTCTAAAAATAGCACAACTCACCAGTGAGCAGCATCTAAAATTAAATTTTATCCTGCTGCTATTCTTCTTTAATCACATTTGCATTTATATAGATTTGAAAATGACAATATCTAAAAAAAGCATTTAAAACAGGTTTATTATACATGAAATTTGTAAGCAAATTTGTTATCAAAACTGGTAGCCCTTCGTATGGCTCAGTACCACTGAAGTAGCTCTCAGTTTCAAAAAGGCTGGTGACCCCTGATGTAGAGCAATTTTAGTAGGAAGAAACAATATTTCAGTGACAGTAAATTCGAAGTAACATATAGCTGACTTTGGGTTTGGTTTTAATTCAATCATCGTCCATAATTGCTGATGCAGTCCAGGGTGATGGGGAGCACACACTGACTGTCACGCACAGGGAGCACACACTGACTGTCACGCACAGGGAGCACACACTGACTGTCACGCACAGGGAGCACACACTGACTGTCACGCACAGGGAGCACACACTCACTGTCACGCACAGGGAGCACACACTCACTGTCACGCACAGGGAGCACACACTGACTGTCACGCACAGGGAGCACACACTGACTGTCACGCACAGGGAGCACACACTCACTGTCACGCACAGGGAGCACACACTGACTGTCACGCACAGGGAGCACACACTCGCTGTCACGCACAGGGAGCACACACTCCCTGTCACGCACAGGGAGCACACACTCCCTGTCACGCACAGGGAGCACACACTCACTGTCACGCACAGGGAGCACACACTCACTGTCAGACACAGGGACCACGCACTCACTGTGAGTACAATATAAGGAGACCAGCCACAGGCCCAAGCTGTTACATAGTTCAACTAAGGGCAACCTTTGGACTGTGGGAGGGAACCAACTGAAGTATGGGAAAAGCATACACACACACACACACACATGTTTGTAATTACATCTTTGTGGGGACTCTGTTTCCTTTCTATGGGAAAACTCTAATCCCAACATGACAACCTTAACCCCTACCCAGCCATAACCTGAACCATAAGTAACCAAGCAAAGTAAGAGGCATTTTTAGTTTTTTGACTGCATTCAGACCTGAAAATTGGTCCCCACAATGTAATATAAACATAATCCACACACACACACACACACACACATACACATACATACCCCTCTAAATACACCACAATAATTAATTCTCTTCTAAATGATTTGATTACTTTATGCTGTAAAAGGGATTAAAGTTCTTGTAGAATGGCTCAGGTGTCTGGAATGCATATATTTCACACCACTCCCAAGTCCGAGGTTGTAACTCTCGCTCACCACCATGTACTGAACAGGAGAAATGGTGATTTGCCAACATGAAGTGTCTATCATACTGTATGACGTGACGCCACTGTTCCTTACCTGTCAGAGATCGGCCCAGATATCAGCAACCCTGCCACTACCCCAAAAAATGATAGAGAGGTGGCGAAAGGCACTTTCCACGAATCTTCGCACACCAAGCTCCACTGCAGGTTTGCATCAGAGACATAAGAGAGACATGAAGAGCGGTCCCACTAAGACAGCACTGCCCCCCAAAACCCCTGTACCTCCGTCACGATGGTGGACTTGTACGTGTCGGCGCTGAACCTCCATCCGTCCAGGCATCCCTCCGTTTCGTTTGCCCAGCCGGCCGCGGTCCGATTGAGGTGCTTGTATCGCCTGCACCTGCTGAGTACCCGGTCCCTGCTCGTCCCTTCGTGCGGGATGTAGTCGCTGATGTTCTCGCCGTATGTGGAGGACACCTCGCAGTGGTGTTGCGGCGTGGCAGCCAGAAATACCACCGACAAGCTCAAGTAACCCTGAGGGATGAAGGTTAGACTCAGCAGAAAGAAGACGCACATCTGGAAGCGCCCCCACTCCCCTAAAAACGACGTGATTTCTTCGTAATTTTCCATTTCAGTGTTGGAAAAGTGTGCAAACAGGCTGAGACTCTCTCTGTCAGATGAGGTGTAAATAACAGTGTGCAGGCATTTCACATTGTACTCTGCACTTATCTCACTTTATTGCATAACCATATAGATGCCTATGCACCCAGCAACATGCCACCTGAAATGGCTGGGTTTTTTTAAGTCATTAAGAGGTCATCGTTTCCTTTGAAGGCTTCTCAGACTCATTATCTGCACACCTCACTCTGTTTAGTTAGCGTGTCAAAATAAACAACACCAATGCCTTTTCTTTGAAATGGCGTTTTATCTGACCGACATGCCCTGTGTTAAACAAACACCAGGCTTTCAGTGTAAGTAGCTATGTAGCTAAGTGTGGGTAGCTGGGCTCGGCCCAGCAAAACGTTCTGTGGTAGAAAAATTATAAATCAACCTCTCTGATAACACAAAGAATCACTTACAATAAAAGTCTGGACGTCTCAGTTTGGTGAGTAAAGGACATTCCAGCCATCCAGCAAAGCGCTCCCGTCACACTCTCGCAATTTGTACCACGTCACATAGAGCACACAGAGCAACCAGTTGATAAACCATAACTCCCAATTCCCAATAAGGACTTCTAAGTCCTGATTGGTTTGTGACCAATCTCTACTTGCCTAAGGCCTAAGACATAACAGACCCAATATGCCTCCCTCCCGGTCCTACCAATGTCCAATTTTACTTCCACACTCCCCCCTTTTGAACACGCCAGATCCGGGCTGTTCACAAACAAGTGAAGTGCGCAGTGGGTCGAAGCGGGCTGGTGGCGGCTGGATGGAACAGGAGTCACCAGCGGTGTTGGCGTCGCTGGTCACATTGATGACAACCTGGGGCTGAGGGTCGTAGAGCCAGGCGGGAAGAAGAGGATCATCCGCGTAGGGAAGAGGGGGAGCCCGTAGGAACATAACAGAATTTGCCTGGGAAGACAGAATACTAGAACAACACCTAAACAGCAACAAGATTAGTAGTGTTGGAGTATGCCGGAGGTGTGGATGAGTTGTCAAATAACCTGCAGATCGATCTGGGAACTCTGCGACGCGGTGTACCCCCCACAGAGTTCGACTTCCTTGTTGTTCATCGTTTGTCTTATACTCCTTCTACAAGCAGCCCCCGCCCCTCTTCATACTTTTCCACTTTCTGGCAATTTCGGCCTATCTGGTGCACCATGTAATTCTGTACGTTCCTAGTTATTGCGTCAACCCTATATCATTTGCCTAGCGACTGTCACGGCAGCCTCTGTCAATAGATTAACTTTGGTGCGCACAGAGCCTCCCTATATGTCCTTGTTCCCCTGCAGATATCGCTCTCCACATAGCAACACTCAAAGTAAGATCACTACACTAAAAACTAAGGGTCTGAACACCCCAGATAAACCCCGAATCATTGAGGAGAACCAATAGTCCCAGCTGTACTCAAACAGGCCATGTTATTTATGTATTGCAGACATCTGCTTGTGCACCACATCCACTAGATCCTGCACAGCCTGAGATGAATCAGGGATGTACTTGCAACATTCTCTCCCCACAATAGCACAAACTCCACCTTTCTCAGCCAACAGGAGATCCAATGCCATATGGTTTTGCAGAGCTACCTGCTTAACCACAGATAATTCACCCGAGACGACCATCAAGGTGTCAAGCGTTTGATTGGCCACCTTTTCAACTGCAGTCTGCAGGGCAGCTACCTCCGTCTGAATGTGTAACCCTTGAAGGTGTAACAGTGTAACCCTTAAGAGAGTCTTTGTGACCACAGATAAACGCAGAACATGGTGGTGAAACTAGCAGGACATCACCAAGGACAGAGAAGTTATTAATACAGTGTACAGGTGGATGTACAGGCCTTACAGTGTACAGGTGGGGAGGAAAGGGTTCTAGACTGGGCTGAATTAATCAGACAGAAACACACAGTCCCATTTACCCGGATGACAGCTAAGCCATCCTCAGGCGGGGTCACTCCCTTTACCACCATTAGATGGACAGGACACAGCAGAATAAGTACAGTCATCAGGGCTTTGTCGGCATTGCAGTGCAGTTACAGTCACTTCTCGCATCCACGCCCCGCAGCGTGGATCCTCACTTGACAACCAACTCCTCAGCCTCCTCAGGTCCTCAGCCTCCCGTGCCTTACCAACAGCCCGTGTGATAATTACCTGGGCTGAGCAAACCCAGCCCTCTCCTGTTTTATTCATGCCTACTAGCAAATGGACTGTAGCGAATCCCCAGTGATTAGATTGGATAGAGGATTGGACTGTTTTCAGCATACTCGTGTTGTAATCGGTCGTGCGTGGCCACAAGGGCCTCCTCCACTGCCCGCGACTTAACAGCAACACCAGAAACGTGACATATAGATGGTGGTGGAGTCGAGGACAATGACCTCAGTCCAGCCATAACAGACAAAGGGCCGGAGCAGGTGTGATTTAGGACCGCCATGTCATGAGATGTGTACGGAATCCATGCTGCAGAAGTGTGGGGTATATAATGACGAACCCAGCAGTCTGAAACATTTAGCTCAGCAGTCACTGCTCGGGCTAAAAGCTCCACAGCACTGGCATCCATCACTTCCCTTTTCCCTTTCGTTTGGCACTGTTGGAGTACAGTGGGTGACACAGCTGGAAAAAGCAGTTCTCCATCACAATATAGCATCGATCCCACATACAACTGTCACAACAAAAATGGCTATCATGGAAAGAAAACACAGTTTTGACCCTTTCAGGGGCCAATCTCGAAAGAACCACAAGGGTTGGACACGCGTCTGCAGTGGACTTGATGGACCCAGGCGTCGATTCCCTCCACTTTCACTGCGTGAGGGGTCACCATCAAGACCTGGTGTGGTCCCCTCTATTTCGGCGTGTTCCATCTATTCATCCTCAGATCACGAACCAACAACCAGCTCCCTTGTTTAAGCGATGTCACAACTCCTAATGGCTTACCCTCTGGATTCCTCCAATCAGCACAATCCGGGTCCCAGGCTGCACCTATCACTTGCCGCAAATCTGTAAGATAAGTCAGTAAATCCCCATCCACGGTCTCCAGTGGTACATATCGTGAGGGAGACAAAACACGCATCGGCTTTCCTGTCAACACATAAGGAGCTAACCCTGTTTGGTGATGTGTTCTGGCATGCATGAACAATAAAGCCAGGGGCAGGGCATCCAAATTTTTACCAATTTCAGATTAAATGTCTGATTTGCCCTCTCAACTATCCCTCTACTCGAGGGGTGATAAGCACAATAATGCTTCAAATGAATTTGCATCCAATGGCACAATTTAGCCTGTGTCTCTGCAACAAATGCAGGACCATTGTCTGTGGTGATTTTAGATGGAATGCTCCATCGAGGAATCACCTCCTTTAGCAGACATTTTGCCATGCTTAGAGCATCAGGGCGACGACAAGGAAATGCCTCCACCCATCTGGAAAACAGATCTACAATCACTAAGCAATACTTGTATCCCCTGCACAGCGTTAGCTTAATGAAATCCATCTGCAGGTGATTGAATGGGCTTTGGGGACTCGGGGTCACTGCAGGGTCGGTTGGAATGCCCTTTCCCACATTAAATTTCATGCACACCATACACTTCCCGCAGAATTGGGCAGCAGCTGCGGCAAACCCAGGGGCATGCCACACCCGAGTCACAGCTGCCACCAACCCGTCACGAGACACATGATCCAGGCCATGAACGGCTTTGGCCATCCCTGGATACACAGATCTAGGGAGATAAGGTCGGTTAGTCCCAGAATGTCACCACCCAGTGGAGTCCTTAGCTAAACTTTTAGCCCACTGGTCTGCGAGGTCATTCCCCTGACTGATTTCATCAGTCTGCTTTATGTAGGCCTGGCACTTCACTATTGCCACCTGTTCGGGTAGCATGAGAGCGTCCAGCAAATGTTCCACTAACTGATGATGCTGAATGGGTTTTCCAGTGCTGGTGCGAAAACCTCTCTGCTTCCACAATGCACCATGATCATGACACACCCCGAAGGCGTATCTTGAGTCTGTGTAGATAGTGACTTTTTCTCCTTCAGCCAGTTTGCAGGCCTGTTGCAGTGCAAACAGCTCAGCCGTCCGTGTGGACCAATGTCTGGGCAGATGCCCTCCATCTACAAGTGATCCGTCTTGCAGCACCACGGCATAGGAGGTCGCTGGGGATCCGTCCTCCAGCCTCAAAGAACTCCCATCGACAAACACGATATTGCCTCCTTCCAGTGGGATGTCAGTCAGATCCGGCATAAGTCTGCACACACAGTCACCTCTAAACAATCATGTGTCTCCCCGTCCACCTCCGTGGGAAGGAGGGTCGCCGGATTCAAAGCAGAGCATCTTTCCACAGTCACATGTGCCAGTGTTAGCTAAACATTCAGATAATGCACCGATTGCGCAGGCGTCAAATGAGATGCCCTGACCTGTGTCAGGATTGCATGCACTGCATGGGGAACTCAGAGTTTCAGTGGATGCAACTGGACTAGATCTGCACTCGCCATCACTGCCTCTGCTGCTGCAGCCACCGCTCGAAGACAAAGGGGTAATGCTCGAGGCACCGAGTCCAAACGCCTTGAGTAGTATGCAACCGGTTTGAACTTTTCCCCATGATACTGAGTCAGAACTGAAGTCATGAACCCTTTTTTTCGTCCACATACTGCACAAATGGCTTTCTATAGTCAGGCACCCCCTAAGAAGCTGGGGCTGACATTATCGCCTGTTTTAAATCAATCAGGGCATCATCAGCTTCGGACGTCCACGTCAGTCTGTCTGTCAGTCCTAGCCCAACTGTCAAATCAACCAAGGACTGTGACCTCTGTGCATATGGTACGTTCGATTATTTCTCTCCAGCTCGGACGAAAACGTCACGAAATGTCACTTCCCGTCGGAAACATGCCTCTTTTATGACGTTTATGTCGGACGGAATTTTCTAGTCCGAGTTTCCCCTGTGATGTAATTTCAACATGGCGGCTTACACAACCCAACAGTAATTCTATTTTACAAATCTTTAAAAATGTTTATTTTATTAAATGTATTAATAGTTATGAATGTAATTGCACGTGTTCGATTTAGAGAATACCATATCGTGACCGTAAACAGTATCCTAGCATGCTTTGTCAGATTTTTACCAGACTTGTTTTTGGTTTGTTTATATTTTGTTTGCCTCTCGAAAAAAGAATATCACTATGAATATAGTAAAATATTTTATAAAGCTTTTAATGTGGTTTGTCAAACTATGTCTAGTTTGTGTTTCTTGTTTGTTAGTCTCTCTGAAAAAATAATCTTACTCCAAAACTGCTAAAATATAAAGCAGCAACACACAGCAGCGTATTCATGGAGACAGAGATTGTCAGACGTGATGTCACTCAACTGGAAATTTCCTTGAGTTCCAAGAGATGATTGAATGCACCAATAGTCCTGATTTCAAGGCCTGCAATAGCCAATCATGCCTAGGACTGAAAGCAATTGCTGTTTAGTCTCCTGTATGGAGGCCACTCGGTCTGGTCCTAATGACCTTCCCTCACTTGTCAACACATGTCCAACGTATTTAACCCTTTGTGAGACCAGCTGCAGCTTTGTGCCCATTTTTTGCCAGGAAGTCTATCATAGCTCTGGTGTCCTGTTTACAGGACTCGTGAGTGTGAGAGGAAAGCAAAAAATCATCCACATACTGTACCAGTGCGCTGCCCCTGGGCGCAGAAAACCCCTCCAAATTTTTCCCAGCTCCTGCACACGCTAGGTGACTCTGTGTAGCCCTGGGGCGTCACTGTCCAGGTCCATCTCTTCCCCTGAAAGGTGAAAGCGAACCAGTACTGGGAATCTGGATCTACTGGATCTACTGCATTCACCAAGTCAATGACAGAGAACCATTTAGCCTCCGCTGGTATGGAAGCCAGAATCATAACTGGATTGGGTACAATAGGAACCCTGGGGTGTATGGCTGCATTGACACCCCTCAGATCTTGTACAAACCTCCAAGTAAAATTCGCCTTTTTCCTGTGTAAGATAGGAGAATTAACTGGAGAATAGGCTATTTCATTAATAGCCCCCCTTTCACCAGATCTGCATGTACTTCACTCACTCCCTCCTCTGCTTCTCTATATAAGGGATACTGGGCCTTGTGAGGCCGGAAGTCAGACTTGGGGGTGGACCACCAAAGCCTCAGCTGACACCACTCTGCCAAAATCATTTGCCCACAAGCAATCAGGTGCTTCCCCTAACCAGATGGGCAGAGGATCATCACCTTTTTCCTTATTTCCCTCTGCATCCCCCTTTTTCTTTACCTCTACACACTGATCTATTTTGTACCTTTGCACCTGTCCATCTTCTCTCATCCACCTTCCATCCTCCACACAAACACTCAGTCCTTCTCTCACACTCTGTCACCCAGAGTCCTAAGTCCTTCCATTCTAATGACCCCTTTTTCCCATATGATACATGGGGAACCGAACCTCCCACATACCACTGCTCCTGGCCGACTGACAAACAGACAGATGCAGCAGACCTGTCTTCTGCCACATGGACGTAATCAAGCACAACAGTCTCTCCCAGTTTTCCTGCAGCCTCAAAATCCTTTATGCACTCAGCCCCTCCTTTTCCAGCAAACTGAGCAGTGCAATGCAGTCTTTCATGCTGCTCTTGTCCTTCAGGGATGCGGTCTCTGAGAATTGTGTCATCTGCCACCAAGCGGCAAAGTTTTATTTCTCCAATAAGCAAAACAGTCCCAAAGCCTCTGAAGTCACTGTGAAACCGTCTTCCCCCATTTCCACCTTCATCCCCAGCTTCCCCATTAGGTCCCTCCCCAGCAGGTTGACAGGACAATAGGGGGAAACTAGGAACTGGTGCTGACACACAGGGGCTCCTGGGCTCCGTTCCACTAATAAAGGTTCTGTTTCTTCTAGGAATCTGGGGATTCCTGAGGCACCGATTATTTTCACAGTTCTGCCAGTGGTGGGGACTCCCGACACCTCCTCCTCTCTGATTGTTGACCTTGTAGCTCCCATATCCACAAGGAAAGGGATTTCCCTTCCCTCCACTCTCAATTTAAGCATTGGATCATCTGCTAGGCATCGGGTTAAGGCGATGAACCTCCTATTGGGTAGGAGGTATAGGCCACACGGGGCCTTGTGCACTCGGGCTGGGAGACTGGTTGGCGAGATGTCCCTGCTGTTTGCAAACATAACACATCACAGGCCCTGGTCTTACTTCTCCCCCTCCTCCAGCTTGATTCACCTGCACAACCTGAGGCAGAGGGCAGTTCCTGTAGAAATGATTGGGATTCCTGCAGTTCCAGCATTTCTTGTCCCCTCCTCTAGGTGGACCAGGTGGACCCTGTCTTCCCCCCCTTCCTCTGCCTCTGCCTTGGGGTTTCCCTGTAGCCAAATTAGCCACTGCCTGAAAGAGCATTTCATGTTCCTACTCCCATTTTCCTTCCTTCTTCTCTTCATGGATGCTTTTCCTTCTCGGATCTTGGGCCGCATTCCTTCCACGTAGAGCTTATCGTACTGGGTCGCGGGGGGTCCAGAGCCTATCCCAGAAGCAATGGGCACGATGCAGGGAACAACCCAGGATGGGGGGCCAGCCCATCACAGGGCACACTCACACACCATTCACTCACACATGCACACCTACGGGCAATTCAGCAACTCCAATTAGCCTCAGCATGTTTTTGGACTGTGGGGGGAAGCTGGAGTACCCGAAGGAAACCCCACGACGACATGGGGAGAACATGCAAACTCCGCACATATGTAACCCTGGCGGAGACTCGAACCTGGGACGCGGGTACAACAGTGCTAACCACTGCACTACCATGCCGCCCCTTTACCACATACACATTCTCTAAAAACCACACACCCTATCGACATACACCCTTATACTCCCGTGGGACCGAGAGTGGACCAAACCCCAAACAGTCCCTCAGCCTGGTGTTAGGGGTCTGCGACAGTGCCTGTCTTAGGATGTCCCTGTCCACACACTGGAATCTTACCCGTCCTCGGCCTGTTACACAGTGCTGTGCTACTGCATGCAATGCATTCACTGTCCAGCCTCCACCATACAATGCCACACCACGCAGTGCACACATCACCCTGCCCTCTGCCCCGGATGCACCAAGCATTCACCGTCGTGTCTGGCCCACCTGTGGGTGATGGCTTCCCTACCGCCTTGTGCCCCGTCACACAATATACAGTGGAGCCACCAAAATCACAGACTTTCTCAAGGCCTCATGCATCCACCTAACCCACGTAATAGGTCACTCAGGTCTCCACTCGGACCGCACCCTTTCCCTATCACAGGTGGATGAGCGCTCTCCCAACGGCCTTCCTATCCGCGTTCAGCGCTTCCCCATGCTTGGATTCCCACAGTCACGGCGGACTCTCACACACTCAAACGCTACCAAAACATAACCTTCAGCAACAAGCAAAGCAGCAGCAAAAAATAAGAAGGTAAAAGAATAAACAGAGAAGCCTTTACCTCACCAACACAGGTCCGGCCAAATCAGTCTCAGGAATGTTCAGCTCTGGGACAGCGTGATCTCCGTTGTTCCTCAATGAGGGACAGTTCCAGGGGATGGAAGCTGCTGCCTTGATGAGGGAGAATTGGAACTATCACTGGCCCCAGTTATGACAGCTATAAGGTGCCAGTGAAATAGTACCATGAAAGCCTGAGCTCCTTGCTAAAACCCAGCCTGCTTCACGGCAGTGTTTCATCAGGCCTTCAGCAGAGCCTGACGAGGTGAAAGCTCCGCCTTCAGCGCTGGTTCGAGTCCTCGTATCCCATGTGCTCTTAAAAGAACTTACACAGTTGAAAAGGAGTTTTACAGAAGAGAAGGGCTTCAGAGCACTAGAAGCACATACCCTGTGCATTGTGGATATTTTATGTTGCTCACTAAAACCACAGGTGTCTTTTTTATTGCTTGTCTACTGTACTTACATAGACTGGTTGCTGTAAATCCAAAACAAAAATCTGAGCACTAGACAGATGAGCAAGAGGGATAAACTTTCACACAGACTGACACTGGGTACTGAACTCTGGCTTTTAATTATTGCACAATCTGCCAGAGATCTGTGCCAATCTGAGCGCAAACAGGTTATTTCAAGTCATGTGCTCATAAATCCTGATTTTATAAGTAGCATCTTAGTGTGTGGTGAGTGTTTGCCTGAAGGGTTCGTGATAATTGGTATACTTACTCACTTCAGTCTGGAAGCAGTCTGGAAGGAGCACATTTAGCTTCAGAAATGGTTTCACTGCAGACTTCGGACTATTAAGACAAATCTTTATTATACCTTTCCTTAAAACAGTGGTTTTTGAGCTAAACGCTACAGCCCTTGTGATGTGAAGCAGCTGGTTGGACAGTGCGAGGCCTGTCCACAGCAGGGACCTGAGTGCAGAGCGGTTGGTATCCTGACAGCCAAATAAGGAACCTGGCTTAAAAATTCCCTGCTTGCTGGGGGGGCGGAATCTTTGGCCATGTGCCTAGTGTTTTATAATCTAATACTCCAGACTGATGACGACCGCTATGGTTCAAATTTCCTGTGAATTTCAGCAGACAATAACATTTCAGAATGTAATTCATAGAATGCAAAACATTAGTGATATGTAGACCCAGAGCGCCTCCTGGCTGTGATGTAACAGTGGAATGTAGACCCAGAACTTCCCCTGGCTGTAATGTAAAAGTGACATACAGACCCTGAACACCCCCTGACTGTGATGTAATAATGACATGCAGACCCAGAACATCCCCTGGCTGTGATGTAACAATGACATGCAGACCCAGAACAGCCCCTGGCTGTGCTGTAGCAGTGACATGCAGACCCAAAATGCCCCGTCTATGATGTAACAGTGACATACAGACCCAAAATGCCCCGTCTGTGCTGTAGCAGTGACATGCAGACCCAAAATGCCCCGTCTGTGATGTAACAGTGACATACAGACCCAAAATGCCCCGTCTGTGCTGTAGCAGTGACATGCAGACCCAAAATGCCCCGTCTGTGCTGTAGCAGTGACATGCAGACCCAAAATGCCCCGTCTGTGATGTAAGTGACATGCAGACCCAAAATGCCCCATCTGTGATGTAACAGTGACATGCAGACCCAAAATGCCCCGTCTGTGATGTAACAGTGACATGCAGACCCAAAATGCCCTGTCTGTGATGTAACAGTGACATGCAGACCCAAAACGCCCTCTGGCTGTGATGTAATAATGACTTGCAGACCCAAAATGCCCCCTGGCTGCGATGTAATAATGACATGCAGACCCAGAGCGCCTCCTGGCTGTGATGTAATAATGACATGCAGACCCAAAATGCCCCATGGCTGTGATGTAATAATGACATGCAGACCCAAAACGCCCCCTGGCTGTGATGTAATAATGACTTGCAGACCCAAAACGTCCCCTGGCTGCTATGTAATGACATGCAGACCTACAGTGCCCCCTGGCTGTGATGTAATAATGACATGCAGACCTAGAGTGCCCTCTGGCTGTGATGTAATAATGACATGCAGACCCAGAGCACCCCCTGGCTGTGATCGCTTATGCCTCCCTGCTTGAACTGTGGTGTAGGCTCACATTATGAAGGCAGGCATGTACAGAACACTGCAGATGTACAGTATGTTTTGGGGAGTTAACGCAGCTAATCTCCGAGCACTCACCCAAGTGCACCCTGCTGAAAGCCATACTACATCTATCAAGGCTGCTCTTCTGAATGTCCGATCGGTGTCTAACAAAACTTTCATCCTGCAAGACTAAAACTCTCCTCAGTTGTCATGTCGCGGAGGTGGAATAGCAACTGTTTTTAAAGGTACTTTTGTTTGTAGGAGCCTGATAAAGGGACCGTTCAGAAGTTTTGAACTGCGACTTTTTGAAGTATGTAGCCAATCTGGCTTCAGACGCTTCCATGGTGTTGAGACAGCTCTCCTGAAGGTGCTCAATGACATCTCACTCATTGTTGACTCAAGTGGGGCGGCAGTTCTTGTCCATCTAGATCTCATTGCAGCTTTTGATACTGGTGACCATGGCATTCTGTTAAGAAGGCTGGAACTACAGTTTGGACTGTTTGGACAGTTTGGTGCTGCTCTTAACTGGTTTAAATCTCATCTCACTGGTAGACGATTATTGGTGTCATTCAATTCTACTGTCTCATCTTCAGCGCCTGTTAAATGTGATGTTCCTCAGGGATCTATCTATATTGGGCCCTATCTTATTTTCAATTTATCGAAAAGCAATAGGTGCTATCTTCAGGAAGTTCAACATCTCGTTTCACTTTTATGCAGGTGATACACAGGTTTACATTCCTGTCAGTAGCTCAGAAACAAACCAGCTGAAAAATTGTCACTGTAAACTAAGATCCTGGATGGCTGATAATTTTCTCTATCTTAATCACAACAAAACTGAATTGTTAATTATTAGTCCTTCTGCTAAAATTCAAAAAGGTCGTGAACTCCTTGGCTCCTTTTCAGATTCTAGCAAACCACATGTCCGTAACCTGGGGGTTATTTTTTGATAGCCACCTCTCATTTGAGAAGCTGATAAAACCCTGTAGTAAAGAGTTGTTTTTTTTCCCCCAAATTCGTCTTTTAGCTAAGGTGAAACCTTTTTTATCTCATGGGGATTTTGAGAAAGCGACTCGTGCTTTTATTTTATCTTATCTGGATTTCTGCAACTCACTGTACAGTGGAACCAATAAATCCTTCATATGTAGGTTGCAGTTGGTGCAAAGTGCTGCTGCTCACTTTTTAGCTGGAGGCTGGAGCAGGAAAATACGATTCTGTTTCTCCTATTTTAGCTTCACTATATTGGCTGCCTGTCAGTTTTAGAATTGATTTTTAATTTTTTAGTTTTTAAATCCTTACACAGGAATGCGCCTGCCTGCCCGCTTATGTGGATTTGTGTGTTCTGTACCAGTCATCCAGAAATCTAAGACCTTCTGCTCAGGTGTCTCTTATTGAACCCCATACCAAATGTTAAACAAGGGCAGAAGGGGCTTTTGCAGCTGCTGCACCACGACTGTGGAACTTCTTACCACAACTTATTAAGGAGTCTCCTTCAGTTCACATATTTAAGTCCAGATTAAAGACATATTTTTATTTTCTTGCTTTTTGCGATCGCTGATATTCATGTTTCTTTTCTCTTTTGTATTTACGTCTTAACATTATTAGCTGTATTTTGTTTTAGACTTATTTGATTACTTATTGCTAGTAATTTTATTTTGTTTTTTATGGTTGTTTTATGTAAAGCACTTTGAAAATGTTTTAAATGTGCTACATAAATTGACATTGACATTGAAAAATTAAGTGGACTGCACAGCATTCCTTCGCTCTCCAGAACAAGAAGCACATTCCAAAACAAGTCTGTAAACATATTTATATCTGGTTTTGATCTGAATGCCTTTACAGTTCCAGCTAGGTGAACAGTGAGTAGAAAATCAAAGAGGGTACCCAGAACTGGACTAGAACCAGAACCAAAACCCACAAACCCAGCCCAAGAGACACATCCCAAACATCCTAGACATCACACTGAGGGTCAGGTTACGATCCAGGTGTGTCTGTGGGCAGCTCCCTGGTACCGTTAGACGTCCCACTACGATGGTGACACTTCGCTTTCCCTGCTAAGGGAATCGGTGCAGGCCCTTTCCGACTTCTTGGAAGCACATTTGCTGTGGGAAGACAGAAATAAGAACTGGAAAAATACTTCCAACACGAGGCTATCACAGTTCTCATAGAGATCTCACATTATCATTACTTAAATAACTGTTCACACTTCATCTGGCAAGTTGACTTAGTTCAAAGGTTCATAATCTGACCTTAATAAAGTCTGCTTATGGAAACACGACGGGCGACTTTCTGAATCGCACCACATGATGGGTTTGACTTGGCTGATGAGCTCTGGAAGCTCACTGTCTTTGGTTTCGGGAAGCAGCAGACTCAGGAAGGCCACCGAGACGGTGACGCTGCCCATCAGGATGTAGGGGGCGACCTTGTTGTAATCTCCTAAGGACCGAAAGCAGAACATTGGTTGTATCAGGCATGCCTTCATGCACAGATGTTCAACTGACACTTTTAACCAAAGAAACTTCTTGGTGAATAGACTCAGTCAGCTGACTCACCGATGTAGGCAATGTAGGGAGAGAGGATGGTGCCAACACGGGTGGCTGTGGAGATCGCCCCCATGCCTGTGTTCCGCAGTACGGTGGGGAACATCTCCGTGGAGTAGATGTAGATGAAGCAGTAGGCTGCAGTGATGCCCCCCTTACCCACCATGACCAGAACCAGCACCACTGCGTCCAGCTCTGAACACAACAGTCCACCGGTTACTGGTCGAAACGTTACAACAACACAAACGTACTAGATGGTGCTCTGAGTTCAGTGATCACCGTGTAAATGCGGTCACCAGGACAAACAGCCTGTACTACTTCAGGCTGCAGATTTAAGAGATTCAAAACACAAGGTTCTGAACCGGTACCATCAGGGACGAACTTGATGATGAGAAGCGTCACCCCCGACAACAGGAAGAGGAAGATGAGGGTGAAGCGCCGGACGGTGTATCTCATGAAGAGCCACGTGGCCACGTAGGCCACGATCTCTGACACGGCGGAGATGAAGCAGTTCAGGTAGGGGTCCCCACCCATGTTGGGGGTGTTCAGGGAAAGGCCGTAGTAGGTCATGGACGTGACAATCCTGTGTGTTAGGAGACACAGGAGAGAGAGTCACTTCCAGCAGAGGTGGATAGTTCAAATCCAGAAAATAAAAATCCAGCCCATGTACTGTTGGTCCAGTTCAGTACTCTGTGACCGTGACTCTTTATGCTCAACTAGTTGGTTGAAGGAAAATCTTGGTCTGGAATTTTACTTTCTGGATCTGAACTATCAAACTCTGACCTCCAGGGACCAGCTGAAGGACAGCAGCTCAGAACACAGAGCTCAGCATGTAGATTTGTAGATTTTTAGGAATTTTCAATATTTATATACAGGTCATTCATTCTAGACGGTATTTACCAAATAATGGTGTTGAGGATGGTGATGTTCCTGATGTTAGTTGTTCTTATGAGGTCGATAATAGTGTATACTCTCTGAGGCGCTGTTTTTCCTAGCTATATGAAAAACAAAGAAAGTGAAGTTCAGTAACTGACAGCAAGGAATATAATATAATAAATAATAAAATTAACCCTACTGTAACCTAACCAGTGGGGAGCGGGCTTCTGCTAATCTGCTAACTGCTAATCCGTGAAGCTAACTTTTTCGTTTGTGGATTAGTGTTTCTACTAACATTGAAAACCATTAGCAGACCAATTAGCTTCCACTAAATTTAGTTCCACTTGCATGGTCCATCAGCAAAAAAAAAATTCACAGATAAAGTAAATAAATTTTAACCTAATCCTAAAATCCTAAAATCACACATATTTGATGTGACTGGCAAATTCGTTGTCATATTGAATGAAGTCTGTGCTGCATGTAAGTGAATGAAGATAAAGTCCATTTAAATGGGGGTAGCCTGAACTAAGCGGAAAACTGGGGCCTGCATCACAAAGCTCGATTTCTTACTTAGTCGCATAACTTTTCTGATTTCCGGTACTCTAGTTTAAACAGTGACCCAATAGGATAAGCGGTTTGGAAAATGGATGGATGGATGGATAGTTTAAACAGTGCTAAAGACCAAGAAAGAGCTAAGACCCTCCTCCCTAGTTCTGGGTAAACGGCGCCATGTTTGTAGTTCCCAATCGGCCTCACTGAGGGCAAAATATCTGACAAAAACTCCTCTGACAAAAACTAAAACATATATTAAAAATATATTTCAAAACTTATATTTCACAAAAAATATATAATTGAAAGAAAATTTATTCCGGAAGCCAATGATCCCAAATTGGGTAAGTCCTAAAAATGCCCTGGTAAATGCTCCAGCGCTGAAAAACTAATTTGCTAAACTGGTTAGAATTTCAGCCCTCTAGGTTTCACAGCCCAAAGCCAAATCGAAGCTAAATTCATATAATAAAGGTTAGTGGATATCATTAGCTTCCGCTAATTATCTTTGTGATTCTGAGTTAGCGGATTAGTGGATATCAAAGCTAACTTTTCAGTTAGTTGTGCCCACTACTGACCCTATGCCTACCCTTTACATCACCCATCTTTTCCTCCACAGCAACCTCTGTCTCAAATCTCTCCACAGCTTCTCTGTGTGACAGCCACTGCCGATAGTCAGTCACACCATGGTACCTTCTGCTCACCAGCTGAGAGCCGTCCTCCGTCTTGAATATAATCTCAGGGGCATCAACACCATTCTTTCTGGCGATGGCCCGAATGATGGCGTCAGCCTTATCCACGTGTCCGTGAGAGAGCAACCAGCGGGGCGACTCAGGTATGATCCTGAAAAACCATCACTGACATTTAGCCTCAAGGAACCAAATCAGTGAAGAGGAAATGGCCAGCTCCACCTTTCCCTGAAGAGATGGCTGATCTACTACAAAGAATTTTATTCTACTCGTGATTTTAAACGGATGCTAATCTAGAACTATTACTGATCTAGACAGAATCTGAAACTCACCACCACAGTGGGATGCAGAGGAACCCAGGAATCGTCAGGGCCATCAGCAGCATCCGCCAGTCCCGGATGAAGTAGGCAAAGATGGGGAGGCAGGTGTAGCCCAGAGCGTAGCAGATGCAGACCCCCAGGGAAGAGAACAAAACGCGGGTGGACTTACCGAGCAGCTCGGAACCTGTGGGAACATGAGAATGAAAGAGGTCATACAAAAACACACACGAACTCTATGGCTTTAATGATATTCTGATCGTGCCAACATCAGCTCAGAAAGTGCTGGAAAAAAATGGTTTAACATGCAGCTAGCAGCTTGCAAGTGTGTTGACAGGACAGTGTGGTCCTTGTGTAAAGTTCAGCTAAAAAGTAAGTCATGTTCATACAAATAAGAGAGTGAAAGTAATCAGTGTGAAGGTCGGTGTCAGCAGCAGACTGACGGTCATTGGTGTGAAAGTCATTGTCAACAACAGAGCACGCTCTTCCACCGCACCAGGTACTGTACTTTCGGTACTTCCATAAAGTACCAAAAGTATGGTACTTCTTTTGTGTCGGTTTTCCACTGGCGTAAAAGCTGGTACCGGTATGTGTTGGTTTTCCTGCCGGTGCCACTCGTGTTATGATCCTTCACTTTCCTGTAGTCCTGCTTAAGTTTTTTGATTTTCAAGCGCCATTGTTCGGTGTTTCGCGTGTGCCCCATTTCTTCCAAGCGGCTTGCTATTACGGCAAATAAAGAAGTATTTCGAGTCGTGCATCTACATCCCGCTGGATCTGTTTATCCGACTATATGGCGATTAAAGCCTGTGTTTCCTCGTTTGTCCATCCTTCCATTTTACTTTTCTTATATTTTTGTTTCTATTGCTTTTTACCTCGTCTCTCGCAGATGGCGAACAGCGATTGTTTTTCAGCGGCAGGCTATTTGCATAACCCATCGACAGCAAATACGTTTGCAAGTCCCACCCCAAAGTACCGAAGTACCAAATAAGTACCCCAGCTGGTTTGGCACTTTCGGTACTGAAACTTTCAGTACTGGTACTCGAAAGGAAGTCAATGAAAAGTACCAAAATTACCGTACCGTAAGTACCGTACTTTACGCAGTGGAAAAGCACCCAGAGTGAAGGTCATTGGTGTGAAGGTCTATGGTGTGAAGGTCATTGGTGTGAAGGTCTATGGTGTGAAGGTCATTGGTGTGAAGGTCTATGGTGTGAAGGTCGTTGGTGTGAAGGTCATTGGTGTGAAGGTCGTTGGTGTGAAGGTCTACGGTGTGAAGGTCTACGGTGTGAAGGTCTACGGTGTGAAGGTCATTGTCAACAACAGACTTAAGGTAATTGGTGTGAAGGTCATTATCATTATTAGTATTAGTGATGTGTTGCTAGGGGAGCCCCTTTTGCCTGAACCATTGAAAGGGCCTCCCTTTTAAGTCCTGAGTGCCTCAAAACAGGGACCAACCCCCCTCAAGCATCTGCCCCTTGAAAAGTCTCTGGTCATTCTTAGCTCTAACAATCATCAAGTCAACATTCTCATTACGAGGCTGGCGTTTGATAAACTGGCTATCAAAGTCTCGGTACTGGACGCCATGGTTTTCCATTTTCCCAGTTTGCAGGCCCAGGTGATTCACTGATGCAACTCAAGTCAAAGGCCTAACCGTGATCCCAGAAGGACGGGGAATATTCAGGTTATCAAAACACAGGATCAAATCCTACCCTAGCTCTGTGACTGGGGGGGGAGGGGTTCCATCTTCTATGTTGTATAAATTAAACTGGCATTTCTAAAACACTCATCATATGTGAACATGTGACCCCTGTCAGGGTCTAGCATCCAAGTTTGGGGAATACACCTATCATATACACTATGTCTCCTAAAATATCTTCCACTTCCCCAACACAGATACCTGCTTGGAAGAACTGATATCACAATGATATTAACTAATCAACCACTAGATGACACTTCAGTCATCCAAAACAAACGATAAGTGATGAACCTGACAGGGAAACAGCTGAACCTGTTTATTTCACTCCTGAAGCTTCATGACTATGCAGTCTTCTTGGAAGTAGTTTCGAGGCCCGGGATAGACGTCACATGATTTGCCGGCTTAAAGCTTGTGATGGGCAGCTCTCTGTCAGGTATCGCATTACAGGAAAACAGAATGCAACATCTTTCAGGTGAGTTGATAGCTTTGGATAATTGCATCAAGGGCTTTGGTCAAAATGGTTAGGCTGACCAACCATTCATCAACTCAGGAAAAAAAAAGTCTTTTGGAAACCAAGTTAGACATTTCCATTCCAGAAATAAAATGCAGATAATGCTTACAGAAAAATCTATTTCAATAAATAAAAAGACAATTTCAATTAATTAAGTTTCAATTAATTTATCAAGTCTACAAAATATGATGCAATCTTTTATAGACACTCAAAAGATACTGTATGCCAGAGAACAATATTCACACAAAGAACCATGTCAGACTAGCAATAAAACAAGGAATGTGAATGATATACGATCTGCCTACACTAGCAATGGTGGGAGCTTGATTTAATGGTAAAGGGAATTGATGATGAGTGACACTGATGACATTTCTCTCCTCACCAGGACGCTGGGTAAGTATTTCTGGAAAAACAAGTTGTCTGATCAGCATGAGACTGTTCACTTTGCATCGGCGGTGCATCAGTGTTGGATCAGGCTTCACCACAAACATGCCCCCCCGTAACATCATGTGAGCAACGCCATTGCAGCCTGATTGCTAAGGGCTTGATCTGCTCTACAAGACCTGGCATACAAGTCCCTGACCTTAACCAGCAGGACACCCAAAGTACACAGACTTTCCCGGAAACATTCTGATGGGAGGCGTTTTTCTGAAAGATACTTGAATGTTTACTATGGTTGTAAGTTCGGTTAAGACTGAGCAACTACTGCTACATTTTCTAAGATGGCAAACGGGTGACTTTACCGAGGATGAAGCCGGATATGTAGCTGGAGGTGCGCGCCATTCCCACAAAGAAGTAGAAGGTGCAGTACCACTCCCAGCTGCTAGAGAGCGCCTGAAGCACTGCAAATGTGTTCATTAGCACCAGACTGCCAAAAAAAACCAGCTTCCGACCAAACCTGAGGAAGAGAGGAATGCGAGAAGACCTGGTCACCTAGAAAATCACGTGGGACAGCGGGTGGGACCTGGTGGGCAGTAGATCTGGGTTAAAGTCCATAGGTTAAATTCTCATGATGCAAATCAAGTTACACACCCACTACATTCTACGCTCTACACACTAGGGTGCTCATTAGCTAGGATTCAAAATTTAAAATAACAGTTTTTCATGCACTCAGCCTTTAATCCAGGGATGTATTGTATTTTGTAGTTTTATTCATGTTTAAAAGTTGCTCAACAAGGTCAAAGATTGGAGAAATCGTCCTATTAATCAGATTTTAGTCTTGCTTCTAGCACCTTCAGCCATCGCAAATTCAACTAAACTCGTGCATTTAACTGGAAATTATCCAGATATGCAAAATTTCAGCCAAACTTTGCTAAAAACAAAATGGCCGCACCAACAAAGAACTTTTTTTTTTAACTTGCAATATTTTTTTCCACAAATAAGAACAAAAACAAAAGTGCAGTTTGTAATCAGTGATCAATAAATTTACACTACGGTGAAATACTACTGTCAGAAATCACCTACTGTCAGTACTCCTCATTAAACTCTCAGGTCATTTATTCGATTATTAGCAAAAATGTGCTAAACATATTTTTCTTTTTTTTGCAGTTTAGCATGAAGGGTGCTCTCTACCACTCTTCCTCACATTTGGTCAATTTAACCACGGCATGGTGGTGCAGTGGTTAGCACTGTTGCCTCACACCTCTGGGTCCCAGGTTCGAGTCTCCGCCTGGGTTACATGTGTGCGGAGTTTGCATGTTCTCCCCATGTTGTTGTGGGGTTTCCTCCGGGTACTCCGGTTTCCCCCCGCAGTCCAAAGATCTTGTGAGGCTAATTGGAGTTACTAAATTGCCCGTGGGTGTGCATGTGTGAGTGAATGGTGTGTGAGTGTGCCCTGCGATGGGCTCGCCCCCCATCCTGGGTTGTTCCCTGCCTCGTGCCCATTCCTTCTGGGATAGGCTCTGGACCCCCCGCGACCCAGTAGGATAAGCGGTTTGGAAAATGGATGGAAACACCATGTAAAAATACGGAAATATTCTAGATTTAAATTTATGACAAAATTTAAGAACAACTAAAGGTGATATTTTAAAAAGTTCTTATTGCATGGTTGTTACTTGAATTTTTTAAATAACAGTATTTTTCATGGCCGATTTGTATTTAAATGAACCAAACATTAAGAAATATAGTTAAAGCAATCGTGAAAATAAAATAAGTACAGAACAATATGGTAGACGACACCCTTGACGCTAAACTGGAAAATACATGATGCAACACATTTTTTAAAACAATCAGATGAATGCCTTGAGAGATTAACGAGTTTTACTGGCAGAGGGTAAACTAGTCAAACTACTTAAGCAACCTCGAAACATGCTTGTAAAAAATCCTGAGATGTTATCTTATATAACAAAATTAGGAATGAAAACTAGCATTTTAAAATTTTCATTTTTAAGGACCACCCTACTACACACATCACATATGAAATAGCAGAATCAGAACTCGTTTTATTGTCAGTATGTACAAACACACGACAACTGTTTGCGGTCCGGTGTAAGTATATTAACAATATTACGATACATACAGATAAGAGTTCAGAAATGAACAGAATGCGATTATACAAAAGACATAGTGCAAGACATCTTAAGACAGTACTTCAACAGAGTGCAAAAACCATAAATCAAATATTGCAAGATCAAAAAAAGGTTGTTTTTTGTAGTGCAAGTTGAAATTATATTGCGCGTATACAATGTCCGACGATAGGAAGAAGGGAATTTTACCTGGGTGACGGGATTACTTAGTAGGATGCATATAAAGGATAACTTATCGGGACATAGTTTACTATATTTCTGGGGCACAAGCAGGGGTGGAAAAAGTGAATGCACACATAAAAATGAATACATCAGCAGAACAACTTGTTTAACTCACCTGTCAGAGACCTGGCCAGATATTAAGGAGCCTGCCATCACACCGAAGAACAAGACGGAGGAGGCGAAAGGCGCCTTCCACGAATCTTCGCACACCAAGCTCCACTGCAGGTTTGCATCAGAGACGTAACAGACATGAAGAGCGGTCCCACTAACACAGCACTGCCCCCTGAAACCCCTGTACCTCTGTCACGATGGTGGACTTGTACGTGTCGGCGCTGAACCTCCATCCGTCCAGGCATCCCTCCGTTTCGTTTGCCCAGCTAGCCGCGGTCCCATTGAGGTGCTTGTATCGCCTGCACCTGCTGAGTACCCGGTCCCCGCTCGTCCCTTCGTACGGGATGTAGTCGCTGATGTTCTCGCCGTATGTGTAGGACACTTCGCAGTGGTGTTGCGGCGTGGCAGCCAGAAAAACCATCGATAAATTCAAGTAACCGTGAGGGATGAAGGTTAGACTCAGCAGAAAGAAGACGCACTTCTGGAAGCGCCCCCACTCCCCTAAAAACGACGTGATTTCTTCGTAATTTTCCATTTCAATGTTTTAAAAGTAATGTAAAATAATAGTAATAAAGTAAATGTAAAATAATACTCCAAGAGCTACAATTGTAATACTAAGTTCAGGATGGTGCGGTCGCGCTCAGACTCGCTGAGAAGTCCTGTAAAATCCCAAGACGCGCACCATCTTCATAGCCCCAACCATCATCATCCTCATGCTCAAACCGTCTCAGAGACCCTTCATCCGGTAAGATCTGCAGGGGAGTCCTGCTTGGAGCGACTTTTAAGGACCATGACGGGTGGAGTCAGCCACATGGGCGTGTTACTGGCCGGTACTTGGAAGGAATGAGCATCGCTCAGCTATACACGAAAGTGCTAGATTTATTAGACTCATTAAAACGCTCAAAGGTACGGAGTGCCGTTTATCACCGAATTAATACAACTTTGAAAACCAAAAAAGTCATAAACTGAAAATCGGAACGGACACCAGAACATATCGCAGTCCGGGATCAGTTAGGAAGTGGCGTAGTTACAGGACCGGAGGCACACTCAATGGCCCGGGGCCAGAGCCCGTTCTAGGCAGGGCCACGGGAGGGGTAATGCCCCAAACAAATGTACCGCCTGCACCACGAAGATTAAACATAGGCGGAGATTTAGCTTTGCAAACGTCAAACAGGGACATTCTAAAACGCGTAACGTGAAAAAGCTTAATGTGGTTTAATGTACCCAAACAGCGAAGAAAAATCACCAAATTTCTGGCAGACATATCTGTTCATAAAAACTTTCACCTGACAAAAAAAAATCAAAACTTAAATGCTAGGAATTTTGGATTTTATCTTATCTTTGTATTTTTTAATTATTTGCAGAACCCCTCTTCTGAGTACAGGAACCTCTGTTTAGGGAACACCCTTGGGACAAGTCGGTACCCAAATTGACGTCCTCGATTAATTATTGTTCGACTGCATAGGAAGTGGCAGACACCCCCTGGAAACTAACGTGCTTGATAAGCAGTGTTTTAGTAGGCAGAAGGGGCGAATGCTGTTGTACTGTACAAGATTTAGGATTTCAGAAGTCTAGCATACTGTTTCCGGAGTAGTCAGTTACTGCGTCGATCCGGGTAATTTCTTGTGGGTTTTTTTTCCGTATATAATCAGTCTAGCACTTAGCAATGACAGTAATAGGTTTAAATTTACCATTCTCCATTAGAACTTGTCAGTATATTAATTAACGAAGAGATAAATTCACCTCACAAAAAAATATTGATTTCTGGTTGATATCAGTTTTGAAGTAACCGATCATTGAATTCCATCAGTGCCATTGGATGAACTGAACTGTCAGTGACACAAGTGAAATAATAAATCGTGTTTCTGACTTACATTACACTGCAGACCAAATTATTAGTTAATGCTACGATGGGGCCTCAGTTATGAGTGGGATCAGGGGTGGGGTCCAGGCCTTATTGCAACAAAAGATAGGTAAATATATTCCCTATATCCACTGCTATACTTACCAGCTGCACTTAGCAGTGCTTCATGCAATGGAGGCAGAACCATGTGCAAAAACATTTTTGAGCTTTCAAGATCACTACACTCCTTGTTCCATCGTCATTACGTGTCACAAAACTATCAAGTCCCCACCCTTAAATGCCTGCTGGAGATTCGGTGGACAAGTTACCACGGTGCGACAGTGTCTTCTGGAAAATCAGGATGCTATCCTTAGTATCCTTTCAAAGATTTTAGAGGACAGTGTAGCAGATGTGAGTATTTGCACAGAGACATTAGGTTTGTTGATGGGGATGAGGAAACAACTTCTTTGAAATTGGCAGATTCTTTCTGAAAGTGCTTGGCGCCTTGAAGCCTGCAAATGCGATTTAACAGGGTCCTTCTGTTGACCATTGCTTTGCTGGCGAAGTAGTCAGTGCATCTCAACAGGCTTAGGAAGATGAGAGATGATGACTCACTGACTAATTTTGGGATAGACACCCCCGTTCCTGCAACTAAATGAAAAAGACTAATGAGTTCACAGCTTGCAAAGTGTCGTTTTATACACTGTAGGTCACACCGAAACCTCTGAGTCCTAGTCGGGATCTTCTCAACATTTTGGACAGAAACATCGTAGAGATGGAGACCAGGTTCTCCAGAGGCATCTTGATCTGATGATGGCAGTGAATTGCCTTCTCCCTCAATCAAGTCATGTTCGAAAAGAAGTTCACCTCAGCTGTTGCAGACCTCTCCACCATTTGCAGACACCTCCAAGAGTTTAAGGAAGCTTCTTCTCGGCTCCATCATCTCTATGTAGCTGCTATTGGGATTGGAGTTTCATCTGCCACACGTGAGAGTTCTCTCTCCACTTTGTCACGTGTCCCAACACCCTTCCGATGCACGATGTTACATGAGAGAAAGAAAAGCTTGGGGATTCTGGCTCATGAGAAAAGCCATAACTAGATATGGATGAATTTGTTAGGGTCTTTGCACAAAGAAACAGAAGATTGATCCTACAATAGAAAACATATAATTAGATATGATCAATGAGTCATTGAAAATGAAAATGGGAAAAAAAACTCTTAAAAAGGAAAATAAATAAAGATTATGCATCATTGGGTTTAAAAATATTAATTATAACTACGGTTTACTTCAGCTTTGTTAAAAAACAAAAACATAAAACAGACCACTTTATAGCTGAAACATACAAGTATAACACTAGATGTTGGCGACCCACCAACATCTCTTACTGCCCCCCCATTGAATGCAGTCTAGAACCGGGCCTGCCCGGGGCCCCGAGCTGGGAGGGGTCCCCGAGGGCGGACAATGGCGTAGTACATTGCAACGACAAATAAGTATTATTTGTGTATTCTATGTCTCTCTCACGTGAGAAAATAAAGGGCTTGTATTTACTAAAGTATCTTTGTTGATATTAATTTAGACTTCAAGCTAAAATAATGGTGGTAAATCATACCATGGGGGCTGGGGGCAAGTTGCAAGGCCCTGTGGAGTTGTCCTGCCAAGGGCCCCCCAGAGTCCCCCCGCAAAGTCCCTAGAATGTCTCCTGCTATTGGAGTTTTTTTTAGATGTTGTTCACAACATAATATAGACATAAGGTCACTGACCATTTAAACTATGTCTTAATATTTTAATGGTTTTCGTCTCACTATTTATTTATAAAGTCACTCAATGCTAAATGTTTAGGCTGAATCCTACATGGTGTATTCATTTAGAAACAAAAACTAAGTGGCCTGAACGTGTTTTTCCCTACTTTGCATTATCAAACCCAACCACACCGAAGTGTGAAGTGCTCATCACCCATTTCACGACTGACGGGTGCCTCAAACAGACCTATAGAAATGAGCTATAAATCGCTTTAAATTAAAGCAAATTAAAGCTCTTTTCCCTTGGGTGACACATGCTCGTCACTATACACTACAAGTAGTGGAAAAAAAATGGCTGTGGCCTTCAGCTGTATACCTCTATTTATTTGACATATTTCACATACATACACACTTCAGAGTGGATCTGCAAGTAGCTATTTTATACGTTATTACATTTATAAAAACATTTCTTCAGCCGTTTTGTTTAAAGGTTACTCAAAAAGCATGCATGTGATTTTTGAATACTCTAGCAGAGCCAAGGAGTCAGTTACAAAATTGTCCCAAGAATAATGCTTTAATGTATCTCTTAGACACAAGTGCACAGTCACTTGTGCGTCACACTGCCCAGAATCCACAGTAATAAAGGAGCCTCGAGTTCAGCAGCGAGTAACACAGACTGCAAATCCCTGGTTACCATGGGGATGCCACCCAACTTGGGGGCAGCTAACGTGTTCTGTTCTCTAAGCAGCTGCGATGGAGGCGTCGTCGCCAAGTCGTCCCTGCGGCTGCAACAGCAAGAGTGGGTGGGGGAGCGGGGGGGGGACATGATCAACAAGTGAGTATTTACTGCTGATCACCTCAGGTTTTAAACTGCGTACATTGTGTTCGCGCATCACAATAAAGTTTCGAAGCTTTGAATCTTGCGCGAGACAGGCCGCAGGGAGCACGCAGGACCCTGCGTTTGTCCCCCTCCCTGACAGTTTAGAGTGCACATCTCGGGAAGGTGAGGGTGGGCCTACCTTGACGAAGATACGCGAAGGCAGAAAGCGCTGCAGGAGCTGGGTGCTGAGCCTGGGGAGACGCAGCAGCTCGATGCTCAGCAGCGGCAGGCTCTGGTAGCCTGCCGTCAGCGGGTAGAAGTTATACAGCATCTGCTGCTCCTCCCCTGGGAGGATTCGGAAGCGCACCTGAAGGGTAATGGGTCAGGAGCCAGCATGTTTTCACTTCAAACAGATACAGATTGTAGAGTGGGGAGTCTGTAGACTTTCAGCATAATGTAAAACCAGATGAGGCCACATGTTGTCAAAATAAGAATTTCAAACCATGAAGGCGAAGGTGAATGACCGGTGACCTGGCCGACCTACAGGGATGGACGTGATTGGCTGACAGAGCTGTCGGCCACACCCACGCCAAGCGAGATATGAAGCGGGAGAAGGAACACAAGTGAGGGCACCGAGATCCAGGGACATCTCACCTGCTTGAGGCCGGAGAACATGAAGGCGTCACTGGGTTCCACAGACATCTCCACCTCCTGTACAAGCCCCGTGCGGTTCTGGATGTGGTACCGGACCGGAAGAGACTCCCGCACGCGTCCAAACGACGGCAGATCTACACAGACGCAGACACACACAGAGCTTGAAAGTGATCCAGTCTCTAAGGAGCTGTCATCGCTCACACAGGTTTGGGTCGTGTTGCTGTTAAACAGACAAGAAATCACATGCTGCACCGGAAAGTTAGTCAAGCTACTAAATGCATAACAATGAGTGCAAGACCGGAGTCTGGTTCGGTGGCAGTGACAGCAGCCAGGTAGGTGAGTCACATGGGCCCTACCAGCATGAATGTACAGAGGGATGGTCTCCAGTGCAACGTGCGGCAGGGGGATCACCGAGCTGACAACCGGGACGTTCTCAGAATCCCTGGGGGGGGGGGGGGAGAGAGTTCATTCTGAATTTCAGGTAATTTACAGTAGTGGCGGAGAATAAAGTGCTGTAGTTTGTGAGGCTAGAGAGAGACACACACTACTTATACACTGAAATCGCCATGATTGCTGGGAGACCCGAGCGAGTGCCGAGCGTCGGCTTGATAGGCACACGGGGTGAGCACACAGCCCCCACTGAAGGAGACACCGACCTTCTCCAAGATATGATGTACTGTCCAGACGCCGCAGTGCTGCCGCCGTGGGGTGTCGGTGGGCACGTCAAACAGAAGCACTCGCTGGCCGACTCGCCCGTCTGGAGGACCACTGGGAAACGGGAAGAGAAGCACCGCCCAGTAAGAGGCTATGCCTTCCCAAGAGAAGTCTGACTCGCCGCCTACCAGAAACCGCGCTCCACTCCTGGAAGTAGTGTGCACCAATCAGAAGCCAGGCCTGAACATAAGCCCCGCCCTCATATTAGAAATTTCAAAAACGGCAACATTGTAACACTTTAGCTAACAGCTCAGCTGTGGACACAATCTCAGCATTAGCCTCCACCTACCGTGCTCCACCTGGCACTGGGGCTGGTCCACGGCAGCCATGGAGGGGGCCAGCTGCAGCCGGCTGCTCAGCAGGTGCAAGGGCCAGGGAGAGCTGCTGAGGATGTCGGTCATAAGCAGGAAGGGCACGTCCACGAACACACGGTCCAGGTGCTCAAACTGGGCAGGGGCACCATCCGCAGTCACAAGGTCACATTTAGATTAGGATTCAGGACGGTGCGCCATCAACATAAAAACACTGTAAACATTAATACAGCCAAATGCAGGCACAGACCTTCGTGGACACAAACTTCACGGCCACGTCGAACGGAACGACGGTTTCCATGGTAACGGTTTCATCCTTGGGTCAAAGAGAAGCAAAGTGTAACAATCACACCACGTTACCATCATACTTATACAAAGCATGTGACATTTGTGTCGTTTTGGTTCCATTTTGAACTCGAGGCGCCTCCCACTCCCACGAACGGAACCCGGCCACAGAATAATGTACACAAACATTCGCTTTGTTTTGCTTTGCTCTGGAACTCGACTCGATGCGTCACCCACTCGCGTTGACACCGGGCGACAAAGACAAAGATTGTTTTACAAACATTCGTTTTGTTTTGGTTTAATCTGGAACTCAAGGCAGCTTCCAATGTCACGCTCACAGGCGGCACACGGACGCAGAGATGTACGCAAACGTCGATTGCGATTTGTGCCGAGCTTCGATGCACCTCCTACTCTTACGCACACAGGCGGCACACAAACACAGAGCTGTACAAACTTTCGTCTGATTTTAGTTTGATCTGGTGCTCGCGGCGCCTCCCACTCTCAGTCTCATGGGCGGCACATAGACACAACTGAGGTTTTGTATTGTTCTGCGAGTCGAGGTGCTCCCCACGCACACAGGCGGCGCACAGACTCACTTTGTGACACTTGCAGACAATGTCTTTGCCCTCTATACAGGCGTTCATGGTATAGGCGACGTGGACTAGGAAGATTCTGGATCCTGTGGTCGAACAGCGGATGTACAGTGGCTTCTCCACCTGCAGAAAGCAGCCATACACATGAGGCCTTGTGAAACACGGGCGTTAAGACCCAGGGGTGCCTTTGGCCCACAACAGGTCACCTTTTCCTGTGGCTGCAGGTCGCCGATGTCGATATCAGGAAGTAGGGCGGGATGGGAGTCGTCACAGGCCTCGGAGCCATCCAGGGTGACGTGGGTCGTCTGGGTGAGGTTGGCATCCTGACCTGGAGATCAAATGGATGAGAGATCCATGTGGCGTTAAGGACTCTCACGCCTGTATGGATGTCCTGCAGGATCGTATGTCACAAAAACGGACGGTAATGTTACATTTACATATATGGCCGCAAACACACACTGAATGTTTGGACTACAAAGGTACTGATTGGAAATTTCACGGCCAACAGGCAGTGACCTGGTTTGAGTCCGGCTGTGAGCTTGACGTCTTGGGCCACCGTGTCCTCCAGGGACTGGATGGTGATGGTCATGCAGTACATCTCGTTGCTCAGGGCTGGCGGCGAGTGCAGGAGCTGCACGGAGATCCTGGGCACCCGGGAGATGATCCTGGGGTGGACAGGGTTACGGTGTTGACAGAACTTCCCAGCCCGACCGAGCGGCCGGCACAGCAAACGAGCTCCTTCGCGGTGGGGCGACTTACATGGTGCTGGCCTGGACAGTCACTGTGTCCCAGTCCACCTGCTGCTCCGGCAGACGGTCCCTTCGCTTGAAGGACCGGGAGGCCTGCAGTGCCTCGTGGGCTGAGGCCGTGTCGCCCCCTCCACTCCGCCAGTTTAGGAAGACGCAGCGCTCGCTCTCCCGACCCAGGATGAGATCCACGCCTGTGATCTGACAATGGCCCACATAGGCTTTCAGAGACGAACACTACTGGCGCCCTGGACATCACATAAATCCCGTGACGCGACCTACGTCCTCTCACCTCTATCTTCTTGCCCACATCCTCAGTGCGGGCCACGAACCTGAAGGCAAACGTGTGTGTCTGTCCAGGCAGCAGACACAGACCCTGCGACTCAGCGGAGCCCTCAGACACACAGCAGTACTGGTTGTACTCCTGGGGCAGAGACAGAGTTCACATGGTGTGCGTCGCTTAAAGGCCTCCTCATGTCTCTTTCATTTAAATCCATGGACTGTTATTGGATGAGATCTGAACGGGGTGGGGGTTCGAGACCCACCTGGTTACTGAGGCTGACGCACAGCTTGGAGAAGTGGACGGGGTGGGGGCAATCGGCCCGCAGGAAGACGTGCAACTGCACGGGGACGTCCAGGTGGAAGCTGGGATGGAGAAACCTGGCCTTGCACTGCACTGTGAGAGAGGGAGGGGCAAAACCATCAGAACATGCCCACATGACCCTGCGGGTGACCTCACTAAGGAGGCGGAGCCCAGGCCAGTCATTGGGGGACAGGCACCAAAGGGCGGAGTCCAAGCCGGTCATTGAAGGACACTCACCAAAGGGCACGCAGTCCTGCGCCTCCACCATGACTTCATCTTCAGCAGCCTGGGCGGCCCGCTCGCTCCACAGTGCGTGAGCCGCTCGGACCGCAGCAGGGTCACAGTCCGGCTCCGCCTCTGGCACCTCTTTCTGGAAGGAGTCAGCGGGGCCCCTCATCGTCATCCCCATCATCACCATAGGAAAGCAAACTGCAGACATCACTTTGAAAGGGCTTCAGGATGCCCTCGGCTCACTGGACACCTCCATCCAGAGGTAGGTGGCATTTTTGCAAATTTTTCACAAGAAACAGCCACTCACCATCAAAACCTTGAACAGGTTCTTCTCAATCCTTGATTTCTGGTCCTCAGGCAGAGAAGAAGCTGGATGGGCATGGACGAGAGACATGATAAGTCCTCATCTACTGAAAAGGGGCCAACTCAACATATCAAGGTTGTGCTCAAAGCTGCTACGACCACAGTCATAATCAGGTCTGATATTGCTGACCCGGGGAGTAGGAGTGTCACACAGGGGTCGCAAACCCAGGAATTAGATGGTGGCAAAGCAGCATACCTCTGCCCACCAGCTCCATGCCGTACGCCACGTAGTCCTTCACCTGGGCCATGAGGTAGGAGCAGCGGAGGGCGGTGCTGAGGATGGAGGTCAGTAGGTTCCACCACCGCTCTGTCCGGTAGTCACACATCACATAGTCCAGCAGCCTCAGCACGCACAGAGACACACAGTCAGAGCCAAAGCAGGAATACACCAAGATCAACTCGCTCATTCACCACGTGCCAATAACCTGGTGCACGCTACATTTACAGTATTTGGCAGACGCCCTTAGCCAGAGCGACTTACATAAGTGCTTTAAGACGCTGCGATGAATTTTTCTGATACTAGCTCAATAAGGACCCAAGCTATGAATACCATCTATCCGAACACTGTTGAGAACTGTTGAGTGCAACAAATTTATTTTTTTTTGGTACACACACACACACACACACACACACACACACACACACACACACACACACACACACACACACACACACACACACACACACACACACACACACACACACACACACGGAAAAGAGCTGAGTAAGAATACAGAGTACTACTTCAGGTATTTCTGAAAAAGACATGGGTGAGAAATGGGTGAGACACTGCTGCCTGCTGCAGACAGTGCCTGTCAGCACTTGGCCCTTAATTTGCTCCTAAGCCCAATCCTTCAGGGAAGAACAACTCACTTCAGGGCCTTGGCGTAGTCCTTGGTGTGGTAGTACTCCTCACCCATCTGCACCACTGCGGGAAGGGCGGATTCAGGGTGAGAACAGGGCTAAGGGAACGGCCTGCCAGCCGGCGTACAACCGCGCGGAAGACTCGTCTCTGCCCAGTGTGTGAGCGGGTGATGTCAGCAGGGGCGCCTGTGTGTGCGTGACACACACTTACTCAGGTGGCCCTTCATGCGTGGACACTTGTACTTCTTGAACTGAGCCACGGCATTGCTGAGCAGGGCGATGATGAGCTCCTAGAATCACACAGGTCGAACACGGGTCAAGGAGGAAAGCCAGATCCTGTACCGTTGCTGTGAGTGCGGTACATCCATGACACTCCCCAGTCAGCCCCAGGCACCTGTCCATTTACACTCTTACATTTTAACCCTTTCAGCTCCAGCCTAGTCTTTCGTTAACTGCTACGCCCTCTGGTGTCTCCTCGTTTACCCCATGTAAAGAGGGCGGCGCTTACCGAATGAGGCACCTCTTTCTCTTTTCCCTGAAGACCCAGAATGCCTCTCTTCTCCTTCTCTGGATCAGGAGGGTCAATACCTGGACAGAGCGGTGAATAGGGGTCAACGGTGCTCCACCACAATCAAGTCTCCACAGGACAAAGGTGAGTAGCATGAGATCGGTTCAGCAGAGGGAAGAGAGGCATCTCTCTGATACACACAAAGCAAACAACTTGGAGGATGCAATGCAAAGGAGAGGCGTCATCTTCAGACTGATTACAGTAAAACTGAGATGACAGGGGTTACAGCTGATATGTAATGGTGTCATTTGGCTGCTGATAGTGGGTGTTTATGCGTGCGTGTGTGTGTGTGTGTCCATGGTCACACACAGTGGCGGGTCCAGACAAACACTCACTCTGGTGTCCCTGCCTCCAGGCCCGCTGTCCATAGAAGTCGAGGACGGCAGTGGGGGTGTCCAGGGGGTCTGGGGGCGGGCACCCCGTACTCAGCTGCGATAGAAACGAAACAGTGAGGAGCAGCCAGACAACAATTCTCCAGGAGCCCCCCCAGCAGTTATATAGCATAGTAACTTATTAATAATCAAGTGTACAGCGTGTTGCAGCTGGGAGAATAACAGCTGAACCACATGAGCTCAACCAACCATTACGAGACGATCTCCAACTATGCTCAGACCCGCTCGCCCCCACCAACCCACCTCCGGGCTGCCACAGAGCTGCACCGCCTGCCGCTTGCGCTCCTGGGCGTAGTGCGCCGCCTGCTGGTAGTAGAAGCCCGGGTTCTGGGTCTGGATGGCAGTCAGGCCCAGCTTGATAGCCTCGTCGAAGAGGTCGCCGAAGGACTGGAACCTGGGGGTAGGACAGCCAATCAGAAGCACTTTTATGCTTACAAGTTTGTTCCTATAGGTTAGAAACACCGCCACATGCTTTATACATTTGTTCCTATAGGTTAGAAACACCGCCACATGCTTTATACATTTGTTCCTATAGGTTAGAAACACCGCCACATGCTTTATACATTTGTTCCTATAGGTTAGAAACACCGCCACATGCTTTATACATTTGTTCCTATAGGTTAGAAACACCACCACATGCTTTATACATTTGTTCCTATAGGTTAGAAACACCGCCACATGCTTTGGAACAGCAAGCACTGTCAGGCTGCAGAGTAACATTGACTGTATTACTGTGCCACCCTTACTGCTTGGACATCCAGGCCGCGTGCTCGAACGCTAACTCAGCGCTGCCGATCTTCTTCTTGCACAGGTCGATGTGCTTCCTAAACTGTGCGATGGCATCCAAGGGTGTGTTGTGCTGGAAGCAAAGCCGGCAGATCTGGAAGAGAAGGACCCTCACTATCAACACCACCACCACCATCATCATCATCAGTAATTTTTCTGTAGAAGAGAAGGGGAATTTCCCCTAATTACAGTTAAATCAGTCAGCTGACAAGTTACATCCTCTCAGTTATGTGCTGAATAGTTCAATGCAAACAGTTGACAGCTTAGCCATGAACGCAGGTCACCTTGTAGTTGATGAATCCAGCCAATGTCTTGATCTCCAGGATGTTGGTCTCATGGGCTCGCAGCTCGTGCACAAGGCTGTAAGCCGTCTTGTAGTGCCTAAGTCACAGGGACAGAGCATCTCAAAACGGCTAAGGGGGGGCTTGCCGATGACGGCAGTCTTCGTCTCCTTAAGCAGAAACTTGATTTGAAACCTGGATCTTAATTTGGGTATAAATATTACACAACAAATGCATTCAATTTAATCTTAATTAGCTCTGCTCTCATTGTGCGTTTTATAAATTAAGGCCCTTAAATGGAGACATGAGCTAAAATGTGCATGTGTGCACTGCAAAAACACTGGAGAGTACAGTTAATGAAGGTCTTACTTCAGTGCGTTTTGCGTGTCCTGCTTCAGCTCACTAAAGAAAGCAATCTTAAACTGGTGTCGCACAAACAGCAACTGCAACACACAAGAGAGTCGCCCCCAAAGACGAGGCATGAAACCAAGGCCTCGCAGATGCAGCCCCACAGCACTGAAAAGCTGAAATGAACCCCAACCTGATGGGTGGTTTTGTTGAGGAACTCCTTATGAGATTTCACCCTCCGTATCTCAGTGTGGTAGTAAGTCTGAGCGTGCTCATAGAAGGCGTTCTCCAGCCTGCGGTGAGGGTTCACACAAGTGCCGTCAGTAATCATTGCAGCGACCTGCGGGTAGACTGGTGCCAGAGGTCATGCGGGGGTTACGCTAACCTGATGATGTAGCCCACGAGGTGATCAGTGTGGGGGAGGACGAAGAGAAACTTGCCCGAAAGGTCACAAGCGTTACAGAGAGCACTTGCCCGCTCTGAGGCCATGACGTCTTCTCCTTAACATACACGCACAAAGAATGTGCACAAAGGTATATACACCATACAGACACAAGACAATACTAAGCAATGGGATATCCTGCACGGCACCTTCGGATACTCATACTGTACGCATTGCAGTGTCTCCCCTACCGTTATATTAGGGGGGCGCCCCACCCCTCCACCCCTTGAAGGTCGAGTTAATTATATTTTCTATATAGCGCCAGATCACAACAGAAGTCATTTATGGTTACCTTACCTATAGAACAGGTCTATACATTGTCCTTTTATTAAACAAACTAAATAGCCTTATGTTATTTATCTTATTTACACAACAGCTTGTCATTTTTGTCTCTCCACGGTCGCGCGTTTACAGTTCTCCTCTGCTCTCTGTATCGCGCATGGCAGAGCTCTGCCCCAGAATTCTTCAGCACGGACAAAAGACTTCGGCCATCTGCACCTACCAGGGGGAAGAGGAGTTTTCTTTTGAATTAACACCACTGCGACCTTAGTGTTCCGTCCTTGCAGACTTGTCCTGTAGAAACAACCAGTCCAAACGTCTATTTGTGGCAGCAGAGTGAGCCCAGGCGGGCCAAACAGACCCTGCAGAAGCTGGTAGATTACCTGACAATTTCCACCTTGGTAGCACACTCCAGCTGCTTTTCCTTCCACTGAACCTCATCCCAATCCAACTCATAAAACAGCACTACCAGCGCTGGGACCAGGTTCAAATGCTTGTTCATCCAGCTGGTCTTCAGGATGCCTTTGGGGATGTACCACTCATAAGAGGTTCTCTGAAATGAAAAGAGCACACACCCATGTCCATACGACACATAACGTAATGAAAGGCACATCGGGGTGAGAAAAAAGCACCACACCTTGGTCCTACATTTCGGGTACTCATGGTCCCCAGGAAGGACTTTGAAGGAAATGGGCACCCTGTCAGCCCTCCTGTTGGCACAGAAGGCATCCCAGATAGCCCTGTGAACGGCGTTGTAGACCACGTCCAGTCCCGTTAGAGCCACAAAGGCCATTGGCCGGCAGCATAACTCCGGAGGTAGGTCCCACTGTGTTGGGGTCATCTTCTTCTCGGCTACGCAACAGCTCTAAAAAAACATCATCTTTATTTGATGCATGGGTTTTAAAACATGGATCCATAATAATTAACACGGCCCGTGAGAGAAAAAGAAAATGCACGCCATTTAATACCGCTGGTTAATAATTACTGCTTTGATCGTCGGTACGATGTTCAGCATGAAATTCGCCTGGCCGTCACTGACAGTCACGTTTAGGCCAAAGTATGCACTTCAGCCTTTACAGACATGTGTATTAAAACACTGATAAAGTTCAAGAGAATCGGCAAATGTGTTTTCTGGGGCGTATTCTCTTTAAAACAATATCGGTCAGATCATGACTACCAAAAAGCGTGTCAATGCATACATCAAACGACCGTACATCATTTATAAAATAGTAACCTTATTTAAAAAGAAATCGTGCACATACCGAATGAGCTATCCAAAATAAGTCCCCCGCAGCCACCTAATTTATTTACATGAATAACTGACTTTCCTTATGAATAGTTGTGCTATTTCCCCTCCCAAGTAAGTTCCCGGAACAGGAAAAACACGAGACAACGATTGACAGCGCTCTGAGCCAATCAGGCTACGGCAGCTTTAGGGCCCGCCAATCAGCACATTGAGAGGGAGAGCCCGGAAGATGACGTCATACGCACGCACGAAGGGGGAAGACGTCAAACGTCATCAATCATCCATCTTCCAGCCGCTTATCCTGGACTGCAAAATAAAAGTAATGAAAACGGAATTTCTAATTATAATTAGACCCTTTATATCAGAATATTTTAATCATAGCAGTATAAGTCACTGAACAAAACCGTTCGTCAATATTTTCTTATATTTTACACCCAGTCTCCATCTCTACAATTTAAATGAAAATATATTGTTAATTTTGACGAACACAAAATCATCATGTACGTACAAAACT